>NW_024704746.1:50455022-50981392 GCF_018977255.1 Callorhinchus milii
CTGAAACCACCAAAAAAAATTGCTTTGATAATCAATGGCCTAGACTATGTGAGTTCAAACTTTTGATGCGCGGCTTGAACCCACAACCTTCTATCTGGAAGCTTTCTCACTGTCTACTCAGCTAGGACCACTGCTCCTATTAGGGCTTTGGCTTGTAGGGTTAACGGGAACTGAGTGGGAGGATTCCCTGCCATCAGTGAATGGTCTACCCTTCCAATTCCTGTCGATAAGCCAGGTTGGCTGTGCTGTCATCAACAGCCCACAATCTTCTGACCTAGACGTAAGAACTACATAATAATCTTTCCATTTGTTTTAATCAGTGCACCTTGACACATCATCAAGACATCTCAGAGGACTCCACAGGATTTACTGTAGCATGTAGTTACAGTGTAGGCAAACACTGCAGCCAATTTGTGCACATTACAACGTTCCACAAATAACAATGAAGTGAGTGACCAACATGTTTTTGGGGGATTCTTGGCCAAGACACTGAGAGAAATTGCCTTCTCTTTTCCAACAGTACCATTAATGTCTGCCTGAGCAGGCAGACAGGACCTCAGGTTAACATCTCATCCAAAGTATAGTACCTCCGACAATGCAACATTTCCCCAACAATGTGACTGAGTTACTGGAGAGAAGCTGACACTCATGGCAGTGAACAGGAGTGAAACTCAACTCTTTGGGTGGAGAAAAATTGAGAGGGAGAAAAGGGAATCAGTGATCAAACAGGGAGAGCAAGGAGCAACCTTGTCAGTTCCATCGCAGCGTGTGTATTGGGTTCTGACGAAGGGTCCTGGACCCGAAACATTGACTCACTTTCCTTTCTCCATAGATGCTGCCTGACCTAGTGGGTGTTACCAGCAACTTCTGTTTTGGTTGCAGTGTGTGTATGATGGGCCACATGACTGGAATGCTGAATGATAAAACTCAGAAAGCGCAGGAGACAAAGCAGTGAAGTAAGTGGAGTAACAATGCTTTCAATTGTCCTCCGCACTTGAATCAACAACAACAACAAGATTCCATTTATTCAGCGCCTTTCATGTCGGGAGGATGTCCCAAGGCGCTGTACAGTTGGGTCAGGACCCGAGCAGGGGGAAATGGTCAGGGTGAGGGGAGGGAAGGGAGGGAGCGAGGAAGGGATAGAGAGTCGAGAGGGGAGCTGAAGGCACGGTCAAAGAGAAAGGTCTTGAGACCGGCCTTGAAGGAGGAAAGGGAGGAGGCGGCGAAGGCACTGGGGATAGAGTTCCAGAGCCTAGGGCTGAGAGGCTGAAGGCCCAGCCACCGATAGTAGGGTGGTTGGGGCGGGGGATGTGGAGCAGACCGGAGCCAGAGGAACGGAGGGTACGGGCAGGCAGGTAGGGGGATAGTAGGTCGGAGAGGTAGGAGGGAGCAAGGCCGTGAATGGCCTTGTAGGTGAGGGTGAGGATCTTGAATTCACACACAGTGTGAAAGCGTTAGCTGAGAACTGCTTTCTTACTCCATAGGAGCTGTTGTCCTCAATCTTTTTATCCTTCGCTCTCTACTCTCTCTCGCTCTCTCTTCCTCTTATTGATTTCAGAACTTAATGTTACTGAGCTTAATGTGCATTATCAGCCTTAAAGCAGCGACGACCCTTTAGTAGAGCCATTCTGTCTTCAGGGTACCAACATCAAAACAACAATAACAACAAAATTACATTTATAGAGCACCTTTCACATCGGGAGGACGTCCCAAAGGGCTGAACAGTCTGGTGTCGGGGTCCGAGCATGGGGGAGGGATGGTGTAGGGGTGAGGGAAGGCAGAGAGGTGGGAGGGCGACCAAAGGCACGATCAAAGAGAAGGGTCTTGAGACTGGCCTTGAAGGAGGCAAAGGAGGAAGCGAGTAGAAGGGACCGTGGGATGAAGTTCCAGAGTGGGGGCGCAGAGAAGCTGAAAGCCCAGCCACCGTTGGTAGGGAGGGTCGGGCGGGAGACATGGAGCCCGCTGAACGGAGAGTGCAGGCAGGTTGGTAGGGACTCCACAGGTGGCCTTTGCATTGGTCGGACTGAGAAAAGCTGGCATCTCACTGTGTCACCTGACGCTCCAGTGCAATACTGGGGGAGTGCTGCATTGTAGGAGATGTCGTCCTTCAGGTTAGATGTTAAACTGAGGTCACAGCTCTGCTTGTTCAGGTGGATATTATTATTCTTATTATTCAGGTAAACTCCTGATGTATTGTCACTCTAAGGGAAAAGAGTACAGTGACTCAATATCCAGTGTGACTATGCAGGCATGAGTCCTCCAGGACCACTGTGGCTGGGAAGACTGATACCACACGCACAAATATATAGAGTTAATTCACTTTACAGTATAAACAAACCCAAAATACTGCAGATGCTGGAAATCTGAAACAAAAACAGAAGTTGCTGGGAACACTCAGCAGGTCAGGAGGCATATATGGAGAAATTTTACTGCTGAGTGTTCCCATCAACTTCTGTTTTTGTTTCACTTTACAGTATATTCTGTGAAGCACTTTGGACATCTTGAAGACATAATAAGGCATTATATCTATCGCAATGACTATTATCACAGCATAATTCTTTAATTTGATATAGTACCTTATCACACTGTCAGTTGCACGCAGTAATGTCCCACAAACAGTCGTGGAGTGATTGATTTTGTTTGGGGGATTGTTGGCCGGGAAAGCGGGAGAGAGAAACTCCCTTCTCTGTTTAAATAGTGCCATGGGATCCTTAACGTCACCTGAACAGGCAAACAGTACCTCATTTTAAAATCTCAATCAACGTTACATATGTGTCTATAAAAAGCTTTTTGTTCCTGTTAACAGCCTGAACCACTGAGATCTTAACAATAAGGCAGAACCTCACAAGGTCAAAATTTTTGTGCCACAGCCGTCAAAACAGCTGAGCCCACGGCTGACTGAGGGTAATGGCCATGGTTCATAGCGAGAATTCACTAAGTGACCCCAGCATAGCTGGCTGAGCGGTGCAGATAAGTTTATCCCAATGATAGATCCCGTAATTTACTTTCAGAGATGTATAGAATGCAACTTTATACAATATAAGTGAGTGATGTAATAAAGGGGAGGGGGGGTCCCTTATTCACATTTTATACTGGAAACAGCCGGGATATTGACAGCATGATGATATAAGCCAGGGTGGGTCCAGTCCTTTGGCTGCCGCAGGCTGGGTTCCCTATTTGAGATAAGTCCGCCCGCCACATTTAGGGTGGGCAGCTGGCGGGCAGACCTGGTGAGCAGAGGAATGGGGAGGAGAAGATCAGGTAAAAAGAAAGGAGGTGCTGGGCTTTGAAGAAATTTATAGGGTGACGGTGAGGATCTTAACATCTATCTATTTGGAACCAGGAATGATAGATGTGCAGAGTCTGGTGCAAGTGAGGATGTGAGAGGTGGGGTTTTGTATGAGTTGCAGCTTATGCATGGTGGAGCTGGTGAGACTAGCAAAGAGTGAGGAAATCGCCAAATGAAGCACTCCATTTCACAGTAAATCAGTGAAGTGCTTTGGGAAATCCTCTTGACATGAAAGGGCTATACAAAATGCAAGGATTATTGTTATTATTATTGTAAGTCCAATTTGATTTGACCCTCCAGAATATCAAGCAAGTGGAGTCTCCTCAGAGCTGAACTCTAAGGGCACGTGCTTGACAACGGAATATTGGACTCGAGCCAGCCCTCTGTGAGAATCTCTAGTCCAGTCCTGAGCCCGGCAAATCCATAGTATTCCAGAGCACTATCCATTCAGCTCCTGTTAGCCCTGCAAGGAAAAGCCCTGACAAGTCAGGTGGATAAACGGACACATTTCTGTCTCTGTTCCTTTTAGCAGGCAATGAGATGCACACCCATCCTCATAGCCTAGTCAATTCAGCGCACTGTAACGCAGTTACACAGACGCACTTTGACACTGGTTTGGATAGTTATTCAATGGTCATTAATTGAAACATATTTAACTGAGTCACAGACTTGAATGATTAAACTCTGAGATATTTTCTTCTCAATTTTTGCATCATGATGACAGCTCACGTCCATTTTCCTGCTCTCTCAAAGGATTGTTTTTCCTTCCTCATGAGAGGGTCACTGATTGTCAAGTGGAAGAACTGTGCTGGGCTAGACCATCTGTTGCCATGTTTCAGTGCAATCCTGCATTTAGCAGTGCAGACAGACGCAGAAGAAAGAAGGGATAAGTGAATGCAGTTTACTTTCACCGAACCATGACTTTGACGCTTTTGGATACAAATGCCGGATTATTTAAAAGAACTGAAAGATATCTTCACTTCTTACTTTCATTTTCTATCTTTTCTTTTGCAATCTAATTTTACTCATGGCTTGCGAGAATTTAATTTGACTTATTGCTTGTGAGAATTCAATTTGATTCATTACTTAACGCAAATTGGCTGTGCATGTGCAGTTCTATATTATAAAGCGGGTTTATTGTTTAATTCCACATCACCATTCCATTTTTTGAATGTGTTTTAATTTACAATAATAATCCTTACATTTGATATACCACGTTTTATGTCAGGACTGGGTCCCAAAGTGCTTCACAGGATTTATTGTAAAGTGCAGTGACCATGTGTTTTGTGGGTGAATGCAGCTACCAATTTGCACACAGCAAATTGTTGGCCAGGATACAGGGCGAGTATTTGCATACTACTTTTAATATTGTGTTTGAATTTTTGAAACACAATAGTTTCAAAAATTCTAGTTTTGAATTGTGCCTTGGGATCTTTTACATCCATCTGAACAGGTCTCAGTTTAACATTTCATCTGAAGGGACGGTACCTCCAACAGTGCAGCCCATTCCCAATATTGCATTGGAGTGTCTGCTTAGGTTATATGCCTTCCATGTCCCACATCCGTGCCATGAGCTGTTCTGCCTTTCCCCACCTCTGCAACATCCCAAGGCTCTGACACTGCCTCTCCCACCAGGCCGCTGAGTCCCTTGCCCATGGATCTAGTCTTGACTATGCCAACTGTCGGCCTTCCCAACTCTTCCCTCCACAAGTGCCGATCATTCAGAACTATGCAGCTCATGTTCTCTCCCGCACCAGGCTCCGTGAACCTATCACCCGCATCCTCGCCCAACTCCACTGGCTCCCTATCCAGCAGAGGATAGAGTTCAAAATCCTCGTCCTCGCCTTCAAAGCCCTCCATGGCTTTACTTCCTCCTACCTCTGTGACGTGCTAACTCCATATCGACCTGCTGGCTCCCTCCGCTCAGCAGGCTCCAGCCCATCCCACATTCCCCCGCCTGGCCTGCCCCACCATCGGCGGTCTGCAGCCGCTCTACCCCCATCCTTTGGAACTCCACTACACAGTCCCTTCGCCTTGCTCTCTCCTTTGCCTCCTTCAAGGCACATTTCAAGACCCTCCTCTTCGACCGTGCCTTCGGTCATCCTACTCTCCACCCCTCCTGATCCCAACCCTCTACTCGGGTCCAAATCACCAACTGTCCACTGGACTGTAATATAACTCAATCTAAATCAAGGGTGTGTTAATAGCATTTTTATTTATCAATCCAAATGCTCAAAAATCCACCACTGTAAATAACATACCTTGTCCCACTCCCACTGTCCTTTTATACTTCCTGCCCTTCTTCTTAATGACCCGATCTTGACCGTGTGTTTTTTTCTCTATCCACTGGTCCATCTTTGCTCATATCTTGTTGTTCATCCTTGTTGTCATCCATAGTTCATTTTCTCATCTCCCACGACGTTCTTCTGTATCGATTTCCTTCATTGTCTCCATCTTCTCCTTTATTTCAAAGCTTTTCTCTTTTCCTTCTCTCTTTTTGTTTTGCATTTCTAACCTTTCTTTGCAGCTATAGGTCGGGGGACGTGAGGCAGACCGGGTGGGGGATGTGGGGCAGGCTGGATAGTGTATAATAATAATAATAATAATAATAATAATCCTTGCATTTGATATAGCGCTTTTCACGTCGGGAGGACGTCCCAAAGCGCTTTACAGAATACACTGTAAAGTGAATTGACTGTATATTTGTGGGCGAACGCGGCAGCCAATTGCGCACAGCAATGTCCCACAAACAGTCGTAGATTGAAAATGACCAATTTATTCTTGTTTTGGGTTTTGGAGGGATTATTATTAGGCTCTGTGTGGAGTAAGGAAACTTGCCCAAGGTTTCGCCCTGACCTGCCTGGAATTGAACCCAGGTCTCTCGCTTGCAAAGCGAGTGCTCTAACCACTGAGCTACAGGACTCCACGTATGTGAGGCGTGTATGTTTTCTCTGCATATTAATCTGCCCCTTAATCATCTTGACATTAACATTTGTGCTGGTGATCTTTTATTTGTCTGTATTGGTGTGTTTCTGTGCATTAAAATTGCTAAATGTTCATTTTCTTTTGTGTTTTCTGCTTGATTGTTTGCACTGTTCTCTCCACCATCCCATTGCTCTGTGGATATCCCGGGGATGCTGTTCTGTGATCGAATCTCCAACCCTTTGTAAATTTCATATACTCATTTACAAATTGTGGTCCATTGTCACTTATCACTATTTCTGGTATTCAATACCTTGCAAGAAATCTCCTGTGTTTTGTGTATTATCATTTCTGCAGTCATGTCTGGTAATTCAACCTACTCAAAATAACAGGATGTGTAATCCAACACTACAAGATAACTATTTTCTTTGCAGTAAAACAAGTCTGTTCCTCCTTTTGTCCAAGCTTGCTGTGGTTTCTTGTGCCACATGATTGGATCATGCCAATGTAATTTTCTACTTGTTATTTATGCCAGGCCAGAATACTATTTCTTTATTGCTTCAACCTTTTTTGGATCCATTTTTAACCCTTTCTGTGTTATTATGCCCTGGATATTTGACCTCCCTATTTTGCACTTTTTTTACATTTAACTTTACATTCTCCTTTAAGTGTTACCGTAATACTTTTTCTACACATTCATCATGCTCTTCCAAATATTAATATATCATCTAAGTAATTTATCGTCGTCCAAAGCTCTGCAGCTCATTTCCTCTCCCGTATCCTATCACCCCCATCCTCTCCCGATTTCAGTGGCTTCCCATCTCAAACGTTACAGTTCAACACCCTGATCCTCACCTTCAAAGCCCTCCATGGCCTCGCTCCCCACAACTTCTGCGACCTCCTAACCCCCTACCATCCTTCCCGCTCTCTCCGCTCAGCAGGCTTAGGCCTGCTTCACGTTCCCCGCCTTGTCTGCCCCACGATTGGCGGGCAAGCTTTCTGCCACTCTGCCCTTACCCTCTGGAACTCCATCCAGCAGTCCCTCCACCTCACCCCCTCCCTTACCTCCTTCAAGACCCATCTCAAGACCCTCCTCTTTGACCATGCTTTCGATCACACTGCTTCCCCCCTGCCCTCCACCCTCCCCAATCCTGATCCCTAGCATCTCGATCCCTAGCTTGGGTCTGAAACACTGACTGTTCAGCGCCTTGGGATGTCCTCCCAATGTGAAAGGCGCTATAGAAATGTAACTTTGTTGTTCTTCTTAGTGACTTGTCCAGCTTTGCTACTACAATCACTATTGCATTCACTCAATCACTAGGTTTTTATAGTCTCTTTATGATTTTCTCCATTTCTATTTTCTTTAATGTTTCTCTCAATCTTTCTTTCATGGCTTCGGGCACTCATCTCACCGTTATCACCGGTTTGACATTGTCCTTTATCTTTATCTCATACTCACCTTTCATTAACCCTCTTTTCCCCCAAACTTTGCATTTTCCTATTATTTCCTTTGCTTCTAATCCTTTCTTTTCTTCTTTCTTCACATTTTGTATTCTTTTCAACAGTCCCATTTTAATTATGTTCCGTAGATCCAAAAATGTGTCTGCCTGTACTTTAACTATGTAAAATGGTATTTTATATAGTTTATTTTTGTACCTTGTTTCTATTTCTACTCTTCCTACCATTTCAATTTCATCTCTGTCGCATGCCAATAAACCTTCCTTTTCCTATTTCCAGCTTTTCCCTCCATGGTTCCCAGCCTCATATACTCCTCTAATTACATTACATTAGATTGTGCTCCTGTGTCCAATTTGCATTGTGTGTGTTTTCTCCTTTCATGCATTACAGCGATACCAAGCATTCTTTATCCTTTCTTTCGTCTCTATCCTTTTTCCTGTCATTTCCATTCTGTCAATATTATATATTTTCTTCCTTCTCATTAATATCGGATTCCACCTCCGAGCTGCTCAACATGCCTCGATTGCACTTGTGTAATCCTAATTCTCGGATAGTCACTCATCCTCATATATTCTCTTCTTCCTGTCATTATAGGGGATTCTACTCCCCTACAATCTCTCAGTGATTCTCAGTCCCCTGTTCCTCTTCAATCTTTGTTATTTATTTATGCACACTCCGGCATAATGACCATTATTGTTACAAATATAACACTTTCCCTTCTGCTGGACATTGGCTGAAAGGGTGTTTTGGTTCACATTGCTCACACGTCTCCTTGTTAACAATAATAATACTTCCATTTGATACAGTACCTTATCTCATCTTCGAGCTGTCTCAAAGCACTTCACAGAATATACTGTATAGTGAATTAACTATATTTTGTGGGTGAAATACGTCTTTCATCTAGATCTGTATAGTGGCTGTACTCCACATTCTTCAGCTGTATTCTTCAGCTGTATTCTGGCAACTGCTTCTCGTTGCCAGTTCATCAATTTCCATCTTATTTCCCCATTTTAATAAAACTCTTTCACATGTTCTTCAGACATTTCTTCTAAATTTATTGTTCGTACTGCTTTCTGTAAATCAAAATCTTTGTGTTTCAGAAGCTTGCTCCTTATTCTGTTAACTTTAATTCCTATCATAATTAGATTTTTAGTCATTTCTTCACTCAGGAATTCATAGTTCCATATTTTGCTGAGTGACCTTAATACAACAAAAGAATGGGCATATGTCCTTGTTTTTCTTATATCTGTCGCCAGTTACATTGCTATGTCCATAATATTTACTCATAATATCTCTCATAATATTTACTATATCATCCTAAGCCATGTCCGTATTGCTTTCTTGGGTCTCAACGTATTCTCTGGCATCTTCCCCTGCTACATTTAGAAAAATAGCAGCTTGCTGTTTTCTTGGCAGCTGCAGCATGCTGGTGGCAAAGGCAAATACTCTGAAATCCCATTAAAACTGGTTCCAATTATGCCTCAGGTTGCCAGTTAACTTCAGTGGTCTTGGTAGTTGTGCATACCTCATTACCTCCATTCTCTCATCAAGCCCCTGCAGTCCGGCCTTCGCCCTGCCCACAGCATAGAGACAGCGCTTGTCAAAAGCACAAACCAGATCCTCTCTATCTGTGACCAGGGCTCCCTTTGCCTTTTCGTCCTTCTGGATCTCTCTGCCGCGTTCGACACAGTCGAACATGCCATCCTCCTCCACCGCCTCTCCTCCCTATGCACCTAAGTGGGACCGTACTCGCATGGTTCGAATCCTACTTAACCAACCGTCTCCATTTCATTTCAGCAAATCATTTCTCCTCCCACCCCCGCCCGGTATCCCAGGGCTCCATGACCCTCTTCTTTTCCTTATCTATATGCTCCCTCTGGGCAATGTCATCTGCAGACACGGGGTAAACTTCCACATGTATGCGAATGACATACAAATCTACTTTGCCTCCTCCAGTACTAACTCCAGGTCCACCGATGTTCTATCAGCTTGTCTGGCAGATATCAGCGTCTGGATGAGTTCAAACTTCCTGCAGATGAATGTAGACAAGACGGAAGCCATACTCCTTGGCTCCTGTCAACATCTTCACTCCTGCGGATCTGATCTCAACTCCTTGAGCTCACCCTCACATTCACCGAACCAGGGCGCAAACTAGGGGTCCAGTTCAAACACCAGCTGTCTTTCCTCCCTTCTATCTGGTCCCTGACCGCCTTTTTCCACCTCCGCCACATTGCAGCCAAAACCCTTACGCATGCGTTTGTCATCTCCCGCTTGGATTACTCCAATGCCATCCTCCCTGGTCTCCCCAGGAGAAGAGAAGTCTGAGGAGATAGAGCAGGAGGGGTGAAGTGAAGGTTGAACATATTCGGAACAGAGGCAAAGGGAAGCTAGGAGGACAGAGACGTCAGAGATGAAGGTGGGGGAAGTTTTCGGGGGGGCGGTAACTGAGAATTTTGAACGTAAGATTGGAGGGATAGTAGAGTGTAAGGTGCTTGAATTAGGGGAATGAGCCAGAGAAGTAAGGGGATAGAGCAAGTGAGGTCCTGGAAATGAGGGCCAAACCACCACGTCAACGGTTGGTACATGTAGTATGGGGGGAGGTATAGCTGGGTGGTGTAGCCTCAGTGAAGGGGAAGGTGTTGCATGGCATTTCAGTGAGGGCCATGATGTCAATATTTTCATCAACAATGAGGTCGTTGATGGTCAGAGCCTTGTTGCAGAGAGAGCGGACATTTTGTAGGCCGGTGTAGAATGGATAATTGCCAGGGGAACGTGTGAGACGGGAAGGGATGATGGAGTGATTGGCAGTGAGGACGGGAATGAGAATGAGGAAGGAGAGGTTGGCCCCAGGGTCCGGTTCTTGCAGTGATAGTGGGAAATGGGGCAGTCAGTGTGGCTGCTGCTGGACAGTCAACGGAGAGTGCCACGGTGAGCCCGATGGAGGATTCTCCGGCTGGAGTAGAGGGAGGCTTTGGTTCAGTCAAGTGGCTATAAGAGGCGAGGAGGATGGCGAAGGAGGAGGACAGAGCGGGAGAGTTGCAGGGTAGGGAGCATTTTTGGGGAAGGACAGCTCGGGGGCAGCATTTTGTTTGCTTAATTGGCTTCCAGTCTCGTAGTCCAATTCAGTCCAAAGTCGGTTCACTTTTGACACCATGTAAAATAACTTGATCCAAATCAAGAGTGTGTTCATAAGCTTCTTTATTTGTCAATCCAAGCACCACTCCAAACCACACACTTTGTCTCCCTGGCCTTTTGTACTTCTCGCCTTTCTTCTTTTTGGCCCTTTTGCTAATTGTCAATTTACTCTTAAAGGTGTAGTCAACAGGGATGTCCTCCTGACATGAAAGGCACTATATATATGTAATTTGTTGTTATGATTTGTTTTGTTGTTGTGCAACTTGAACCCATAACTTTCTGACTTAGAGCAATAGTGCTACCAACTGAGCCAGGGTGACATACATTATGTGGAACATGCATTATGTGGATTTTTGTCCAATATAAATAATTAAATGCAATACATAATAAGTTTTGCATTTAATGTATGACATTCTTACGTCAATAAGGCGTCTCAAAGTGTTTCGCAGGATTTACTGTAAAGTGAATCTGTATCTTGAAGCTGAACACAGCAGTCAATTTGCGCCCAGCAATGTCCAACAAACAGCCATGGAATGAGTGACTAATATTATCGGGGGATTGTTGGCTAGGTCATCAGGAGAGAGAAAATGTATTTTCGATATGTGCACAGGACTTAACCGCCACCTGAAAGGCACAGATGTTTAATGTCTCATCCAAACGACGATACTCCCGACACTGCAGCACATCTCCCCAGTACAACATTAGTGTCAGCCTAAACACCCAATGTGGACTCACAACTTGAACTCACAACTTCACGAGGCGAGTGTTAGTTATCGACTGAATTGGCTGCTCATTTCATCATTGTTTATGGCCTGCCCCGGCACAGATTAACCGCCGGGTTCATAACAACATTCACTTCTCAATATTCTTGTGAGATTTGATAAGAATGAAGTGAATGTTGTATGGGACAACACAGAAAAAAGAATTTGGAATGTCAATTTCCACGTGAAAGGTGCTGTATAAAATACAAGTTGGAGGTGACAGCAATTACCGTGTGGCACTTTGAGGTATTTTGACGTTACAGGCCAAATGCAAGGATCAGTAGTTTCATGCTCTACAGTGCATTTCTTCATTGAACCACAAGTAGCATGTTGCAAAGAGCAAAGTGAAACGTCAGCTTGAAGCTACCTCGAACCGAAGCCCTGTAACTGGCACTTCCTTACCTGGCAAAGAGAAAGGGATATTTGGACATTTGGTTGGACAGTTGCTTTCAGGTAAACCAGCCCCTTGTTTGGAGATCATGTGCTCCATCTAGTGGTGGAAGAAGCACAGCAAACACAGTCGCTCACCTTTACGATTCCAGCCTGGAACCCAATAAGTGTCAGATGCAACACTGAAACTGAAAAATACAACAATGAGAATACTTACATTTGAAACATAGGTTCTCATCATTGCCATGTGAAGACATCTCAAAGCAAATAACAGGATTTTACTGTAAAGTGTGGTATTTGCAGAGTAATGTGGCAGCTAATTTGAGCACTGGGTACTGGGTACATGTCTCTCCTAATTATTGGCACTAAATTGGGCAGACTGCATTGAGAGATTGAGAGATTGCAAGGTTACTCACAACTTGGGCAGCATGGAATAGCTCAAGCTCAATGCAACTGACAATGGGTCCAATTAGAGGTATTTCTTAATGAGATTATTTAATAATAATAATCTTTGCATTTGATATAGCGCATTATCACGTCATTGAGACGTCTCAAAGCACTTCACAGAATATATTGTAAAGTGGATCAATTATGTATTTTGTGGGTGAAACATGGCAGCCAATTGCGCACAGCAGTGTCCTACAGTCGTGGATTGAGTGACCACATTTTTTTGGGGAGGGGCTATTACTCACGGAAAGAGATCCACCTAATAACTGGATTCCTATTTAGAGGCATGTGGAGTAAGGAAATTTGCTTGCGGTTTTCCCCTGCCCGGGAATCCAACCGAGTTACTCTCACTTGCAAGCACGCTAACCGCTTTGCTATGGGACTCTGTAGTGACTGTGTTTACAGGGAAAAACAGCAGCTAATTAAGGATTGATTGCTGATATATCTCTCCTCATTGTTGGTATTATTAAGTAGCTTCCATCGAAAGATTGAGCCTGTGCAAGATTGTTCACAACTCGGAAAGCATTGAATATCCTGAGCACAATGCAAGTGACAATGATATCCAATTAGTGGTATTTCTTAATGGGATTCTTTAATGAAGAATTTGAATGGAATTCTCATTTCTTCTGCAATTCAGCAAGAGCAGAGAGTCCCCATGCACAACTCTGTAATCCATCGAGTTATTAAATTAAATATAATGATATTGATGAAATAATCATCATAATAATGAATACATAATCAATACAATTATTGATGAGTATCAATAATCAATATAATGATATTGATGCTAATAATGATCCTGTTGTTTCTTTGGTGTGGAACGTATTGGTTAGAGCACTGGCCTCGCAAGCGAGAGGATCTGGATTCAATTCCCAGAAGGAGCAAAACCTTAGGCAAGTTCCCGCATGTCTGTTTACCTAGCAAAATTAATAATAATAATTTGGTCACTCAATCCACAACTGTTTGGGGAACACTGATGTGCCCAATTGGCTGCCGCATTTCTCCCACAAAGTATAGTTCATTCACTTTACAGTATATTCTGTGATGCGTTTTGAGACGTCTTAACCACACAATAAAGTGCTATATCAAATACATGTTGCTTCACAATGTTGCTAGGATGTGTAGTAGCAATTCACGGAAAAATTCTGTGAAACGCTTTGGATAATATATCTTGACAACCTGATAAAGCGCTATTATTTGGAGTCCAGTAGCATAAGGGTTAGTGCTTTCACCTCACAAGCGAGAGACCCGGGTTCAATTCCCGGGCGGGGCGAAATATTAGGCATTTCCTTTCTTCACATGCCTCGTTTTACCAAGCAGTAAGTAGGAACCAGGTTGTTAGTCAATTAGTTTGCTTTACGGGGGTAATAATCCCTGCAAAAAAAAAATCGCTCACTCAATCAACGACTATTTGTAGGACACATTGCTGTGTGCAATTGACTGCTGCGTCAAAATACAGTCAATTCACTTTACGATATATTCCGTGAAGTGCTTTAAGACGTCTCAAAGACGTGATAAGGCACTCTATCAAATGCAAGAATTAATAATATTTTCATGTCTCATCTGCAGGATAGCTTTACCCCAGTGTGGTGTCCCCCCCAATGCTGGGATGTGGCGTCAGTAAGCTAAAAACCCTGATGTGGAGCTTGAACCCATCACTTGAAATCACTATTTATGCCACTTGGATTCCTTGATGAAAAATCTTATTAGGAAATAATGCCGTATAGGTGCAATGAATAAATGGTTTCATTTCCAGGTCCTCTCTGCCCCAGGCTCCGCCAGCACATAATGTTAGTCCTGCATGCGCCCAGAGCTTTCATTCTTCCTTGATGCAATTTCCTCTGTGCAAATTGCATTTGTCTGCAGAGCCTTTCTCTGCGCCTCTTGGAAGATTGATGGCTGTCTTCAGGCCAAATTTGTGATGCACACTTGTAAAACAACAGGGGATCCCATCACTGTAAGGAATTGCCCGCGGAGAGAGAAATCTTACCAAGTGAATATCACGTGGTGCGAGATGGTAAGGGAATTGGAATGGGGGTGGAGGGAAGCAGAAAGCAAAGGGAAATGCCAATGATTCTATAACTGAGCATGACAGACCTCAACAGAAGTGAGGTCAAGAACAAACCACAGTTATCACACTTGAAAAGTCCTTCACACAACAATCTGAAATATGAATTACGAAGGGGTTTCTCCCAGGTGAAAATAAAATAGCTCAGCACGAGCACTTTTATTCCAGTTACTCGTAGCTAAACAGAGGTGCGTGCAGTAAGGAAACTTGTCTAATGTTTCGCCCCACCCCCGGGTTCTCTCACCTGCGAGCATGCTAACCACCAAGCTACGGATCTCCAAATAATAGCCCCTTATCATGTTGTCAAGATATCTCAAAACATTTCACAAGATTTTCCTGTGAAGTGCAGTGACTGTGTATTTGTGGACGAACATAGCTGGCAATCAGCAAACTGTGCCATGAAGTGAATGACCAATCGGGATATTGTTGGTCAGAACATTGGAAAAAAATTCCCTTCTTTTTTCATATATTTTTATATATATATAATTGGCTGCCGCGTTCGCCCACAAATATACAGTCAATTCACTTTACAGTGTGTTCTGTGAAGCGCTTTGGGACGTCCTCCCGACCTGAAAAGCGCTATATCAAATGCAAGGATTATTATTATTATTATTATATTATCTCAGGATCTTTATTGTTCACATACAGGAACCCTGCCCTCGAATGTCCTGCTCCCTCGACTGACCACCTGCTCCCTCGTCCCCATCCTTACCCTCTCCCGCACCAGGCTCCGTGACCCCATTACACCCACCCTCGCCCCGGCTCCACTGGCTCCCCATCCCTCAAAAGGACTGAGTTTAAAATTCTCATCCTCACCTTCAAGGCCCTCCGTGGCTTTGCCCCCTCCTACCTCTCTGACCTGCTAACCCCTAATCAACCTGTCCGCTCCCTCGGCTCAGCAGGCCCTGGCCTGCCCACGGCCCCCGCCCCGCCCGGCCCGGCCCGGCCCGGCCTGGCCCACCCCTCCATTGATGGTCGGACCTTCACAGGCCCCCACTCTGTGGAACTCCCTCCCACATTCCCTCCTCCCTCCTTTGCCTCCTTTAAGGTACGTGTCAAGACCACCCTCTTTGATCGCGCTCTCGGGCCTCCTCCTACTCTCCATTGGCTGATCCCAACCCCCGGTTCGGGTGCAAACCCCTGACTGTCCAGCGCCTTGGGACGTAATCCTGAAGTGAAAGGCGCTGCACAGATGTATTGCACTGTGTCAGGGTTGGTCTGAGCAGTTGTGTGGTGGGGGGGGGGCTGCTGTCCTGGGAAAATGTTTGACTCTGGACGCTTTATTGTGTTACACACACAGACAGAGACACAGAGACAGGAAGTGACCGCTGAAGCCGGACTGGGTTGACTGAGAAAACTTCCGGTAAGAAGGTGAAACTCTGCTCTTTGTCCCCCACCTCATTCCTCCCCCCCGTCAGTCTCCCCCCACACTCTCCCCCCTCACTCCCCCCTCCTCACCTCCCCTCTCTCACTCCCCCCCCCACTCGCTCTCCCCCCTCACTCCCCCCTCCTCACCTCCCCTCTCTCACTCCCCCCCCCCCACTCGCTCTCCCCCCTCACTCCCCCCTCCTCACCTCCCCTCTCTCACTCCCCCCACTCGCGCTCCCCCCTCACTCTCTGTCCCCCTCACCCACTCTCAACCTCCTCACTCACTGCACTCTCATTCTCTCTCCCCCTTAACTCTCTACCCCCTCACTCTCTCCCCCCTCCCCCCCTCACTCTCTCCCCCCCTCACTCTCTCCCCCCTCACTCGCTCCCCCCTCACTCGCTCCCCCCCTCACTCTCTCCCCCCACTCCCCCCACTCTCTCCCCCCCCTCCCCCCCTCACTCTCTCCTCCCCTCCCCCCTTCACTCTCTCCCCCCCCTCCCCCCCTCCCCCTCTCCCCCTCACTCTCTCCCCCCTCCCCCCTCACTCTCTCCCCCCCTCCCCCCTCACCCTCTCCCCCCCTCACTCTCTCCCCCCCTCCCCCATCACTCTCTCCCCCCCTCACTCTCTCCCCCTCTCCCCCCCTCGCTCTCTCCCCCCCCTCCCCCCTCACCCTCTCCCCCCCTCACTCTCTCCCCCCCTCACTCTCTCCCCCTCACTCTCTCCCTCCTCACTCTCTTTGGCTGCACTCACTGCCCCCTCACAGCCCCTTAAAGCCCCCCCCCCCCCCCCCCCCTCCCGCTCTCTGCCACAGACTTGGTAAACAAATAACTTGTTTCTGAGTCCTATGAATACCACTTTGCATTTGTTACTGCACCCTTCACATAGAATAATATTTTGGAGTGCTTCACAAGGCGACCCGGGTGGGGGATGGGCGGCACGGCGAGCCTGAGATAGTGAGCGGGTGGCATCAATATTTAATGCTGTGCAACTGTCATTTGTCTGACTGAAATGCTGTGAACGGGGTTGTAATTGTACAATTTTGCTTGACAATGACTTTGGTCCTTCTTGAAAGATTGCGATGTCGACGCTGTCCAATTACGCCCGGCGTATGATGCGTCTCAGTGCACAGATATTTGGGGAGGTTGCCCGGCCGACAGATGATAAATCAATGAAGGTGGTGAAGCTGTTCAGCGAGCAGCCCCTGGCACGACAGAAGGAGGTTTACGACTGGTATCCAGAGCACAACACCTATTTCGCCTTGATGAGAAAATTACGATTTATGGGTTTGTTCAGGTAACCTCTCTCAGGAGAAGAATTGGCACCAAGCTGACATGTTTGGCAATAGAATGTTGAAAGCTGGTCAGTCCTCTGCGGTGGTCTCAGTTGTCCAATTCCAGAGCCAGGCAGGTCTGCAGTTCTCCAGGGAGCTGCTGATCACCACCCAGCCAGCCTGACTCATCAGTAGTACTTGGCAGACCAAGGACCAGAGATTCTTCAAATTCCTTGTGTAGCAGAGAAATGCTTAATTCCCCTTTCCAAATGTATATTTTGGTCATTAGATACCTGACAAGGCTGAGCCTAAACTGGGTAAATAGTGAGTTGAACACTTAAGAGAATCCGTCCTGACAGTGCTCCAAATACGAACTAACCAAGAAAATACAAAACGATTGAATATCCTTGAATCAGTGGTCAGTCTGTCACTCACCTCTAGGCACCGACAAAAAATTCACTCCAATAACACACAGAGATTAGCCTCTGACTTTGCTGGTAACCCCAAGTTAGTAAGTATCTAAAATCAAAGTGATTCTGATTTTCAAATCTCTCATGCCCTTGCACCTCCGCAACTGCTCACACCCCAATCCTCTACCCGCCATCTTTACCGGCACTAAAGCAAAAATAATAATAATAATCCCTGCATTTGATATAGCGCTTTTCACGTCTTCTAGACGTCTCAAAGTGCTTCACAGAATATGCTGTAAAGTGAATTGATTGTATATTTGTGGGCAAAATGTGGCAGCCAATTGCGCACAGCAGTGTCCCACAAACAGTCGTGGATTGAAGTGACCAATTTATTATTGTTTTTTTTCTTGAGGGATTATTATCAGGTGCGTGTGTGTGTCTGTGTATGTGTGGAGTTAGGAAACTTGCCCAAGGTTTTGCCCTTCCGGGAATTGAACCCAGGTTTCTCGCTTGCCAGGTAAGTGCTCTAACCACTGAGCTACAGGACTCCATTATCTTAATATGTGCTTAAACATTAAATTTCTTTCTCATGGTATAAGATGGTATGCATGGAGCTCATGAAACCAGAAACAAGCTCAGAGAAATGATGACCATAGTAAAAAGACCAAAAAAAATGTACTTTTTCTTCCACTGGCACGTCCCTCGTCCACTCCACTCTATATTTGGCGGTGGTGCTTTCAGCCTCTGTACCCCGAATCTCTGAAACTCCTTGCCTCAATCCCTCCGTCTTACCCCCTCTTTGCCCCGTTTTCAAATAATGCATGAAGATTTTCCTCTGACTGTATTTCAGTCAGCTCCCCCACCCTCCACCCTTTGAGGTTTGACGTCAAGCCACTCTGCTGTTAAGCCCCTCAGTGACGCTGTATAATTGCAAGTTGATGGTGGTGGTAGTGTTGTTCAGCACGTGATGAGTGAGGCCCAGTGCACAGAATGGCACTTTGGTGAGAAAAACCTTTTTTTTCCTTCTTTCTTCCCAGAGATGAGCACGAAGATTTTAAGGACGAAATGCGACGACTGAGGAAACTTCGAGGCAAGGGGGCACCAAAGAAAGGGGAAGGGAAGAGAGCCATGAAGAAGAAATAGGTGACTTAGGACAGTGGCTGGCCCACCAAAAACTGGCAGTATTTCATCTAACACTTTCTCAGATCTTTGTTTCTCTACTTTGTTGCCTTTTACCCCCATTTTGTCTTTTCTAGTGTTGAGTTGGACAGGTTGTCACCCCTGTGATTGCCATTCAATCTATTCTCTACACGTGCTCAGACAGAACAGGGGCTGATGTTTTGGCTTCATTAGAAGAACTTCATTGGTGAGCACCTGGACCCTGGTTGCTCTCGTCACTTTTCAGCTATCAACACACTTGATCGTGGTCTGATAGGGAGCAAGTCGTCTGTCCAATACCTCAACCGGGAACAAGTGTACCAAAGGGAGAAAGACTAAATCAGGGGAAGGGGAAATGTGAAGAATCTATGTTCACAACACAAGAGTAGTTTTCACAGCACTGAAAGTGCAAGGACATTTGCCTGTACAATGTCAAATACAATTATAGATCATAAAAGTGAGACAAGTATGTTAGTGCATGGGTTACATTCTGCCATTGTGCTGTAGTCATTCTTACTGGTAACTGCCACATGCATTTGGAAAGCTGAGTGGCAACGGTCGTGTGCTTATGTCAGTTGTGGGTTGGATTGTACTTGAGTGTTGTTCAAGAATCATTCTGACATCCTATGGTTCTGTCGGTGACTTGTAACGTGCCTACCTGCCTGCACCAGCTTGTTTCGATTGTTGGTTCTCAGATGTGTGCACAGTAGATTTCCGAATTTGCTTATTCACAGTGGTGCTGCTACAGTCTTTGGTTTGAGTGCCTGAACTGCTTTTGTGCAGAGCAGTGTTGCCTCAATAAATGCTGAAGTGGGTTTCTTTCCTGTAATTTGGTTGTAAAATTTCAGCTGAGCTTTGGCTGATGACGCGGGAGCAAAGAGCCCCGAAGGAGGGCCATTCCCAGCACACAATTAAATGTCAGACCCCCAACTTTATACCCAGCACATGTTTCAATGGCAGACCCCAACTTCATACCCTGCACATGTTTTAATAGCAGACCCCAACTTCATCTTATTGTTTGCTTGACAAAGATGATTCTTCACACAACAAATTGATTCTGTGAGACTCAACTCAGTCTCTTTTGAAGAAGCTGAGGAGACAGTTTACTTAGTTGGAGGAATTAATAATTTGCAAAGCTGGAATTTACGACTGCGCCACTTTCACCTGGCTGATCCTCTTCACCCCCACCCCGAGGACATTGAATTGGAAATCTGAATTTTGTAATGCTTAATTAAGTGCACTGAGAAATACATTTCCTTGAGAAGGTTATGCTCCAGTCACAGCCTAATCCCAGAGCTGCACAAAAGATTTTGTAATGCTGCTGATCTGCAGAGATGTGGGTATATCCTTGCATTTGTGAAAGCGCCTTTTTCAACAGAGGACATGTTAAAGCGCTTCACAGGATTTACTGTAAAGTGCAGTGACTTTATTTGAAGGTTAATGCAGCAGCTGAATTGCACACAGCAGTGTCTGACAAACTACCATGAAGTGTCCCAATTTTATCTGGAGGATCAGCTGAGGGGTGTCAGCCTAGCTCACTCTCACCACCAAGTTAGAAGGTCGTAGGTTGGGACTTGAACTCACAGTCAAAGCTGACACTCCAAAGGAGGAAGCAGGAAGAGACTCCCTTCTCTTCTTGAGGTGTGCCATGGGATCCTTCACACCCACCTAACAGGTAGATGGAACCTTGGTTCAACATCTCATCCAAAGATTGCACTTCAGTCAATGCAACATATCCCAACGGCTGCCTGCCTCTCTGATCAACCAAGTGTCCGATACATTGGTAAACCTATCCTAGTGCTTAAGAGTCCCCAAACCAGGCTAAGAGTTCCGCATACGAATGTCACCTATTTTTTTGTGGAGGTTGGTGGTCAGCTGGGTGTTATGCGAAAAACATTACCATGCTTAAGAGTATCCAAAGCAAGCTGAGATTTCCATGTAACCCACCTACACATGGAAATACCAGAGATAGATTGTTGGATTGGAATGTGCACTCTCCCTGGAGAGATGCATTCTGCTTACTTAATTGCTTACTTAACTCCCAACTGTGAGAAGATGCTGGACTTTCTCGAATCCAGAATCGAGGGGATACGTTCAGCCACCTCTGCCCCGTCCTCCGGCACCCCCACATCACCTCTCCTCATGACCCAGCCCCACCCATCCCCCTTATACCCCTTCGACCCTATCTCTCCCTTCTCCCTCCCGCTATTGTTCGCAAACTCAAACTCACCGCCTGCTCCCTCGATCCCATCCCCATCTCTCTCTTCATCTCCCAGCTCCACCTTCTGGCCCCTCCTGTCCGATGTCCGACCTTGTCCACCGGTTTAGTTCCCACCCCCCTAAAAACAGCCGTCATCATCCCCATCCTGCAAAAACCTTCCGTGGACCCATCCCTCCTCTCCGAACGAGTCGTCGTGCCCCAGCTCCACTTGTTTCTTTCTCGCTATTCCCTCGTTGAACCCCTCCAATCCAGTTTCCACGCTGCCCATAGCACGGAAACAGCCCTGGTCAAAGTCACTAATGACATTCTGAACATCTGTGATCAGGACTCCCTCTGTCTCCTTGTCCTCCTCGACCTCTCTGCCGCCTTCAACACTGTTAACCACTCCATCCTCATACACCGCCTCTCCTCTTTACTTAAGCTTCGCGGACCTGCCCTTTCCTGGTTCGATTCCTATCTCCCTCACTGTCTCCACTTTGTTGCCTCTAATAGTTTCTCCTCCAGCCCCCGTCTGGCGTCCCCCAGGGCTCTGTCCTTGGCCCTCTTTAATAATGCTCCCCTTGGTGACATCATCCGCAGACATGGGGTCAACTTCAATATGTACGTGGATGACACCCAACTCTGTCTTTCTGCCTCCACCCTCAACACCAGGACCACTGCTGTCCTGACAGACTGCCTGTCGGACATCAAGTCCTGGATGAGGGCAAATTTCTTACAGTTGAATGTGAACAAGAAGACTGAGGCCCTCCTGATTGGCTCGTGCCAGCGCCTCAGCACCTCAGGCTCTGGCAGCATCAACCTCCATGGTTGCACACTGCAACTCACCAAGCCAGTCAGGAACCTAGGTGCCCCTCAGGCAGCTGAAACTCTTGTTCATGCCTTCATCACATCCAGGCTCGACAATGCAAACGCCCTGCTTGTCGGCTTTCCCAACTCCTCCCTCCACGGGCTGCAGATAATCCAGACTCTGAAGCCCGTGTCCTCTCCCGCACCAAAGTCCGTGACCCCATCTCCCCTACTCCATTGGCTCCCTATCCTTCAGAGGATCCAGTTCAAGATCCTGGTCCTCACCTATAAAGCCCTCCATGGTTTTGCCCCACCCTATCTCTGTGACCTCCTAACCCCCTACCAACCCACCCGCTCCCCCCGCTCAGCCGGCTCTGGCCTGCTCCACGCCCCCAATCCACTCTCCCCGCCATTGGTGGGAGAGCCTTCAGCCACTCTGCCCCCATCTTCTGGAATTCCTTCCCCCAATTACTCCACCTCACCCCCTCAGCTCCAAGGAAACCCCATTACCAACTTTTCAAGGAGAATTGGATTGATTTGATTCTGATCTGCCATTTTTGTGAATATCCTGCCTGAGGCAGCCTTTATTTTGTTGGAGCTTGATGGCATCCAGATAGTTGCTGAACACACTCAGTCCTGACTACCAAGTGTTTTAAAGGTGGGAGTTTATCAGTGACAATGTAACATCACTTACTCAATTACCGAGCAAGTTAATCAGAAACCCACAGTTAGGAAGCTTGTTTCTTGGCTGCTTGGTCCAATATTGGACACTGCCTTTAGAAATTGAAGGCAATTCTAATGGGAATTTCCACTTTGTACTCTGATGGAGAAAAAAATCAATGACTGTTGCTTTTCCCAAATTGGACATCGCTGGAATAGTTTGTGACCAAAAAAAGAGGACTCGCGTGTACTGCAGGAAGAGCCTGGAAGAGATACCGGACTTCCTGTTGCAAGCTTTTCCTGTCTTGGGAAGAGATAACCTAACATCATATTTTTTTNCATAGATAACCAGAGTCTGAGGATCTTAAATGTTTGGTTTGGAAACTGTTAAGCATGGTAATAGGATTCCAGGTTCATGAGGCAACAACAACAAGATTACATTTGTATAGCACCCAGCTGACCAAATTTAAAAGACACATTCTTGGTTGTACATGGGCCAAAGAGAAAGCAAATAAAATTAGGTCAATTCTTCCATAAACAGAACAAACAGCAGTTGCCATATCGATCTGACCACTTCCTCTGCTCAGCAAATGCTGGTCTACTCCACATCTGTGGCCGTCCCGTCCCAGCATTGGCGGTTGGGCCTTAAGCTCCTCTGGAACTCCATCCCAGTCCCTTTGCCTAGCTCTCTCCCTTGCCTCCTTTAAGGCATGTCTCAAGAGCCTCCTCTTCGACCATGCCTTCGGTCATCCTCCTACCCCGACCCTCGCTACCTTGCTGATTTCAATCATCCCCTGTTCAGGTCCAAATCCCTGACTGATAATGCAGCACCTTGGGACATCCTCTTAACATGCGCGGCACTATACAAATGTGATTTGTTGTTGAGTCTCCTCATTCCTTCGCTCTGATGTACACTTTGAACCACTCTGGGTGTTGATAAACTCAGCGAGGTGTGATGGCAGGGAATCCCGATCACTCTGGGTATTGATACACACAGTGACTGTGATGGGGTGATTCCCCCTCACTCTGGGTGTTGATACACACAGTGACTGTGATGGGGTGATTCCCCCTCACTCTGGGTGTTGATACACACAGTGACTGTGATGGGGTGATTCCCCCTCACTCTGGGTGTTGGTACACACAGTGACTGTGATGGGGTGATTCCCCCTCACTCTGGGTGTTGGTACACACAGTGACTGTGATGGGGTGATTCCCCCTCACTCTGGGTGTTGGTACACAGTGACTGTGATGGGGTGATTCCCCCTCACTCTGGGTGTTGGTACACACAGTGACTGTGATGGGGTGATTCCCCCTCACTCTGGGTGTTGGTACACACAGTGACTGTGATGGGGTGATTCCCCCTCACTCTGGGTGTTGGTACACAGTGACTGTGATGGGGTGATTCCCTCTCACTCTGAGGATCCCCTGTGACGTCAGTCATCGTCTGCCAGGGCAGTGACGTCAGACGGCGCCCCGGGCTGGTGTGATGTCAGACGGCGTCAGTTCCGGCCCTGGGTGGCTGTAAGATGGCGGCCGCCAGCCCGGACCCGCCGGTGGTGAACGGGCCGGAGGGCGAGATGGAGAGCGACGGCGGGGAGACGCGGGGCCTGAGCGTGGCCGAGGAGGTGAGTGATGCCGCGCGTAGTTGGGAGCGAGCGGCAGGAACGCACCTCCCTCTCCCGAAGCCTCCCCGCCGGCCTGCGAGTTGGAGCCCAGAGCTCGGCCCGGGGAGCGGGGAGAGAGTCCCGGGGAGCGGCCGGTGTGTGTGTGTGTCTGTGTGTGTGTGTGTGTGTGCGCGGCCCAGGCCAGGGCGCCAAGGTCTGGTGAGTTTTCCATGAGGCTCCCGCGCCGCGGGGCTCGGCCCGGCTTTTCCCCGCTGCACCTGTGCGGCTCAGTGCATCCTGAGGGCTCCAGAGCTGCCGCGGCTTTCTGTATGTGTTAGTGGGGGCACCGGGTGCTCTGAACGTTGCAGGGCGCGGGTGGGCAGGGCGCCGGGTGCGGGTGGGCAGGGCGCCGGGTGGGCAGGGCGCGGGTGGGCAGGGCGCGGGTGGGCAGGGCGCGGGTGGGCAGGGCGCCGGGTGGGCAGGGCGCGGGTGGGCAGGGCGCGGGTGGGCAGGGCGCGGGTGGGCAGGGCGCCGGGTGGGCAGGGCGCCGGGTGCGGGTGGGCAGGGCGCCGGGCGCGGGTGGGCAGGGCGCCGGGTGGGCAGGGCGCGGGTGGGCAGGGCGCGGGTGGGCAGGGCGCGGGTGGGCAGGGCGCCGGGTGGGCAGGGCGCGGGGCGCGGGTGGGCAGGGCGCGGGTGGGTAGGGCGCCGGGCGCGGGTGGGCAGGGCGCGGGTGGGCAGGGTGCGGGTGGGTAGGGCGCCGGGCGCGGGTGGGCAGGGCGCGGGTGGGCAGGGCGCGGGTGGGTAGGGCGCCGGGCGCGGGTGGGCAGGGCGCGGGTGGGCAGGGCGCGGGTGGGCAGGGCGCGGGTGGGCAGGGCGCGGGTGGGCAGGGCGCGGGTGGGCAGGGCGCGGGTGGGCAGGGCGCGGGTGGGCAGGGCGCGGGTGGGCAGGGCGCGGGTGGGCAGGGCGCCGGGCGCGGGTGGTCAGGGCGCTTAGGGACAGTTGGTGGGCAGGGCATTGGGGGTGGGTGAGCACAGCAGATGGGAGAGGCAGATAATGGGAGGGCACCAGAGGAAGCAGCCAGAGGGCAGGGCACTGCGGCCAGAGGGCCATGCACTGGGAGAGGCAGACGGTGGGCTGGGGATACGGGGCACTGGGAGAGGCAAGCAGTGGGTAGGGCACTGGGCGTGTGTGGTTTGGGCACTTGAAACCAACATCTCCCAGTGGGTTGACTTTCACTTACTATTGTTATTTTTAGGCCACACACATCATTATGTATCACACAACGTGTGTGGTCGCATGATACATAATGGTTTGTGTGGTGTAAAAATATGTAAAAATTGGTTATCTTTAAAATGAAGGAGGAAGAGATATTTGGGTCAAGAGATGTTGTCATTTGCTGGTGGTATTTCAAACCACAACTTCATGTGTTATGTGTAACTTGCATTGTGGCATCATTTGAAGTGTTGCAAAACAACGTGTTCACTTTAATAGTTTATTCATGTCAAGATAATCCTGAGATGGGCTTTAGAGAATACAGATCATTGACATAAATGAATCTGTAGTGAAGAGAAGTTTCTGCTCAGCTTAATTCGCTCCACCTGTTGTATATGAGAATTTTAATTATCTCCATTAGACAATACAATTTTTTAAGTACATATTGTTTCCCAACGAATTTGGTGATTGAGGACACCTGCAATTTTGGACTTTCTCTGTTGGCGTCAGCAGCAGAAAAGAGCCGTGTGCACCTCTGAGCAGTTGCATTAATTTCAGTAGCGTTCTGCATTTGAAGCTAGTTTCAGAGTGCCACTGGGAAAAGGCCCAGAATAAGATGGGTATTTTATATTTTTTCAGGGTTGTGTGTTCTTGGTGTTCTAAGTTATACCTCTGCGACCTCCTAACCCCCTACCAACCCGCCTACTCCCTCCGCTCAGCCGGCTCCAGCTTGCTCCATGTCCCCCGACCCACCCGCCCCACTCTGCCCCCAACCTCTGGATTTCCATCGCCCAATCGCTCCGCCTCGCACCCTCCTTAGCCTCCTTCAAGTCCCGCCTCAAAACCCTCTCTTCGACCATGCCATCGGTCACCCAACCCCCCTCTTCTCCCCCCCTGACCTAAATAGAAATAAAATTTGTATTTTATACAAATATAATTGTGTTGTTATTATAAATAGAAATAATAAACTTTGCTTTTAATATAGCTTCCTTCATCCCAGAAGGAAGTCTCAAAGTGCTTCAGAGGACAAACTGTAAAAGTTTTGTGACTATATTTTGTAGACGAGTGTCCCATACAAAAAGTGGCTCAGGAGTTAGAGCACTCATCTCGTGAGCGAGAGACCTGGGTTCAATTCCCAGGCAAGTTTTCTTACTCCACACACCTCTGTTTACCTAGCAGTAAGTAGGAACCCAGTGGTTAGCTTTTCCGGAAGTAATAATTCCTTCCTTAAAAAAAAATTGGTCACTCAATCCATGACTGTTTGTGGGACACTGCTGTGCGCAATCGGCTGCCACGTTTTGCCCACAGTTAATTCACTTTAGAGTATATAGGTGTCTTGTTCAACCTTCAACTGTCCTTTCTCCCCCACATGCGTGCCATGACCCGCTCTGCCTTCCCCCACCTCCGCAACATTGCCCGACTCAGCCACTACCTCATTCCTCAGACCGCTGAAACCCTCATACATGCCTTCATTACAACCAGGCTCGATTATGCTAACCCCATGCTTGTTGGCCTTCCCAACTCTTCCTTTCACAAGCTGCAGATCATCCAGAATTCTGCCGCTCATGTCCTCTCCCGCACCAGTCTCTGTGACCCCATCACATCCACCCTTGCCCAGCTCTACTGGCTTCCCGACGTGAAAGGCGCTTTACAAATGTAATTTCATATTGTATTGTATATCCTGTGAAGCGCTTTGAGATGTCTTGAAGACGTGATAAGGTGCTATATCAAATGCAAGGATTATTATAAACACCGGCTTGTGACAGTCAATTTATACACAACAATGCTCCACATACAGTTTAAAATGAATGACCAATTTTATCAATGGGATTGTTGGCCAGATTAACAGGAGAAACTCGGTTATTCTGAATAACACCACTCTGGGAGATTTGTCGATTTTCTGTTTTGATGTTGTCAGTTGAATTAAGACATATGAAGTTTGCAATTATTACTTCCAGCATCAATTGTGTGTCGAGAATATGTACACTGTGAACTCGCTGCAGAGGTGGTGCTTGAAATGCATAGTATACATGCGTTTAAGAGGAAGCTAAATTTTCACATGAGGGAGGAGGGTTTGGAAGTAAGTAACTAATGATAGGAGACTGGTGGAGCATTAACACTTGCGTTGACTGGGCCGAATAGCCTGTTTCTGTGCAATGTATTGCAGCCACTTTGAGCATAAAGCAAACTTTATTTATTCATTAAGGCAGGGTGGTCCAACAGATTGTCCCCGGGCTGTATCCCAATGATTTCATCTGGCCCCAAACCATTTTCAACTTTGGGCTGCCCCTCCCTCCCCCGGCGAACCATCCTCTCATGGCATTCACAGGAGCTGGTGGTCGGGAGGACGCAGCACGGAGAGTGGAAATAACACTGACGGTTGCTGCAGTCTGTCAAGAAGTCACTTCCGAGCTGAAGGGAGGACAAGCGAATCTTCTTACTCACCACGAACTTACCAATTGCTGGATCCTGCTCCAGATAGTGAGCCGCGCAGATGACAGACAGAGAGAGAGATTGTGTGTGCAAGAGATTGCCTGTGTGAGATAGCGTGTCGGTGCGGGAGAGAGCGCGTGTCGGTGCGGGAGAGAGCGCGTGTCGGTGCGGGAGAGAGCGCGTGTCGGTGCGGGAGAGAGCGCGTGTCGGTTCGGGAGAGAGCGCGTGTCGGTGCGGGAGAGAGCGCGTGTCGGTGCGGGAGAGAGCGCGTGTCGGTGCTGGAGAGAGCGCGTGTCGTTGCGAGCGGGGGAGAGAGCGCGCGTGAGGGTGGGGGAGAGAGAGCGCGCCCGGTTGGGCCAGAGAGAGAGTTGGGGGGGCACCCGGTAGAGAGAGGGGGAGGAAGCGTGCGCGGGAGAGGAGAGGGGGGTGACATGCGCGCGCGGGAGAGAGGGTGGGGTGGGGGCGTGCGTGCGGGAGAGAGAGTACACACCCCTTCTCTCCTACGCGCTCACACTCTCTCTCTCTACTGTGTGCCCGAGAGAGAGGGGGAAGGTGCATGAGCGAGAAAGGAGGGCTGTGCGCGGGAAAGAGAGAGAGGCGCCCATCTCCCTCTCACTCACGCGCGCACGCCCACGGCCCTCCACTCTCCAGCGCACGCGCACTCTCTCTCCCACGCGCATGCTACGCCCCTCTCCTCCCGCGTGGGAGCGAGAGGGCGGTTGTGCGCGGGAGAGAGAGAGGGAGTGGCAGGAAATAGAGAGGGGGAGTGTGCGGGAGAGACAGAGTGGGTGCGAGCGGGGAGAGAGGGTGTGCGAAGGGGCTGAGGGCGAGGGAATGGGTGTGCGGGTGAGGGAGAGGGCACGCTGGGGGGATGTGGGGACGGGAGGGCGCAGGGGAGTGGGGGGGGTGTTGCCAGGGCACGTGGACGAGTGGTGAGGGGGGATGGCACAGGCATGCGAGTGAGGGGGGGGTGCCAGCATGCGGGTGAGGGGAGCAGGCCTGGTGGGGTCGTGGAGCCGGCTATAGCCTGCTGAGCGGAGGGAGCGGACAGGTTGATGAGGTTAGTCGGACAGGTTGAAGTGGGACAAGGAGGGCTTTGAAGGTGAGGATGAGAATTTTGAACTCTCTTCTGGAGGATGGGGAGCCAATGGAGCCGGGCGAGGGTGGGTAGTGGGTACTGATAGGATCACGGAGCCTAGTGCAGGACAGGACACGAGCTGCAGAGTTCTGAATGATGTGCCGCTTGTGGAGGGAAGAGTTGGGAAGGCCTGAAGCAGCGAGTTGGTATAGTTGAGCTTAGATGTGATGTTATGAATAAGAATTATTGTAAAGAATTATTAAGTTCACCCACAAGAGTCACTGCACTTTATGGTATATCCTCTGTAGTGCTTTGAGATGACCTCCTGAGGTCAAAGGCACTGTACAAAATGAAAGGATTATAATTATTATAATTATTATACAATAATAACCCTTATATTTGATATTAGGCCTTTTTTATTTGGAGGATGTCTCTTCAAAGCACTTCTCTCAGTTTCCAGTTCCTCTCAGTTTCTTGGTCAACCATTCTCTCTCCCCCCCCCCCCCCCCAATAAAATTGGTCACTCACCTCATGGCTGTTTGTGGGATATTACTGCCACATTCATCTGCAAATGGACAGTCTGACTTCTTACACTTGACAGAAATTGCCTATGGAGTGCTTTGAGACATTAGGTTTTGCAGGTGCTGCATCAAGTGCAAGGATAGTGTATACAGAATAGGAAAAACACTCAACACTTGGTCAGAGAAGCTACTCCTGTGAATTCTTGGCTGACTGGGTATTTATTTGCACTGTAACATTAGGTACTTTAATAGTGTTTCACATGGACTTTTATGCAGTGGACTCCCTGGGTTTGAAATATTAACATTTTGGGAGCGGAGTTGTGAATTGTTGGCTTCTGAAAGCTTTGGTGTGTTCCATCGACGAACGTTCAGGATTGCTTTGAATTTTTGTGTGACTGCTCATAGAGTGGCACATTTGTGAAGCCTTGGCGTCCTTACAACTCTGTGCTGTTACGTTCGGTAAGAATGTCTCGTGCAGGGCTCGGTTTTGTAAGGGGCAGAGTTTTGAATAACAGTTGCGATATATTTGTACTTTATTTGATACACAACAGCAATTATTTTTAAAAAATACATTAAATTTACTGAAAAGCTCAGGGTAGAAAGGCTGACCTCTCTATTTCGTTGAGCAGTGTTTCATGAGTCAAGTGGAGTGAAGAGCTTTTATCTCACAACAACTGTTTCTTAAAAATGCAGCAGCAGTTTTAGAAAGAGATGCCTCTTCCTAGGACTGAAATAATTCCGGATCAGTCATTATTTCAACAAGTGTTTGGTTTCACAATGCTTTGCGCTCTGTTTCGTGTTCAACCCCCCCCCCCCCCCCCTCACCAGAGCGTTTCACTTGTTTAGGTCCTGCATACCTCATGAGTGTGCACGTTTGATGGGATTTCCCTGAGACATGCTCAACAAAAGATCTCTCCACTGAGTGAAAGGCACTTAAGAACTCCTTAAAGGGAAAACCTTTAAGTTCTCATATCTTTGATAGAGCCTTTCCATTCCACCGGTTGGATGAGTTGCCTCCTGTAAAGCATTGTCCATTTGAAGAACAACTAATTTCACGCTTTCATCTTCCTTGTTACATGGAGCTCGATTTCCAGGTGCTGCTTCTTGGGGTGTCCTCCCGATGTGAAAGGCGCTATGCAAATGTAATTTGTTGTTTGTTGTTGTTGATTCCTGGCTGGTCCTCTCCCATGTGTCTGGTGTCAGTGACCCATTTACGCTTGACCTTGCAAGAACTTGCCTCTTGCAACTACCTGAGAAATCCAGTATATACGGCAGAAATCTGTTTGTCAGGGTAAACTGTGTCATTTGCTGCAGTTTTTGGTCCTTCACTTATTTCAATGTCGTAAGGTTTGCAGTCTGGTGTATTTATTCATTCAGTACTTTTATATTAAAAAATTCTTGCATTTGTCTTATCACATTGTTGAGACTTCTCAAAGCGCTTTACATGTTTGACTGTAAAGTGGCTTTACTGTACTTGGTGGGCAAAAAAATTCACGCTTTTATTTTAGAATATGCTATTCTGTACAAGGACTGGCTCCAATATAAATTCATAGATTTATACAGCACAGGAGGAGGCCATTCGGCCCATCGTGTCTGTGCTGGTTCTTTGGAAAAAGCTATCCAAGTCACTCCCACTCCCCCGCTTTCTCCCCATAGCCCTGCAAACTTGTCCTTACCAAATAATTATCTACTTCTCTCTTAAAAGTTGTTATCGAATCGGCTTCCACCACCCTTTCAGGCAATGCATTCCAGATCCGAACAACTCACTGTTTGAAAAAGAATTACCAACTATTTTAAATTGGTGTCCTCAGGTTACCGACTCACCTGCCAGTGGAAATAGTTTCTCCTTGTTCGAATCCCGTCATAATTTTGAAAACTTCTATTAAATCTCCTTTTAACTTTCTTTGCTCCAAGGAAAATAATCCTAGCTTCTTTAGCCTCAACTGATAACTGAAGTCCTTCATTCCTGGTACCATCCTGGTAAATCTCCTTTAGATCTTCTCCAATGCCTTGACATCCTTCCTAAAGTATGGTACCCATAACTGATCACAGTACTCCAGCTGAGGCCTAACCAGTGTTTTATAAAGGTTCATCATAACTTCCTGATTTTTGTATACTATGCCCCTATTTATAAAGCCTAGTATTCTGTACGCTTTTTTTAACAGCTTTCTCCATCTGTCCTGCCACCTTCAAAGATTTACTTATATGAACCCCCAAAGTCTCTCTGCTCCTTCACTCCCTTTAAGATTGTACCATCAGCTTATATTGCCTCTCCTCATTCTTCCTCCCAAAATACATAATTTCACATCTCTCGACATTAAACTGCATCTGCCACGTGTCTGCCCATTTTACCAGTCTGTCTATGTCCTCTTGCAGTCTGATACTATCCTCCTCACTGCTTACTATTTTCCGAGCTTAGTATCATCTGCAAACTTATAAATTGTACTCCCTGTACCCAAGTCCAGGTCATTTATATAGATCAAAACAGCAGTTGTCCCAATACCGACCCATGGGGACACCGTTGCACACTTCCCTCCAGTCAGAAAAACAACCATTTGCCACCACTTTCTGCTTTCTATCTCCCAGCCAGTTCTGCATCCATGCTGCCACTGTCCCTTTAATACTATGGGTTTCTATTTTGCTCACAAGTCTCTATGTGGCACTTTATCAAACGCCTTTGAAAATCCATATAAACTACATCAACTGCACGATCTTCATCCACCCTCTCCGTTCCTTCATCCATGTGCCAATAAATAATCCTTGAATTTGATATGCCACATTATCAAGTCGATGGAATGTCTCCAAGTGCCTCCCAGAGTTTTCTGTACAATGTAATGACTGAGTTTTACAGGCGTACACATCAATACTGTGTGTTTTACAGACGTACGCACACAGCATTTGTTGAGGAATCATTTGCTGGTATTCCCTTTAAGGGGCTATTAAGTCCCATTCCTTCATTATGGAGCTCTTTGTTGTGCATTTTCTCAGGGAAATCCCATCAAAAGTCCACAGTACAAGATGTTCGGCTGCATTTAGTGGACAGTGCAGAAAAGCCCTCCATGGTAACCATTGCCAGGCGCTGGTTATGTAGCATGAGCGTCAATGGATACAGTGTTCCAGTTGTCTCCCAGCCAGCCTTATCTTGTTGACTCGTGCCATCAGAATAATGCATGCAAATAAGATTTTGATTTCCCGTCTGCCTGTGGCGTTTATGCAGATATTTAACTCGCGTGGTTAAATGCCCTCAGCCACATTCTCAGTGGTTGCTGGCATTTTGCTCACGCTATGCTCACGCTGCACCTCCTGCTCAAGCCTCTGTTTGGCGGCAGCTTCCAGAGAATGCAGTTTTGGCAACACATTTGCATTGCTCCATATAAACACAGCGATACGATCAATTCTCTCTCCACTCCCAATATCTTTTTGACAGCTCGAGAATTTTCAAGGGCCCATTTTTAATTTAATAATTCCTGGATTTGAAACACTTACCTAAACACGTTGGCCATAACTTGAAGCACTTTACATGATTTACTTTCGAATGTCATGACTATTTGCAGCACTGCACCAGTGTTAGCCTCGACCAGTGGTGACCAACCTTTATGGTCAGCAAACAAAATAAATGTTCTTGATTGATTATTTCTTGACTCATGGCATAAATCAAGAAATAATCAAGAAAAAAATTAAAACACTCTTCCGCTCGAACTTACGGACAGATACAATAGTGCAATTTTTGCATAGACTGCTTCTTGACGGTTCTGCTGGCCACTTCCAGCCCGTGGGCCACAGGTCACCTGCTGCGAGTCAAGTCGATGACAACAATTTTGCATGATGAACATGAAGTCCCGATGGCAAGTTTGAACCCACAACCTTCTAACTCCGAGACGAGAGTGCTACCAATTGAACCGGGCTGTCACCTCGTTTCGATATTGGTCGAAGAGCCCCCACAAACAATCAGATTGTATCCACGATCTGTATTTCATTTTAAACACGTGATGAATTGGAAGAATCCAGGCCGACTGCTCAGCAAACCTCCCTTCCCAGATGTGATATCACTTCAGCAGTAGAGCAAGGTGACGGTGAGATTGCCAGGGGAGCTATGTTTGGCGTCTTTCTCTGGAGCAGTTAGCGGTTCTCAGACATCTATCTTTTGTGCACTCCACACTAAGTAAATGGTAACTTCAGGGGATTCCTCAGTACAGTTTTATACCATGTCATATAAGACTCTTTATATGAATTCAGTTGAATTGTCAGAGGTGTTATCTTCCGAATGAGAGGTTAAAACTGCCTGTTGAGGTGCATGTTGACTATCCCAAGGCACAATTCGACAAGAGAAGGGAATTTCTTGTAAGCAATCCGTCAAATAAAAGTGGTCATTGACTTTATGACTGTCTGTGGGGCATTGCTGTGTGAAAAATTGGCTCTGGTGTAAAGTACACAGTCACTCCACTTAACAGTAGTGGATGCCTTGAGACGTCCTCCCACAACATCAAGTACAAGGATTATTATTAATTCATGGATTTATATCAATTTAATCAGTTTAATTTAGTAAACCTCGATAAATTTGATTTTTTTTAGTTTAGCTGCAGTTGGTCTTGAAGTGTGCAGAAACCTAAAGCGGCTGAGAATATGATGATACTTACATTAAGAACAATGTTAATGCCTTTGTGTTGTTCAATTGATGTTTAAATTGGTTTGACTGCTTACTTTAGCTCAACCAGCAAATTTTCACTCCAGGTTTAAAAATCTTGGCCTGTTAAAGTGAAGTTTTCAAAATACATTGTTCAGTAGTATTGTCACTTTTTATCACCTATTATTTCCTTGGTTACGATACCATACAACCCTCAGAAAAAGTTTTTTTTTCTATATTCTGAATCGATTGACTGTTGCAACAGTAGGCTGTTGCAATTTGTCCACAAAACATACTGTCATTCCACTTAACAGTTTCTTAGTGAAGTGCTTTGAGACGGTTCAACTATGTGGTAAGGTGCTGTATCAAATGCAAGGAATATTATAATTTAGTATTTTCTGGTTAAATTTTTTCATCTCTACTTTTCATTGTTTTCCATTTATTTAATGGAGAATGTATTCTTTTGATTTCAGTTTGCTTTTATGTCGGCAGTAGGTTTCATAAAATGGGGACACTGGCTGAATTGCCTTGGCTTTAATGGTGACAGTCCTTGTGAGCTTTGGAAAGAATGTCCAGTATTGTAAATTGGGTGTGTATATTTCACAGCTCTCGAGGTATTCCATGAGTATGCAGAGGTGCTTCTGTGGATCTACTGTGCTGGCAAAGTGTCCAGTCATGAGAGGCTTAAAAGAAAAAGCTGGCATGGTGTTCAAAGCTTCCACTGGCAGAGTGCTCTGATGGATTCCCTCAGGGAGAAATTTTACATGTTTTATTTGAAGTTGAGCAATTATCATTAAAACTTGCACATCAAGTCACTGGTGTTTGGATTCCAGTGAAGACTTGTGTGAGGTCAGTTTACAGTTCCACAGATGAGTGAATACATGCTGAAATAACAGTAATCACAAGATAGAGGAACAGCAACAGTTGACTTTTCCGATCGATCTCTGCTAAAATGTTTCACTCTCAGTGAAACATTGTAAAGCAATTTTGTCATTCCAGAGCGGAAGAGGCAGGTTAGTTGTATATTGAGCTACTTTCTTGCGGACTAGTGTATAAGAATTTTTAAGCAGATTACATTTTTTGTAGCTGAGGAGCATTAAATGAATTTAGAATAACCAGGGTTGAGAACAGTTTCAGATAAGGCATGGAGAGGAGCAAGCAGTGACAAGTTCAGCAGTATAAGCAATCTTGTCACACTGGGAAATGTTTCTTTATGTGGTTCAATAATGTTTATTTAATGGTAGGGATGGGTTATTGGCCAATAGAAAAGTGTGGAAAATTGCAGGGCATTCGACAAATTTTGAGGAAAATTGTAGAGAACTCTGATGAATGCTGTGAAACATTGTTGAATGTTGATTGGAGCTATTGAGAGATTCATTTTCTGAAACAACCCGGATTAAAAACATAAGCATATTTGCTGAACATGTAGTTATATTTAGGTTAGGCCAGAACACTAGAGTCATTTAAAATGTTATTTGATGCTGCAGTAGTGAACAGATTGGTCGAAAGGACCTTCAACACCTGCAAGTAAGTTCAACCAGTGGGTGGCTTCTTGTGGTAATTATTATGGGGTATTAAATGGCTGAATTATTTATTTTTTCTCCTGCTGAATGAGGGTCAACTTTGCACAAATGACACATTAAGTAGAATAACTGTGCTGAGCGCTTGTTAAATTAATTTTGTTTATAACCTCGTGCCCTGGTATCTGCGTCCTAAGTGCACTCTGTACAGTACCTTAGGTTGTGAGGGAAATAAACGTTTGATTTAAAGATCACCAGAATTTTTATCCATAAAGTTTGGAAGTGAAGGTAGAGCATTTTTGAACATGAATTATGCAAAACCAGGGGTTAAACTGTTAGCTGGGCAGTGGCAGTTTTATAAAAGCAGCAAGACTTGTGCTGCTTGTTAGCAATTGAAGCAAAGGTGTAAGGGGCATGAGTTAGAGTAGAGCAGACATGAAACATACTTTGTATGCTGTGGGGCGGTGGAGAACAAGTGAAAGAGAGGTCAACTTTCAAATTTAGTGTCAATTGTGGGTTCAAGCTCACGTCAGGGTTTGACTTCTAGGTGAACACTCCAGGGCAGTGCTGAGTGGGTGGGGTTGTCGGAGGTGCCAGTGTTCGGCTGAGATGTTAAACCAAACACCCGTCTGCCTGTTCAGGACACAAAAGATCCCATGCCAAAGTTCAAAAACAGCAATCCCTGAATACATTCACTTAATGTCTGTTTGTTGGACATTGCTGTGCGCAGATTGGCTGTTGCCTAAGCGTTAAGTACAAGATCGCAAAACTTTACAGAAAATCCTTGAAGTGCTTCAGGATATTCTCCTGATGGGAAAGTCACTTTTCCAACTGCAAGGATGATTATTCTTTACCTTCTCCCCCTTTCTTGCTCCATCCTTTGGAAGGGTGATGAGCCTGTAACTTGTGACACATTTATTGTTCCACCCTTAAATCTGGTGTTGCTGCCAAATCGGGGAGTAGAGAAAAACTCATCAAAACAAATTGTCTGCAGGGAATTCTGTCCAACAATAAATAGTTCATGGAGTACATGCATGTGGAACTAGCTGGACAGATCTATCAAAGGCAGTTCTAATCTCTGCTTATTGACTGACTGAGTTGCTTCAATGCTCTCATTATTTTAGAGGAAAAGTAGACACATTCTATGGAGGGCATGGGCTAAAACCTTTATGGGTGGCAGGATTTGGCTGTATTGCAGTTATAATGTCGATGTTTGTTTTGTGTCTCCAGACAGCTGGGTAAACGGGAGGCTTTTCCATTTCAAAATGAGTCAAATTTCTCACTTTTTCACATTGCGACGCTCAATATTCTAAGGCAGTGCCTGATCTGTTGGCTCTGTGTTTTGCTCTGTGAGTCCAATTTATGGAACTTATGCTCCATCAATCTGAGGCACCGTGGCCTTTCAACTGACATGTTTTACCTATGCCTCTGAACTCGTGTTCGTTGTGTGTTCCACTTGTGCCTTCGACTGCCTTCGCCCTCCACCCACCCCACACCTCCCTCCACCCACCCAGACAGCTATTTGAAGCTCATTGAGATATTAGCCCAAAGTGAAATGCAAATTGTTATGTAGAAAAATCCATAATGCAAGAATGTTGATGTATGTACGTTGGTGTTTTGGCTTTGTTTCAACTCTTAAAACAATCCCAGTTGATGATGATAATAACATAGAATGCCATATGTGGTATGTGATGACAATGCATTGCAGTGTATATGTCACAGAAGAATAATTGACTTAATTCAGAACGCTTCCTGAGATCTATAGTAACCCCAAATGCCTGTGAAGTTTGAAGTTGCTTTATTTAGCCTGACACCCCATGCAGTGCTGGGGACATGCTGCGTTGTTCGAGGCCCTGTATGGAGATTAAACCAAAATCTCATCTGCTCATTCAGGTGGTTGTTAAACATTCTGTGGTACCATCCGAAAAGAGAAGTGAGTTTCTCCCAATATCCTGGCCAACAATCCCCCAAATAAAATTGGTCATTCAATTCTGGCTGATTGTGGAACATGGCCGTATGCAATGTTCACCCACAGAAAGCAGTCATTCCACTTTTCAGTAAATCCTATGAAGCACCTTTGAGACGTCTTCCCAGCATCAAATGCAAGGATTATTTTTTAGTTGAACATGTATGCAATGTGAACTGTATTTGCAACAATAAGCACCAAACACCAGGGACTGTTTGCTGCTTATTGTTGTCCCTTGTCCTTGAGTGGAAAGCTGCTTGGTCGTCATCTTGACTGCTGTACATGATCAAAAAGTAACTGTAAGGATCTTATGCTGCAATGATTCTGTGAAGACTCAATTCCTTCTCCATGACAGCAGGGGTCTAATTTGCAAACTGATTACGAAACTGTGAATCCTGCAGATAAATCTCAGGAAGTCAGTACTGGGGTTCCCATCTTTTGTTTATTTATGAACAGCCAGATTTAGACAAATAAGGTTCTGTCAGGAGATGGATGGATGGGGATTGGGGTTTCAGAGTTTTGGCCTCACATATCCAGGAAAATATAGGCATTTGCTACTTACCCATCACTGCACATTGCTGAGCCCAGAAAAATTGAGTTGCCATCATTAATGATAATATAAATAATGTACATTTTATTGGCAAACCCTTTTTTGTTTGAGAAAGAATTATAGATTCGATGGGAGGAGTAAAGCCTATAATGAGGCCGTCTTTATGTGTTCTGTGAAAGGAGTGACTTTAAAGGGCCAGATTATTTTTTTCTCTGTGCTCTAAATGTGGAAGAGGTGTCAAGATTCAGCTGTCTAATAAAATAGCTTTCTTTCTCGGGAAATTCTTTGTTGTGTTTCTCTTGTGAATGGTGTTGCATTGACCATCACTCAGTACAAATCTAGATGCTTGCCATGTTGGTATATCAACTGCTGTGCGATTGGGTTTAGCTTTGTGTTTGACCCTCAGTCCTGAAAGGTTCCTTCCTTGGCGTGCTTCTGTCGTTTCATATTTTTGTCAGAAGTTCTAAAGCTCCAAATGTTTTAGATCTTGTTTTGCTCCAATGCCTCATCAACTGATTCTGAGGCAAGGATTCAGTTCAACTGGACAGAGTTGAGTAGTTGAAGAAGAAACAATCAAACTAAGGCACATTTGTGAAGTTGCAGGGGGCAGATTTAGATTCTCGAAATGCCATTCTCATCTGCAAGGCAAGTTCATTATGCACTGAGACAGCCAACGTGATAAGAACCTTATTTTCTCTGCCACTAAATCACATGCTGACATTTCTTTCCACTCAAACTAACTTCTCTTTATCAATCTTTTTCTCTAGGTGTGGAATATTAAGCAGATGATCAAACTAACTCAGGAGCATATTGAAGCTCTGTTGGACAAGTTTGGTGGGGACCACAATCCACCCTCTATCTACCTGGAGGTGAGTTCTGCTAAATGTATAAGTGTGCATGTGTTAAGTCTGGCAGCTAGTGGACTTCCAACCAGATTGTTCGCTGATAAATAAATGTGCTTCCATGAAAATATGACATACCTGCCAAGTGGAGGGATGATAGAAAAAGATCAAGGGCAACATCTTAAAAAGTCAAGTACCTTCTGCTTATGTTGTGATTTGGCTGGAAGAGGGAATGGGGTCAATTGGAGGCTTCCAGTCTTCTGTCACTGCATAAAAAGCAAGGTGTCAGCCTGGCTCAGTTGGGAGAAATTTTGTCTCTAGGACAGAAGGTTGTGAATTCAAGTTCCACCTCAGTACTTAGAACTCACAGCTCAGGCTGGCAATTAAATTGAATCCATAACCTTCTGATTTAGAGACAAACAGTCCAAGTTTGTGGTGGTATCCTGTCCGATTCCTGCCTTCTTGTGTTGGTTGTTTGAACTTTTTTTTGCTAATTATTCCAAATCCCTTTTCTCTCCCCCACCACCCCAATATAACTTCCCTGACTGAACTGAACTCACACAATAGCACTGTCGGAAATATAGAGCTCCATGTCTCCTTCCTAAGCATCTATAACTAAACAGGTCACTTAGTCTTAATTAAAATTAAGAGTACAAAACATGTGATTTTTCTATTGACAAATTCCCAAGGCGGCGATATAATAGTAATAATCATTGCATTTGATATAGTTGAGACAGCTCAAAGTGCTTGAAAGGATTTTACTGTTTAGTGACTTTTTTTTGCTGGCAATAGTGGCAGCCAATTTGTGTACAACAATGTCCCACAAACAGCCACACAATAAATGACAAATTTTATTCGGGGGATTGTTGGTTTCATCTTGTCATGATGCACACTTTGGAATCTCTTGGCTTTTAAGCAATCGTTTCATCCAGGGATGGGACAGCTGCTCCAGGAAATTCCAGGTCTCCTGGACTACCAGTGTGACGTTTTAGATTTGCTCAGTACACTCCTCGAACCATGAGTTGCAACTTTATTGGTTTGAACGCAGTGCTTGATCTGGTTAGAAAGTGGGAAGTCTAAGATGTTTTTAAGAGGCTGTTTCTATTTGAAGTTGTGAGACTTATTTGTTATGTAGGAGTAAAACATCAATAATATTCTACATAATCTCTTCTCGACTACACTGCACAAACAGTGCATAACGTGTGCTCTGGGTCACTATCAAACATCTTATTTGACAGCCTGGCTCAGTTAGGAGTACCCCGATTTCTGAGTCAGAAGGTTGTGGGTTCAACCCCCACATCATGACTTTGATTGTCTAAAGGAAACTGCGGGAATTCTGAAATCAGTTAACTGATATTGTGCCTGCCTTGATCCAATGGCAATTTAAAGGAAGGAAGAATCTTCCACTTAATCCGAAATTCTTTCCTTGTCACAGACTAATCTACTTGATGCTACTATTTTAAATTGACATGTGCCCATACTCTTAAGACTTTGTTGCTGTTCCACTGTCAATCCTTTCAAAACATTCAGGTCCTCAAAATTTCCCATCGAGGCAGTGTGTGTGAACTTCTCTTTAAATGAAATCAGAGGTAGATGAGAATAGCACTGTGCTTCCAGCGGTCCCTGACTGTTGAAAGGTTGTTGCTGGTTTCTAAATCATTTGACTTTGCCTTGAAAGTTATTCTGGATGTGCAAGTGATGAATCTTCTTGGCTCCTGGGACAGGTCTGACGAGTTTTGTTTCTTGCTCAGCCTGGCTCTGTGCCCTTTTCCTAGGCTCCTGCTTGGTGTACTGGGACTACGAGCGGTCTGAACTCAAGTAGAACATCATGAATGTTCTTCTGTTTGAGATTTAGTCGTTTTGCATACTCAGAAATTTACATACCAGACCTTTGCAATAGTGTGTTAACCACATTGAACCCAGGTGAACTATTATGGGAACACCAACCTTTTGAGTAACATTGTTGCTCAGTGTTCCTACCCAAAATTATGATCAATCCTTCAGATGAGATGTTAAACCAAGGTCCTATCTTCCCCTCAGATCCCATGTCACCGTTTCTCCTGGTGTCCTGGTTGACAATTACTCAGAGGAAATTGGCCATTGTCTTCCATGCCGTTTACATGAAACTACTGTGCACAAATTGGCAGCCATGTTTGCCAATAAATAGTCACCACACTTGACAGTAAATCCTGTGTAACGTTTTGTTTCAGTTCCAATGATTCATTATTGGGTTACGTACAAACATTAGCTCCGTTCGGATTCGTCAAACGTTTATTGTCCAGATATATGTGTTGCACCAGTGATCAAATACCTCTTCACTTTAACTGTATTTTACCAATGAAAGAACACAGGAGAATGTGTGAAGTTCTAGCTTGTTAACTGCAGCACTATCTACATGATACCAGGTTGCCAGGCAGGTTGGTCTGGCCAATAAGATTTCAGCCTTTGCTGAGCAGGCTGTAAGGTTTTGTGTGCCTCACAGGAGAAGCAATGCTTCCCCTTTGCAGTTCAGTGACTTGCTGTCATGTCTGCCTTGTTGCGTCTCTCTTTGCTTTCAGTACATTGCAAGATCCCAGACTCTGATGGGATCCCAGAATAGTTCACTGCAAGATGCTCTTTGGATGCAAATAATTGAATTTTCCAGAGAGGAGAGATTTTTGGATGGCGATGGTGTGCTGTCCTATTCCATCCACTGCCCTGCACGGGTTTGGAGAGCACTCACAATGAGAAAAAATATAGCGTTTCATCATGGAGCAAATATTTGACATGTTTGCCCAAATTCGTGTTGGTCTGCATTTTTTTACATTAAAATAAATTGTAAGCTCACAAAGTCAGCCTGGCTCAGCTGATAGGATTCTCGCCTCCGAGTGAAAAGGTTGTGGATTCAAGGCCCACATTGGGACTTCAAACTCATATAGTCTCAGCTAATACTCCAATGCAGTCTGGGGGTGTGCTGTATTGTTGGGGGTGCTGTCCTTTGGATGAGATGTAAAACCGAGGCCCTGTCTTCTGTTAAGGTGAATTTAAAGATCCCATGGCAATATTTGAAAAGAGAAGGAAGTTTCTCCCGATGTGCTGGCCCCAGTAATTCCCGCAGATAAAATTAGTTATTACTACTTTAATAATAATAATCTGCATTTGATGTAGCGCTTTTCATGTCTTTTAGGCGTCTCAAAGCCCTTTACAGCATATACTGTAAAGTGAATTACTGTATATTTGTGGGCGAAACGCGGTAGCCAATTGCGCACAGCAGTGTCCCACAAACAGTCGTTGATTGAGTGATCAAAGTTTTTTTTTGTGACCGTTTGTTGGAGATTGCTATGCATAAAATTGGCTGCAGCGTTCGCCCACAAAACACTGTCACTGCACTTCACAGTAAATCCTGTGAAGCGTTTTGAGATGACCTCCTGATATGAAAGGTGCTACACCAAATGTAAGAATTATTATTTTATTATTAGTGGACACTCATCGGTTCTGAAGTGCAAGTGTCTTTTACTTGCACGATTGTTAATTGTCTTTGCAGTGCGAACATTGTTAATCCAGCTGCCTGTGAGATTGGTGTTCTCTCGGATTTGCAGTTATATGATTTGGGAATGTTTGTGAACGGCACACTGAGTCGTTTATAATTTGAATTCAATCTTGTCCTTCACTGCACTGGAGTGAATTTGTCTTGGCGTTGTTGTAAGAGCACAAGCCTATGCGAGACGTGTGGTAGTGGATTGTGCACTCTGAATTAACATACAGATTTTTGTTTTGTTTTCCTAGGCATATGAAGAGTACACAAGCAAGCTCGATGCCCTCCAGCAGCGTGAACAACAGTTGCTTGAGTCGATGGGAAATGGTACAGAAGTTCCAAACACTAATTCTCTCCTGACTGACTTGACGGGACCGTCCACCACTCTACCTGTCGTTCAGTCTCCAGGGTTGCTGCAGAACCCAAATGATAATTCAAGGACCAATCCCAAATCTCCTCAGAAACCCATCGTTCGAGTCTTCCTACCCAACAAACAGAGGACTGTGGTGAGTAAGAGAAATGCAACCAGTTTGTAAGGAACCACAGCAGTCCAAGGGGGTTTTTGTTCACAGCAGTCCAAGCTAGAAAACTAAGTAGTTTATACTGTAAGCCTTATGGACATTATAGACATTAACTATCTAAATCCAAGGTTTTCAAACTGGGTGGTCAGGGCTGTGTGAATTTGTTACTGGATAAGAATTATATTTTTTTTACTGATATTGGTGGGGGCATAGTGAAAAGAGAGGAGAAAAAAAAAATTCTGGTTGGTGCTGTTCCCTCCGAATGAAAATCGGTTGCTAACCAGCCCGGGACAAGCGGCCAAGGAGGAGACAAGCCTATATCTTTTGAGGAGCGTATGAAAGTTTGAAAACGGCTGGCCTAAATGATCCCATTATTATAACTCAAAACCAGAAAAATCTCTTTGGAAAAGGTAACTGCAATCCTTAAGTCATTCTTCCTGGTCTCCAAACAGTAAGATACACTCAGCCGCTTCCTTTTCCTGCCCCACTCTTCACGTCTTTAAGCTTCATGTGAGGACTTTGAAAAGTGCGTCCATGCAGTGCTGCATGTTGGAAGTTGTTTGGATGAGATGTTGAACTGAGACTCTGTCTGCCTGTTCAGGTAGGCTTTATAAAGATCCCATGGCACAATTCGGAAAGAGAAGGGAGTTTCTTCCGATATGCTGGCCAGCAATTCTCTTAATAAAATTGGCCCTTCATTTCATGGTTGTTTGTGGAACATTGCTGTGGACAAATTGACTGACATGTCTGCCCACAAAATACATAGTCACTCAACTTTACAGTATGTGTTATGAAATGTTTTGTGACATCCTCCAGATGGGAAAATCACTACACCAGATGCAAGTTTTATTTTTAATGAGTATAATTTTCAGGACACTCAATCATTAAGTAAATAATAATTCTTGCATTTGATATAGCCTTTATTATGTTTTCGAGACGTCTCAAAGTGCTTCACAGAATATACTGTAAAGTGAATTGACTGTATATTTTGTGGGTGAAACAGCAGCAGCCAATTGCAGTCAGCAGTTGTGGATTGAATTATTATTATTTATTTTATTTATCTTATTGAAGTGATTATTACCCCCAGAAAAGTAATCCACCAATTGACTAACAACCGAGTTCCTACTTACAGAGGCATGTGGCGTAAGGAAACTTGCCCAATGTTTCGTCCTGCCCTGGAATCGATCCCAGGTCCTCTCGCTTGCGAGGCGAGTGCTCTAACCACTAAGCTACAGGACTCCACAATGCAGCTGCAGATTGTTCGTAAAATCACAGTTTTGAACTGGCAGTTGGATAACAGCGTATTAAGTGGAGACTCATTCCATTGAACTTGTGGACAGTATTTGTTACTGCCACAAGATTTGTTCGCAATTCAGAATTTTGACCTGTGAAGTAGCGGCTCATTATGAGACACCGCTTGCTGTATTCCCGAGTTGGTTTATTTGTGGGGGGGGTGGAGATCTTTAACCCCTGAAAGAACATTAAATGATGAAAGATGAAAGAATGTAAACTACCTTCTCTTTTGATATTTCTATTGTTATTTCAGGATTATTATTTTCTATATTATTGTATTCTGCTGCAGATTATTCATTTGTAAGACTTAACCTTGGGTACATCACATCCCTTATTTCAGTGCAAAGCTAGTCCTGATTTTTATGGCCATGCCTTCATTTGTTGCGCAAGATTTGCTGTTCACTAGAGTATCACAAGTGCACTCTGGCACCCCATCACCTTCAGGGCACTTTACCCTTTTCCAAAGGGCTTGGAATGGCCAAGATATAGCGTTTCTTTCAAAATTGTGACCTTGAATATGACCCTGCCATACACAAATGATGCCGTGTTCAAAAAAACCCATCCACATTTGTTTTGTCACACATCAGAGCCTATCCAAATCTATTATCTGAAACTTGGGGCAGACGCAGTCATTGTAGTGAGGACAATAAACTAGAAAAAATTCAGACCTGTTTCCTGTTTCTCAATGATGGACAAAGTACTGCTCTGGTTGCGTCAAAGGCATTTTCAGTCATTTTGCAGAGTTTAAAATCTCTATGCACACACACGCATTCCATCTAAATTCACACTTTGTCTCAACCTGCGACATCATTTTCAAGTTTCAGATAGAATTATGGAAAATTCTTAAATAATAATAATCCTTGCATTTGATATAGCGCCTTATGGAGACATCTTAAAGCAGTTCATAGAATATAAATTGTAAAATGAATTGACTTGTGTATCTTGTTGGGTGAAACGCAGCAACCAGTTGTGCGCAGCAGTGTACCACAAACAGTCATGGATTGAGTGACTTTCTGGAGGGATTTTTACCCACAGAAAGTGATCTTCCAATCGACTAGTCCTGTCTTAATCCCGTCTGATTTCATTTTAAGATTTGTTGAAATTAAGATTTAATTTAAGAAATTTCCACCCTCTCAAATTTTAAGATAAAATCAATCTTAAAAAATCAAGGTAGAATTTCAGGCTCATTAAGTATACATAAGGTCCATGTTGTTTTTGTTCAGCAGGAAGTCTGAGTCTGACACTAGTGAAAACCAAGCTTCTGAGGATCCAAACCACACAGAGTTCCACATTATGTACGCCATCTCCGCATGGAAATTTCCATGTCGGGAAGGCCATGCACTCTCTCTGGAGGGACACATCCTGCTTACCCAAATCCCGGATAGTGTTTGTGCAAGTTAGTGAGAGTGAAAACTCGGGGACAACAGACTGACTGCCTGTTGGGGTACTGTTGGAGTTTAGCCATTTGTCTCCCTTTTTTTTCCAATAGTCCACACTTTCCTCAGGCTGCTGGTCATGTTCAATTGTAGAATTGTGTGGAGCAAAAGGAGGTCATTCAACCTGCATCGCTGGGAGCAAATTGGCTCCCAAATTTGCCTGATTTGCAGTCACTCTACTGTGAAGTGCTTTGAGCCATCCTCCTGATGTGAAAGATGCAATAATAAATGTTAGGATTATCATTATAAAACCACACAGCTTGCCATTGAAAGAATTATCTGATCAGCTTCTTGCTGCTTGTCCACGGAGGACCACCTTATTTATTTGGGCTTTAGCTTGCAGGGTTAATGGGAGCTGAGTGGGAATCTCTGTCCCCAGTGACTGGTCTGCCCTTCCAAATCCAAGAAATGAGCCAGCCTGGCTGGTCTGGCATCAGCTGTCGAGGAGCACTGCAGACCGGTCTGGCTTAGGAACCTGGTGGTTGAGACAGCCAGAGAGAGATCGTCTCGATTCCAACATTCCATGCCCATTACGTCACGTCAGAGCCAGCTCCATCCCACGGAGGGAAGACACTTGTGCAATCCAAGTACCTAGTGGAGCCTTTGCCAATAAACAATCCTTTGATGAATAGAATTAAAGATTACACCGGTTTCTCTTTATTTGATGAATAGAATAGAGATTACACTGGTTTCTCTATAGATCTAAGGGACGAATTGATTTTGCTGTCGGACAGTCAGGCCATCAAAATAAGAAATTCCGAGTTGGGAAGTTCCCAGTGCACACTCACCTTTTCCCATCATGTCTACATTGATCCACAACATCCATAAACAGACGATAATAGACATTCTGGTGACTGAATTGGTTCTTCGAGGATCTGGAAATCAAAGTTGAGGAATTCATTCAGTTCCTCCACCAACTGTCCTGTGCTCTCTAAGTGCCTGTTTGACGACCTGTCAGCCGAGGCTTTGCCCGGTTTTCCTTTTCAATGCTTTCCCGATTAATCTTGCAGTTTCAACACTCTGTTTTTTGACCATGCCTTCAGTCATCCTCATACCCCACCCTCCCTGCCCTTCACTCCTCCTGATACCAACCCCCAGCTTGGGTGTGGATCCTCGACTGTCCAGCACCTGGAAACATCCTACAAACGTGGAAGGCATTGTACAAATGTAATTTGTTGTCATTACAGCATTTTAGTGCTGTAACTTGTGTTGATTTCAGTTTCACTGGACAATGCTTGAGCCGTACCATGGACTGAATTGCCATCTGTTGTCTTGGTGACTCAGGGCCAGCAGCCCACCACTGATAACAAGTTGATTGAGTAAACACTCAGGTTCTTGCGGTATGTTTGGCTCTTTGAAGTCCCAATTGTTTCCTAAGCTATAAGATCACCCGATTCAAAATGTGTCGACAATAAGAATTTGCCACAAGCACCACGTCAATTAGAGCTTGTACTGGAGCTGTTTTGAATTAATTGTTTTTTGTTACTTCTTTCAATATTTTTATTTGTTTGGCCTAATTCAACTCAATGGAATCATGAGCTTCATGCATTGATGGTACACCACGTTTCGTTTGTCAGGTCAACCGGGCATCTTGTGACCAAACACAAAACTGATAATTTCTTTATCTGGGGAAGTTACTGTTGCTGAAATTCGAAGTGCTGTTAAACGTTGCTTTCCTTGAAATTTTATTGATCTTGACAAGCTCTCGTCATCTGTAGATAGAACAAAAGATACAATGCCAATACAAATTGTTCAATAACAAATAGCGTCTGGTCCTCTGGGTTGCAGGTTACATTTTACTTGTGGAAAGTTGAAACTCTTTTTCTGCCTGATGCACTTGGCAGGAAAGCTGCACGGATGAGTACACCTGCTTTTCTGAACTGCAGCTATTCTGATCTGACAGCAGAAGAGACTCGCACTTCACTGCTGTGCACTCCCACCTTGCCCTCAGTTGCCCTCAATCCCCGTTTGCTGAAAAAAACAGCCTTAGGGTCATGGGTTGCTACTGTCCTTAAATGCAATTAATTGCTCTAAAAATAATCACTTATCTGCCCCATGGTTTGCTTTGACCAAACTTGGATCTGTCATTTTGTGCCATCAACAAAAAAATTCAAACTGTCCAGTGCACCAAAGTTGGTGTAACAGCTCGACTGCACTTTGAATGTAATGTAACAACCACAAACAAACCTTCCCTGGTGCATGCTTCCTTTGACGTACTGAGTGCCTTTCTGAAGATGTTCTCAACCTATGCCTTTAGGAAATAATCGAGTTGGGGTACAGGCTGGACACATAATTTTTACTTCAGAGATGAAGTTAGAATCCAATGTTTGTTGGTGCACATGGTTTTGAGATTAATGGGATTTTTTTTCCATTTGATTCATTTTAAAGACAATGAATTATTATAACACTGAACACTTCATCTGTTTCTGTTCTTCAGGTTCCGGCTCGCTGTGGAGTGACGGTGAGAGATAGCCTGAAGAAAGCTCTGATGATGAGGGGCCTAACCACAGATTGCTGTGCAGTCTACAGGACACAGGATGGGTGAGTGCGAGTCATTCTCCTCACAGATTGGTTCAGAAGTGCTACAAATTTAAAATTCACGTTAAATCAACTCGTGAATACTTAACTCCTCATTGCCGAAGCGTGGCAGCTTCCAGAGTACTCTGTACATTTCTTATACTCAGAGGAAAGAGCCATGAGGAGCAACGAGATAGAGTAGGAATTTCCTGTATTGAAAATAAATGTCTCAGGGGAATCATATAAAGAGACATAAAATGCTTAATTGGATAGAGAAAATAAATCTGGAAAAATACGTTTAAATAAAACAAGGCTGCAGATCTAGAGGGCACAGTGTTGGGAACTGTGAAAAACCCAAACTATTTCTTTACATTGAAGGTAATTGGAATGGGTTACTATGGAAATGTGATCAAGGCCAGAACGATGGACTCATTTGAGATACAGCTAGATACAAAAACAGAACAACAACATTCTTTGTCAAAGAGACTTAATCCGAGCCGCTCTTGCGATGTCTTTTACACGCCAAGTTTGTTTTTAAAATGGAAGCTTAGGTGAGAGGCCAAGTAGCGGGCACACTCCCTGAGCGAAATTGCTGCTTGGTAGATAGGAGACGGACAGCACCTAGAAAGACATTTGATAAGCTTCAGCATGTCATATCATCCCAGAGAATTTGATCATTTTGTTGCAAAACTTTGAAATTCCACTGAACATTTGACCAAATAAATGCCTGTTTCAAGTGTTAAAGTTGTGGAGTCGTGTAGCTTAATGGTTAGAGCACTCGCCTCTTAAGCGACAGGGACTAGGTTTGTTTCCTGGGCAGGACGAAACGTTGGGACAAGTTTCCTTACTCCACACACCTCCGTTTACGTAATGGTAAGTAGTTACCCGGTTGTCAGTCGATTGGTGGATTGCTTGTCCGGGGTAATAATTCCTTCTAAAGAAATTAAAAAATAAAAATAATTTGGTTACTCAATCCACAATTGTTTGTGGGACACTGCTGTGCACAATTGGCTGCCACGTTTCGCTCACAAAATATACAGTCAATTCACTTTAGAGTAGATTCTGTGAAGACTTTGAGACATCTCGAAGACCTGATAAGACGCTATATCAGATGCACTATTATTATCAAACAAGCTTGAGAAGAGGATATGACCTGTGTGGATAATAATTGCTCCTGTATCTGTTAAGGATTATTATTTCCAGTCTGTTTTTCATACAACGAAAGCGAAGCGCAGTTTCAGTGGAGTCCTGTAGCTCAGTGGTTAGAGCACTCGCTTTGCGAGCAAGAGACCTGAGTTCAATTCCAGGCAGAGGGCGAAACCTTGGGCAAGTTTCCTTACTCCACACAGAGCCTAATAATAATCCCTCCAAAACCAAAAACAATAATAAAAATTGGTCATTTTCAATCTACGACTGTTTGTGGGACATTGCTGTGCGCAATTGGCTGCCGCGTTCGCCCACAAATATACAGTCAATTCACTTTACAGTGTGTTCTGTGAAGCGCTTTGGGATGTCCTCCCGACATGAAAAGCGCTATATCAAATGCAAGGATTATTATAACAGAACCGGGTGGGAACACTGATCTGGTGGTTGATGTTTAACATACGGATCCTGGGTTTGAATACTGACTGTATTTGTCTGACTGAGCAGCAATCCACCCAGAGGCAGGGTATGCATATGTGGCCTCTCACCTGTGCATCTATTTATTTTAAAAAATACTTTGCATACAAGAGATCGCAATTTCTTTGTCTCTGAACCTCCAAACCAGGACAGCACGTGTACCCAGAGTCAGCTAGCTCACTTCCTTTCACAAACCTGAAGACAAAGGGCCTATCTAGTGACGATCTTCCTTTGGAGGGCAGGTAAGCAGGTTTTCCTGAGATCTAAACTGGCTTCAGGTGATGTGCTTGGCAACATAATGTTGAAATCAAGTCAACCCTTTAGGTGGTCTCGATAATCCGGTTCTGAGTCAGGCAGTTCTGCAGCAATCCAAGGCATTGCTGATGACAGCCCTAGCCAGCTTGGCTCATCGGCACAACATGGAAGAGCAGACCAATCACTGGGGGCAGAGACTCTATCCACTCATCTCCTCTTCACCCTGCAAGCCAAAGCTCTAATGGAATACACAAGGTTGTTTTTAGCTAGACGAACAGCAGGAAGCTCCAGCAGTACTCGAAATTCACACTCTGGGATTCCCAAACCTTGGCGTTTGCCATGCTGTGCCTAATACTGTCTGGAATTAGGTGGGCATATTGTGCACTCCAGGGAGAGAGGGCGCAGCTATTTCACACACAGAAATTTCCATGGTTAGGTAGGATGAATTGGATTCACTTAAGCGCAGCAATAGGTTTCCAAATGTATCAGACACCTGACGGATCACACACAAAAAGGTCCACCTGGTAGAACGGAACAGGAATCTAAGGTTTTTTTGGAGACTGCAATTGTGCCTCATCGTTTGCTAATGCCAGAGCACACATTGAGAACATTTACCTTGCAGTCTCTCAGTCTGCCTGCGCTTTGAAGGCCAAGAAGCATGATGAAGAGAAGTTTGAGTGAGAAAGTGGGTAGAAACTGCATCTTAAATAAATCTCCAATCCCAAACTCCTATTTTTAGTTGGGGAGCATTTGCATTTCACAGCTTCATGTGTTTGCGAGAAAGCTAGACTTGATAGAACAGCTTTTCACAGCATTTCACAGCTTGTCCCAACAGGTACAAGAGGAGCATGGAAAAGAAGACACCGTTCATGCAATATTCATTACATGAATATTTGGCAAACTATTCCTTATCAGCCCATCATGTGTTCAATGCACACTTTGCGGATAGTTAGTGAGCTTGCCATTTCCATTGTTAGGAGATGTTGGCAAAGGAGTGTGTCTATGTGACAGTCTGCTCCATTAGCTGAAGACAGTTGGTATAGGACAGCTTGAAACTAGTGTGGTGGTCTGTAATGTGTTGCAGCTTGCTTCAAGACTATTCTCAGTATTGAATCGCACTTTTCCACTTGAGAAATGCCACAAGGACAGTCACTTGGGGAGACAGAAGCTTTAAGTAGCTGCTGTTCTCAGGCTACGCATGAACACTTCACTTAAAGGTACGTTGAGGGCACATTGCTGTCCAGTTGGAGTTACTGAAGACTATTCACTAGATGTCTCGCGTTGAGATTGTTAACAGTGTTGGCAATGCTGCAGCTGAACCTGTGCAGCAATCAGTCAAGCACTGATTGTTCTGCTTTCACCTCAAAACTTCATGCAACCATAGAAATTCATAGCATAGAAGAATAAATAAAATAAATAAATAATCCTTGCATTTGATATAGCATCTCATAACATTGTTGAGATGTCCCAAATGCTTCACAGGATCTACTGTAAAGTGGATTGACTGTATTTTGTAGGTAAAATGTGCTAGTCAGTTGTGCACAGCGATTTCCCACAAACAGCCATGGAGAGAGCAAACTATTTTATTGGGCATTGTTGAAACCGGGAGAGAGAATCGCTCTTCTTTTCCCAGTTGGCCCATCTGTGCCAGCTCATTTATCTGTCCTTTCTCCATATACCTGCAGTTTTCTCCTTTTTAGGTATTTATCCGGTGCCCTTTTGAAAGGTCTTATACATTCTGCCTCAACCCAACATAATATTCTTTATCCTAACTACTTTGTGGGTGAAAACGTTTCTCTTAACCTCCCCACTTGTTCGTTTGCTAACTATCTTATTAGTTAAGATATTTAATCAGGCCACAGAATAAAATTATCACTGATGGTTTCTTCTAGTAAGCCACGTGTGACATGCGTGGAAATTATTCACTGTGCTTAAGAGTCTTCAAACCAACCGCTTAGAGTTCTGCATATTTATGTTTCCGTCTGGTATGGAATGCGCACTCTCTCCCTGGAAGGATGCACCATTGCTCACTCAATCCCGGAATATATTTGGTGCAGGTTGGTGAGAGCCACGTCTTAGGGATCCCAGAATGTGTGTTGAGATAACTGCTGGAGCGTAACCCCAGATTGTCAATACGAGCATTCGCTCTGCTTATTCAGCTAAGACCATCCTACCCATTAGTGTCTTGAGTTGAAGGATTGAAGGTGCCGAGTGAGAAGAGTTCCAATCCCCATTCACCTTCCAAGTCCTGCTGGCTGAGTGATCCATCATCAGACTCCACAATAGGTCTCCCCGAGTAGGGATCTAGACCACCGAGATTACCTGGGAGGATTGATTTATTTGCATGGACTTGCATAATATTGTCAGGCTCTCAACTTGTAGCCAACTCGCTACATAGAGACCCGGATTACCTCTCTCTTCCTATCCCCTATCCCCTTGCCCCAGGAGGATAGTGTTGAGTTGGTCATTGAAGATTTAACAAATGCTATTATCCACCAAGCCATTGCTTGGTACACAACTACAGCAACAAAATTACATTTATAGAGCACCTTCCACGTCAAAAGACGTCTCAGAGCGCTGAACAGTCAGGTGTCGGGGCCCGAGCATGGGGGAGGGGTGGTGTAGGGGTGAGGAAGGCAGAGATGTGGGAGGGAGACTAAAGGCACGAGAAGAGAAGGGTCTTGAGACTGGCCTTGAAGGAGGCAAGGGAGAAAGCGAGGCAAAGGGCTCGTGGGATGGAGTTCCGGAGTGTGGGAGCAGTGAGGCTGAAAGCCCGGCCACCGATGGTAGGGCGGGTTGGGCGAGAGACATGGAGCAGACCAAAGCCCGCTGACGGAGGGAGTGGGCAGATTGGTAGGGTCAGCAGGTCAGAGAGGTAGGAGGGGCAAGGCCATGGATGGCCTTAAAGGTGAGGACGAGGATCTTGAACTCGATCCTCTGGGAGATGAGGAGCCAGTGGAGTTGGGTGAGGGTGGGAGTGATGGGGTCACGGAGCCTGGTGTGTGAGAGTACACAAGCTGCAGGGTTTTGGATGATCTGCAGCTTGTGAAGGGAAAGCGAAACCATCAGTTGGGAAGGCTGATGAGGAGGGAGTTCCCGTAATCGAGCCTTGATGTGACGAATGCGTGGGTGAGGGTTTCGGCAGCCTGAGGGGTGAGGCAGTGGCGGAGTCTGGCAATGTTGCGGAGGTGGTGGTAGGCAGTACCGGTCATGGCGCGGATGTGGGGGAGAAAGGACAGTTCAGGGTCAAACAAGATGCCCAGATTCTTGACTGGGTTAGTGAGGTTGAGTGCGCAGCCGTCGAGGCTGATGCTGCCAGTGCCTGAGGTGCGGAGGCGCTGGCGCGAGCCAATCAGGAGGGCCTCAGTCTTGCTGATGTTGAGTTGGAGAAAGTTGGCCCTCGTTCAGGACTTGATATCGGACAGGCAGTCAGTCAGGATACCAGGAGTCCTGGAATTCAGAGTGGAAGCAGAGAGGTAGAGTTGGGTGTCATCCGCATACATGAGGGTACCAGGAACTCCTTGCAATCCACATGGTGAGCAGTGGGTTTGTGACAAATGATTTGTGGCTGTGCTTTTCCAGGATTGATAGCTGTTAGGAAATTGACATTTCTGAAAACCTGAGAAAGCTAACCTTTTATGCTTGTCGCACTCGTCTGTGTCTAATGTTGTCTTTGTCCAGGTTTGCTTTGAGAGTATCAACAACTGTGCTGCATTTTTGGCTGCTAGGAAGTGTGGAGATGTATGCACGCATTTAAACAACTTGGATGGAAAGGTTGTTGTGAAACAAAGTCACACTTTACCTGATCATGTGCGTGTGCTGGTGAGAAGAGGTGATCAGTGGATTCTTTCCTCTCTAACCACAAATAAAGACCTGTCTATTCTCCCCTCCCTTCCCCACCCCCCCACAACATACAGTGTGATGTATCACAAGTGCAGTGTGCTGGCAATTGATATCCTTTCTGGTGTAAAAAGGCACATCACAGATATTAATGAAATCAAACATTTCACAGTGTGGGTATATGACGGAGTTGTTTGTGGTCTGATTTTTAATGTCAGCTCTAAATGACTCCCAGGTGTCCGTCACGCTGGATTACAACGTTAATTGTGGATCAATTATTGGTCATAATCATCAGGTTACATTATACTTCGTGCAGTCCTTCTGTTTGGTCTTTCATGTCCTCACAAACAGTTGAGCTGGATTCATAGTTCTGTTTTGCGCTTCAAATTCCCTTCAATACGTGTGCTTCTGTTTTTGTTTAGAGAGAAGAAACCTATTGGCTGGGACACCGATATGTCCTGGTTAACTGGAGAGGAGCTTCAAGTGGAGGTGTTGGAGCATGTTCCCCTAACAACCCACAACTTTGTGAGTACCAGAATTAAATGGCTTCAACCTTGATAGGATTCCTTACATGTACTTTGTGGACCTATCTTACCTGGTTTACAGGCACGGGCAAACCCTGAACTCCCAGTTTTCTATTCCAATGGGCAAACTTTCAGCCATTTCACCCGGCTCTCCAGATCTCCAGAGTCCCCCTGATGTGCCTCTCCCTCCCCAACTTTAAACCCTGCCTTCAGTCATTTGACTTTGCTTTCAGCAACTTTTCCTCACCTCAGCCACTACCCCACCCATGCCTCCAACCAGACTCACAGTCAGTGTATGAAGTGCTTGGAGACGTCCTCCCGACGTGAAAGGCACAGTATAAATGCAAACGTGCTTTCAGCCAATCTGCTCCTGCTCTTTGGAATTCCATCCCTGAGTCTCTTTACCTCACGCCTTCCTCCCCATCTTTGTGGCGTTTGGTTACCCCCACCCAATCACCCATACACTCATACACGCAGACATACACCTCAACTCCTCACCCCCCAAGCTGGGGTTTGCAGTCTGCTCCTCAAAGCGCTCTGAAGGCACGATATAAATGAAAATTGTTGTTCTTGCGAAGCACTGTGAGACATCAGTGAAAAGCACTGCATAAATTTTCAATTCTTGTTGAAAAATGGCTTGTCTGTGCTTTTGCTCACTCAAATTTATCCCAGTTCATGTAATTTTTTAGGTATTTCAGTTGTTCCTATCATTTGGAAATCGTGCGCAGTAAATGATGGTTGTAATGCTGTGAATTTCCATTGAGATCAGATAGGGTCATGCTACTGTTCCATTGTCTTATTGGTGGACTGGAAATTGATTTGGAAGAAGTACAGAGGAAATCATGGCTCTTCAATATTTTTTGAGCAGAAATGTGCAGTATTTATAGTTACAGTATTTATAAAATTCTAATAATATTCTTTGTATTTGATACTGCGCCTTTCATGTTGGGTGACAGACGTCTCAAAAGTCTTCACAATCCACATAAAAATGTGCATTACAACCATCATTTACTGCGCACGATTTCCTTGTTGTTTCTTCCTTTTTAGGCATTTATGCAGTTCCTTTTTGAAGGCTCAAATGGATTCTGCCTCAACCACCACTCCTTGACAAGATATTTCATTTCCTCACCACTCTGTGCATGAAATGATTTCTCCAAACCTGCCCATTTGCTAACTATTTTTTAATTGATGCCCTCCAGCCATTAACTCACCGACCAGGAAATAATTTCTCCCAACTGACTATCAAAACCCCTCATAATTTTAAAAACATCAACCCTCTTTGTTCCAATGACCAATTTTATTTGAAGGATAGGTAACCAGGAAACTGGGAGAAGCTCCCTTTTCTTTTCGGGTAGATCCACCTAAAAGGCAGACGGGATCTCTGCTTAGCATCTCATCCAAAGGATGGTACTTTCGTCAATGCAGGGTATCCCCAGGACTGCATTGGAGTGTCAGCCTCAAGTACATGAGTTCAAAGTCCCTACATGGGTCTTGAACTCACATCATCTGATTCTAGAGCGCTACCAGTAGTATATGTTTGGAAACACGAGGTTTAAGATTTTGTTGACAACTTTCATACAAAACACACAAGTTTTGCCTTTGACTATAATTATTACACTAGACACACTTTGAGAACGTGTTTATTCACTCATGTTCCCCAAATTAGTGACGCTTCTCATTTTCAAAGACTCCAAAAATGAGACAGAAAGGGAGCGTAAGGTGGATACTGGAGGTTCACAGCCCGACTCAGGCGATCAGTGATTAGTGTTAGACGTGGGTGAGCTTTACCGTCTGCGTTCTGCATCAGAACAGGGAGAATTGAAGGGTGGGGGGGTGGTTAAACAGAAAATGTAATTCTGAGGTCATGTTTTACATGATCAGCCAGCCTCTCGGTCAGTTGTGTGCCCAAGGGAGAAGAAAGCAGGTCAGCTGTAATTCCTATATGGCCGACAACAATTGGAATTTATATAGCGTCATTCATGCGGGACAGCATCTCGGAACGCTTATCAGAGCCTAATGCCAAGCCGGGTGGAGGGAGGGTTGACTAAGCATGGTCAAAGAGGAAAGTCTTCAGTCTCGTGTCTAAATGAGGGGAAGGTGGGGCAAGGCGGAGGGATTGGGGGAGAAAATTCCAAAGCTTCAGGGCGTATTGATTGAAAGCATGGCCACTGATGGGGAGAAGAGGGGAAGAGGGCCGAGCAGAAGGTCAAAGCCATCGGTTAGAGAAAGTAGGTCAGAAAGGTAGGGGGTGCCGGGGTGAAGACATTTGTTGACGAGTGAGAGGATCCTTTCTGTGATAGGGAACCAGTAGAGTCTGATGAGGACTGGTGTGATAGGAGTACAGAGCTTAATGTGGGTCAGTATACAATTTATGGGCAGAGAATTATGTGACATTTTGCAACATTTCTGATCTCAGAGAGCACTGGCTCAGCTGAATGAACTGGTGGGCAGTACAAGGCAAGAAGTCAATAAAAGCTGAAAAGGTGATGGATTATCAGGATTCCAGGTGCTCAATCCCGGTGTTGGGATCTCCTGTAAATCCCTGTATTTGATTTTGCCCAGTATTCTCGCAAGCAGAAGGCACAAGAAGTCACTTCTCTGCAGCTCCTCCAGCCAGCCAAATATGCGTCAGTGCTGGGGTGAGGTGCGCCCTGCACAGGATTTTCGATTGCCCTGATTGTAAGTGTGGTAATGCAGGAGATGGAGGAACAGGCTGTTTGCCCGTCGTCGCCATCCAAGTCCTCATTAGTTATTTCTGTGTTCAGGTCGGCCTCCCCAAGCACCGTCTCCATATAAAGCAAACTGGAGTAGAATTGGGAAGTAAGTTTGCCATTGAAAACTTCTACGTTCAGGTGAGATGGCTGACGTTTCCCACGTGTTAACATTCCCAGTATCCCCAGGGAGTTGGCGCCAATAGACAGACCTGTGTCACCTGTTTGCTGAATGGACCACTTTGCCCTCAGATGAACCAAGTTTCCTTTTTCAGAGAAGCTAATTATACTTTATCCAAAACCAGGCACTCGTGAGGTTGACTTTCCTCTGTGATTTTTGTCCCACCTCCTCTTGCAGGTTCGAAAAACATTTTTCACGCTGGCGTTCTGTGATTTTTGCCGTAAGCTGCTGTTCCAGGGTTTCCGCTGTCAAACATGTGGCTACAAATTCCACCAGCGCTGCAGCACAGAGGTCCCACTCATGTGTGTGAATATCGATCAGCTGGAGTAAGTACATTGGCACCATGGGGAGAAGTCCCATCCACTTAGTGATGTTTAGTTTGTCAGATCATCTCCATCAAGAGTTTTGTTTCAGGTCTGGACCCAAGTTTGGAGCTTGCATTTTAAGGACCAAAATAGAGAGGACAAAAATAATTACATAACAGTGTAATGTAAAGTTGTGCAAATATCAGAGTCTGATATTTGCACCACCTGCAACTGGTCCCATAGTGGATATGAAAACAGTGCAAATATCAGGTCATCCCTTGAAAAACATACAATACAAGCTAAAACCACTGAGCTACAGTGGAGTCCTGTAGCTCAGTGGTTAGAGCACTCGCCTTGCAAGCGAGACAATTCCAGGCAGGGCAAAACCTTGGGCAAGTTTCCTTACTCCACACAGCTAATAATAATTCCTCCAAAACAAAACAATTATAAATTGGTCATTTTCAATCCACGACTGTTTGTGGGGCACTGCTGTGCACAATTGGCTGCCGCATTTCACCCACAAATGTACAGTCAATTCACTTTACAGTCTATTCGTGAAGCGCTTTGAGACGTCGAGAAGACGTGAAAAGTGCTATATCAAATGCAAGGATTGTTATTATTATTAAAAGCTTTCTCCATCAGCTGTACTGTCACTGTTGCAACATTGTGCTAGATCCTGTCTGTCTCTCTCACACGCACACACATAAAGTATGCTTTTCTTTTCTATCTGCCTTCTCACCCCCTTCCTTTCTGCACTTGGTGGAGAAATATTTTTTGCATAGAATTGTTTATTGCATTTAATATGATGAGCTGATAATTGCACTGGCTTTGTATCCAAAACAATAACAAATTACATTTGTACAGCGTCTTTCATGTCAGGAGGACGTCTCAAGTCTGGATTTGGACCCGAGCTGGGGGTTTGGATCAGGAGAGGTAGAAGTCAGGGAGGGTAGGCTTCAGCAGGTGACCAAAGGCGCAGTTGAAGAGAATGGTCTTGAAATGGGCCTTGACGAGGGCAAGGGAGGGAGCGACACAAAGGGACTGTAGGATGGAGTTCCAAGTGATGGGGCAGAGAGGCTAAAGGTCTGACTGATCCTTCTGTCCATCTCTCTCTCCTCTCTCTCTTTCTTTCTCTTTGTTCCTCTTTCTCTTCAACGTTGCACCTTCCCTGTAGCAGATCTCTCATCAACTGCTGCTGTTGGTAATAGAGGCACTCGAGAAAAATCACGCTGTGGTTGAAATGTATGTGTGCATTTGCAAGATTCGCAGCACTCCAAAGTCAGTTTCCAACCTCAGCCTCTTTGCAGTTAAGCAGACTCACAGTTTTATGACACGTGGAGATGTGGCATAAGCCTATATTGTCCTTGAAGTTTTTCTATTTAAAAAAAACTCCTCCTTCTTACCATGTGCAAACTGAATGAGAACCACCCACTGCAGTGCAGTGCTCAAACAGATAGAAGTTATTTTAGCGGGTTTATTAGGACCTACCCCATTAAGAGATTTTCATCCTGTGAGTCTCGTGACCGGCCAACATTCAACAGGAAGGAAAGTTACCAAATTCGCCCTTCATTGCGATTATTTCTTGTGATTTGTTGTTCTAATTGTTAAGTGGCAGCAATTAATGTTTCACGCGTTCTTGCACAGTTTTCTGTCTTCCTGGCTCCGTGCAGTTTTTCTTTGCATGCTCTTCAGTCAAAACGTGCGTTGACATCCCTCAGTCCTCTCATTATCTGTTGATGTCAGTGGTTGGATTTAAAGGGGCTGATTGCCACTGGATTTGCTTTGCTTCTTCCATTTTTTCAAGATAATATGTTCAGCTGTATGTTACCTGCATGATCCCCAGAAACAGCTGGGATAATAGTGCATGTCTTGGGGCTGCATAAGTGAATCCCAGTTTTAGAAAGGGTTCAGCTCATCCACTGACAAGTAGCTCAGGCACCTGTTGATAATAATAATCCTTGTATTTAGTATATCTCCTTATCACATCGTCAAAACCTCTCAAAGCACTATGAATGCGGCAGCCAAATTGCTCGCTGCTATGTTCCACAAACAGTCGTGAAGTCAATGGCCAATTTTTACCTCTCACTTTATGCGAATAGCTAAGTTTGAAACCATGCTCCTTTGCTATGGTGCAAATGTTTGCACGCCCAGGTGGCAGTTTCAGAGGCCCCTCAAAATTTATCCCATTCTTAACCTTAAGACCTTTTCAGAGAGACAGAAATAGAACTTATGAATTTAAGAACCTGCTGAAATTTTCAACAAAAAATTTGCAGAAAGTTTTTTATTTCGTAACTTTAAAAATATTATGGCCCCACATTGGACCTTTCAGCTTCTCGTCTGGGCTGCCCCTCTGTCTGCAGTGCTACATTATCAACATATGAGATGTTATAAAAGCGAAGTCCCATCATTCTGTTCAGGTGGACATTAAAGATTCCATAACCCAGTGTCAACCTGTCATCAGTCTCTCAGATAAAAGAGATCATTCACTTCATGGTTCTTTGTGCATAAATTGGCTGCCGCTTTGCGCTGTAAATATATACATGACACTATACTTCACAGTAAATCCCCTGAAGATCTTTGAGGTGTTTTGACGACATGATAAGACATTATGACCAAATTTGATTTTTCTTATAATTAGCTGCAAGGAACCAGCTTCCAAACCAAGACTGAAATTAGGATTTTTTTTCAAAATTCTGCACCATCTTAAACTTTAAGGCAATAGTCTTAAGGCTAAGATTTTGGTGAATCGGTAAGTGCCCTGTCGAGAGTTAACTTTGACTGGCGGAACACTCTGTGTACAGCAGCTGTAGGTGGACATTCAACATGCGCCAAGTCTTTTTTTTATTGCTGCTTGTAAAAAGGAGAGAGAGGCTTCTGACATATGCCAACGCTCAGGAATTTAAAAATTTTAATTCACAAGAAGCTAAAGAATGAGTGTTGCCATCATAGATAATTGGTATGGTGCTTTGGAGGAGTGATGGTAGAGTGATAGTAAGCTGCTGCACTGACCAACGGACAGTAACTCCTGAGGTTCTGAAATGAAGTCAGTTGAACCTTCGATCTGTCACTTTCCCAGCAGGAACGGATGCCAATATATTCACTTTGTTTGGCAGCATTTTGACGACCTTTAGTGACCATAGGAACAGGATTAGGCCATTCATCCCATCGAGCCTGTTCCACCATTCTATTAGATCATGGCTGATCTGTACCTCATCTCTATTTAACCACCTTCGCTCCATGTCCCTTAATACTTTGACTATCAAAAATCTATCAACCTCAGTCTTGAAAATATGAATGGATCCAGCATCCACAACCTTTTCGGGGAGAGAGTTCCAGATTTTCACTACCCTTTGGGTGAACAAGTGTTTCCTGCTTTCACTCCTAAATGACCTCCCTTTAATTTAAGATTATGCCCCCTTGTTCTGGATTCCCCCATCAGAGGACATAATTTGTCTGTATCTACCCTATCAAATCCCTAAATTATTTTAAACACCACAATTAGATCATCCCTCAACTGTTTAAGTGCAACCACCAGGACGGGCAGTTGTCAGGGTTTCCACAATCTGTTCACCGCCACTCGACCCTTCTCATACTGTCATTAAGTTAATTTTTATAAGATTAAAACACACTCTTTTTCACTCACCAAACTGCATTTTGTCACAAAATGGGTTTTTCCCATAAATGAGCGGACAGAAACACAAGTCTGGCCTGACGATAGTTACAAAAGACAACCAATCATAATTTATTCAAACCAGTTCCAATGTGCACCAGTGAGCAAGATTTAGAGGAGCACTACATATGTAAGAACAGTGATCAGTGTACTATTCCAACATATGCATTGCTGGCCTTCAAGCACCATGAACGTTAATCAGAATACAAAACTGATGCTGCCCTGTTGAGACATTTCCAATCAGAGGACTGTCATTTTGTGTCAACTTCAAATCTCGAGGACAACAGGAAACCTATTTCAAACAGAGTGTAAAACTTGCTAACGTGGAGAAGAGAGGGTGATAATAATAATCCTTACATTTGATATGGCGTCTTATCACATCTTCGAGACGTCTCAAAGCACTTCACAGAATTTACTGTAAAGTGATTGACTGTATATTTTGGGGCCAAAAGGCCAATTGCACATAGCCGTGTCGTAGAAACAGTTGTGGATTGAATGACCATATTATTCTTATTTTTTTGAAGGAATTGTTACCCCTAGAAAAGAGATCCGCCAATCGACTAATAACCGGGTTCCTACTTACCGCTTGGTAAACAGGCATGTGGAGTAATGAAACTTGCCCAACGTTTCACCCTGCTGGGAATCAAACCCAGGTCTCTCGCTTGCGAGGCGAGTGTTCTAACCGCTGAGCTGCAGGACTCCACAGTGCTATGAGCAGAGCAAATAGAAAATTGTGGAAATGTTTACAGGAAAAATTTTCAAATTTGGGGAGATTTCTTTTCACTTAATGAATAAAAACTAAACATGAAGAAATAACCCATATTAGATTGTTGCTTTCTGGGTGGCCCACTCACAGATACATAGAGAGAGAGACATACTTACAGAGAGACAGACACACCCTCACACACACTCACAGACAGACACAGAGAAAAATTTACAAACATGCATACAGAGGAGAGGCCCAGGGCCGAGCAAACTACTTTTGTAGGTTTGTAGTGGAGGAGGTGTTTGTAGCTGATTCCATGGAAAAATTGCAGCCGCACTTTTCTATTTACCTGGTTGTGAGCAACGATAAGCTGAGTTAGAGCTCTTCAGCCTTAAAAAGAGATATCTCTGAGAGACCTTGTAAAGCTGCCTACAATTTCAAATTGTTTTGAGAAAGTAAACTCAAAACTTGTTCTTTATGCAGGTTTTGAGTGTACTTTCTCATTCCCATTTAAAATCCTTGGCTACTTTCCATACAGTGAATCAGTGAATACTGGCCAATACAGCCAAGCATGTCGCAATTTGGTTTGTTCATTCTGCCTTATCCTACCTCCACAACATTGCCCAGTTCCGCCACACCCTCTCCCTTAAAGCAGCCAAAATCCTCATCCGTGTATTTATTACATCGAGGCTCGACTACGCTAACTTGTTGGCCTTCCCAAGCTGCAGATCATTCAGAACTCTGCAGCCCGTGTCCTCTCCCGCACCAGGCTCGTGACCCCATCACGCCATCCTCGCCGGCTCCACTGGCTCCCCATCTTCCAGAGTATAGAGTTCAAAATCCTTGTCCTCGCCTTATAATAATAAATAATAATCCTTGCATTTGATATATTGCCTTATCACATCGTTGAGACGTCTCAAAACGCTTCACAGATTATACTGTAAAATGCAGTGACTGTATATTTTGTGGGTGAAACGCAGCAGCCAAATGTACACAACAGTGTCCCACACACAGTCGTACATTTAGTGACCAAATATTATTGTAAAAAAAAACTTTTTTGGAGGGATCATTACCCCCGGAAACGTGATCCGCCAATCAACTAACAATCCGGTTCCTACTTACAATATAGGCCTTGAAAGCCCTCCTACTTCTGTGAGCTGCTAATGCCATATTAACCTGTCTGCTCCCTCTGTTCAGCAGGCTCCGTCTGGCCTGCTCCTCGTCCCCACCATCAGAGGTCGGGTCTTCAGCCTCTCTGCTCCCACCCTTTGGAACTCCATCTCGTAGCCCCATCGCCTTCCTCCCTTGCCTCCTTCAAGGCAGGTCTCAAGATCCTCCTCTTCGGCCGCACCTTCGGTCATCCTCCTATCCCTGCCCTCCACCCCTCCTGCTCAGGTCCAAATACCTGACTGTTCAGTGCCTTTGGGACTTCTCCCAATGTGAAAGGCCCTATACTTGTATAGGCCCTATACAAGTATATATATCTAGATTTAACAGGAATGTGTTTGACACATTGATAAGCTGCTGCCTAGCTTTCTGATGGACTACATTATTGTAAATTGCAGTCATTTAAAATAATTTTGTCTGCATCCCTGTGGCGTGAAATGAGCCAGGGCAGTCCCGGTCCAATTCCCATTATCATTATCATTTACAGAGCTTTCCTAAGATACTTTGGGTAAAGCCTTTGCTTGAGTTGCACTTTATTCTTCAAAAGAAATCCCCTCCCCCCCCCCCCCCCACCCCCACAAGAACAAAACAGTCACTGCACCTTGCAGTAAAATCCGCTGAAGTACTTTGAGACATTCCTCCCAACGTGAAAGGCACTCCATCAAATGCAAGGATGATTATAATTGCCGTAATTGAGACATCCTCCCAAAGCAAAAGGCACTTTATCAAATGTAGGAATTATAATTTTTAATGGGAGTAGTCGTGGTATCTTCAACCAAGGAAAACTCACAGGACACTCACCCACTGATTGCTTAGCAAGTTTACCTTCCTCGAGATCTTTCTGTCCCCATCTTCCATTTCCTCCTCCTTATCTGTGCTTTCTTTCCTTCCACAGCTTGTTAATTCTTTCCCGGATCTATGAGAACCATCCCATTGCACAAGATGAAATATCTTCTGGAGGAACTCCACCAGGTTCTGGGATATATCCTTCAGTGCCGCCCTCTGACTCTGCCGGGTAAGTATTCCATATAATTCTTTGAATCGAGTTGCCCCGGCGGGTTTTTGTTGTAGTATGAAACACCAACACCAGAACAGTGAATCTCGCTGTACGCTGTGCTCCTGCTGTACGGTTTATTTCTACAGTTCTAGAAGTCACTGCAACTTCCCAATGTCACTGATCCATTTTATCTCTGGGTTCAAGCCTAATGTCGGGACTTTGGTCACAGGGTAGGCTGACATTCCAGAGCAGTGCCATCACATGAGACGTACAATGTGAGGTCACGTCTGTGCCTCTTTAGGTGGACGTTAAAAATCAAAAGGTACTGCTCAAAAAGAGAAAGGCGTTTCTCCCAGTGTCCTCCCCAACAATCCCCCCCCCCCAGATAAAATTGGTCACTCAGTTCATGGCTATTTGTGGGACATTGCTATGAGCAAATGGCCTTGAAACCTTCAACTTTGGTCTGCAAGGCAAGAGTGCTACCAACTGAGCCAGGTTGACACCGAAGTATGGCAATCTTATAGTTGGCTTTCAGAAATCTTCTGAAAAATTCCTTCATGAAAGACTTCTAATTCAAATAAAAGTCTGGTATCCAGTGTAGAATCTGACAATGGGTAAGGTATTATAAAAATAGGAAACAGAGAGTATTCCCGAGAGGTAAAGTCACAGTGAGGGTAGGTGCAAAGTGGAGCCGTGGGATTGTTTCTAATTTATATTTATGAACTGGACATCAGTGTTTCATGTACGGTTGTCAATACTGCTGAATATCCAAACAGTGAGAGCAGAACGCTGCAGACCTTTATGGAAAGATTTGTGGATTTGTCGACAAAAATGGGCAGGATTAAATTGCCAAAGGGCGACTTGTAAAGACCTGGAAGTGGTGGTAAATACCAAATCTTCACTGTCAGGAGAATAATAATGCTTGTATTTGAGATGGAGCCTTTCACTTTAGGAGACTCGTATGATTTAATGGATTGTGCAGTGACTCTGCATTTGTCAGCAATAGTGATCAAAGAACCAGCCTTGGATACATAGCTAGATACAATACAAAATTACATTTGTTCAGCGCCTTTCAGGTCAGTAGGACGTATCAAGGCGCTGGCCAGCAGGGATTTGGACCCGAGCTGCAGGTCGGGATCGGGGAGGGTGGAGGGCAGTGAGGGTAGGAAGGCTCGGTTGAAGAGGAGGGTTTTGAGATGCGCCTTGTAGGAGGCAAGAGTGGGAGTGAGGCAAAGGGAATATGTGTTGCAATTCCATGGGGTGGGGACAGAAAACCTGAAGCCTGACCGCTGATAGTGGGTTGGGCCGGGTGGGGATGTGGAGCAGGCCAGAGCCTTCTGAGGGAAGGGAGCTGTCAGCAGATCTCAGACGTAGGAAGGGGCAAAGCCATGGTCTTGAAGGTGAGGATGAGGATTTTGAACTCTATCCTGAGGAGGGGAGGGGGTGATGGGTTCATGGAGCCTGGTGCGGGAAAGGACACAAGCTGCAGAGTTCTGGATGATCTGCAGCTTGTGGAGGGAAGAGTTGGGAAGGCCGACAAACAGGGAATTGGCTTAGTCGAGCCTAGATATGATGAATGCGTGGATGAGTGTTTCGGCCGCCTGAGGGGTGAAGCAGTGGGGGAGCCGGGTAATGTTGCAGAGGTGGGGGAAGGCAGGATGTGGGGTAGAAAGGACAGTTGAGGATCAAATAAAACGCCATGGTTCCAGACTGACTCGGTGAGATGAAGCGTGCATCCATGGATGGCGGTGCTACAGATCTACTGATTTTGCTCAGCCATTCTACCCCAGCTCGCTCCATCCCGGAATCCCTCCAAATCGCTTCTTCCCTCCCCACGTTCAAAGCCTGCCTCGACGCACATCTTTGACCATACTTTAGTTATCTTTCGTCTCACCATTCTCTTTGGCTGCCCAATCCAACAATGTGAACCATGATGAGACATCCTCCTGATGCGAAAGGCACCATAAAAATGTAAATTATATTGCATAGTATTGAAACACCAGATCTTTATTAGATCCACAGCTATCAATAATAAGTGTCAAATTCCAGCAAAAGTATAATGTGGAGTCCTGTAGCATAGTGGTTTAACGCGCTCGCCTCACAAGTGAGAGGACCTGGGTCCAATTCCCAGCAGGGCGAAACCTTAGACAAGTTTCCTTATTTCACACTCCTCTGTTTGCCTCGCACTAAGTAGGAACCCAGTTGTTAGTTGATTGGCGGATCACTTTCCGGGGGTAATAATCCCTTTTTAAAAAAAGTCACTCAATCCACAACTGTTTGTGGGACATTGCTGTGAACAATTGGTTGCCGCGTGTCGTCCACAAGATGTACATTCAATTCATTTTACGGTATATTCTGAGAAGCGCTTTAAGACGTCTCAACAGCGTGATAAGACACTATATCAAATGCACGGATTATTATCACAATTATTATCTCCAGCTCGGGTGCCTAAATCAACAATGTGAAGCTCGTTGAAATGTCCTCCTGATGTGAATGGCTCCATAAAAATGGAAGTTGTGTTGTCTGGTATTGAAACCCCAGATCTTTAAGAGGTCCACAGCTCATATATCTCAAATTCCAGCAGAAGTGTAAAATATATGTGCAGATTTCTTGCTGGTGAGAAAAGATACAATGGCTGATTGGGTTTAAAGGTTTTTCTCTGAATTCTTTGCAGGTCCTTATGCCACTCAACCACCTCCCCCACAAAATCAATTCCAATCCCCGGGCATTTCAGACCCACTGAGGAAGACCAACGTAACCAGTTTGGGCAACGGGACAGATCTTCCTCTGCACCTAATGTCCACCTAAACACTATCGAGCAGGTTAACATTGATGTAAGTAGCCTGTGAGAAACAAGGCCTTCGCTTTACCATTACTTTTTGTTTGAACATCACAGAAGAAGGAATGAAAACTGGGACAATATGGTTTTTTCAACTGATAGCCTCAAATACTTAGATGCATAAATCACCGATGATCATTTCCGGTGCACAGTGGGATTGCGGTTGTAACATAAGATTCCGAGAAAATTGGCTTGAAATACAAACTCTACACTTCAGCAAGAGGCTAAATTAAAATGGGATGATACGAATTTCCAAGTGATGAACAATATAGGGTTACAATACAGCACGGGAACAAACCCAGCTAGTCCATGGCAGTGTTTATTCTCCACACAAGCCCTCCTATTCCACTCTCCGATACCACTCCGATACCTTCCCCCTTCATGTACGAGTTTTCTCTTAAATACATTGATGCTGTTTCTGCAACCACAACCCTGGTATTTTTCTAAGCATACTTTCATATTTCTGAGTATATTTGTCACATTATTGTCACATTCATTGATCAAGCAGCAGCCCTACTGGTCTCCATTGCTGATCTCACTGGCTTTTGCCATCCACTCTGAGTGGCTATTGGTACTAAGATGGAGTAAAACCTAATACAAATCATAATGTGTGCACAAGATATGATTCAATGAAGGTCTATGATGTTAAAAAAAAATAATCAATATCAATCACCCAAAACCACTCAAATGACATCAACATCAGTGCAATTCATGAAAGTCACCTGAACCCCAAGATAAGCGAGCTATAGTAATCTCACCCCCTTCAAGGTTCTCTATTACTCAACAACTTTCACTTATATAGCGCCCTTCATGCAGGGTAGCGTCCCAGAGTACTTGAGACATCCTCCTGCTGTGAAAGGCGCTATGTTGAGATGTCCTTTTGATACTCTTTCCAGTCATAGAGCAACAGATGTTTAGGGTCATGTCACCAAATTACCTTTGGTAACAATGGTGTGTGGCAAGGAGAGTTGGAGAGGAAGGACATTTAATGCATTTTGCAAAAGCAAGAGACTGCTGCGCTTCACCAATCAATGGGGCAATAAATGTTTCTAAAATGCAGCATCACACAAACTATATCATGAGCATATAGCGTACCAGTACATCTTCCAATTTCAGATTAACCAGTGTCAATTTTATTTTGAACTATGCAGTGCAAGGTTTTTTTTTTTCACTTGGTTACTACAGTTTGAAGCATCACAGTTTGCTGATAAATCTGTGTTAATAAGGATAAAAGCAGTGAATGAACGTTGCAGTGCAAATAAATATCCTTGCACAGTGATGGTCTTCTCCATGTGCTTTTTGCTAGAGAGTCCAAAAGAGAAAAATAAATGTTAAAAAGCTTTGTTCACATGACTTTGCGATCAGTTCTCTACTTATCAACCTCGTCAATTGATTGCTGACATGCCTCACTTTTATCCAATGATTGAAAACCGCTTTTGCCTATTCCCCTTCTAGGGTCTGATCCGAGATCAGGGTCTGCCGCGAGGAGATGGAGGTAAGTGTGACACTGATCGAGCATCAGGTATTGATCACCTCAGTTGGGATTTCTTTGGGATGGAGGTTTTAAAGAGAGACAGTATCCATTTTGTTGACCTGCAGGTGCTTTATTCTCTCTCCCTCCCCACTCCCCGTCCCCAATTTGTACTGTGCCTTTCAATTTAATGACTTTTAAATCCCTTGGCTATTTCAGTTGGTCGACCATGTGTGTTGTCGAGTTTTTTCAGTGGTTTGTTGCTAATGAGGCTAATTCTCCCATTGAATTCGATCCCATTGAAAGAATTAATTCTCCCATTGAAAGGGCTCTTTTGACACAGTACTTGGCGCTGCTTTGATATAAATATTGAAATAGAAGGAAGCTGCATTAACCTTTTAATGCAATTAATCAGTTTGACCTAAAATAAATCATGGTCACCCAATCCATGACTTTGTGGGACACTTCTGTGTGCAATTGGCTGCCATATTTTGCCCACTAAATACAGTCACTGCAGTTTACAGTATATCCTGTGAAGCGCTTTGAGACATCTCAACAACGTGCTATGGCTCTATATTAAATGGAAGTTAACAAAAGGGATACTGTCTCTGATGCATATGGGAATGACACAAAGTGGACATGAAAGTGTCTTCCCGATGAATGATATTCTAAAATGTCGAAGGTAATGAATGGCCTATGGACATTCTTGGTAGTATTGAGTTTCAAACAGCTCAATCCTTTGAATAAGCAGGAAGGAAAGAACATTAGCAGCTGCTGTATAATCTGGGGTCAAGTTCTGTGTCCTTGGGCATTGTTTTTTAGGAATGAAACCGGCTTATTGGTTATCATAAAAACTGCCAGTTACCTTAAACTTCTCTTCCCTGCTTCCCACATTTGGAAAGGATACAAGTAGATTAATAGTGGGTGCTGTTGTTCTGTGCAAATAGACCGGGTCTGTGTGCCTTTCACGAGCTGGGTTGGCATAGTCTTGGTGCCACATCTTTGTTTTTTGGATATGCCAAAGGTACTTCCTCTTAAGCGTTGCCACCTTTGAGACACAAAAAATACAGCCGCAAACCAAAAAAAAACGACCAACAACTGAAAAAGCCCCTCTTCACAGCCTTCGGACACCTGAATACCTCTCAAGACTTTCTGACTTACCCAATGTAAATATTTATGCGTGTGATAATTGCCTGGAAATCGGGAAACCTGCAGTGTGAGCGAAAATGAATTTGAGTAATAATTAACAAACAAAAACCTTACCTGTGAGCACGGGAAACCACCGAAACTCGAGAAAACGACTCAAACCGTTGTCACAAGATGGGTGTATGCATGCTTCCTGCGCTCACAGGTAAGAGAGACAGTAAGGTTTTTTTTAATTTATTACGTCCCGCTTTATTTAAACTTATTTTCATTTCTTTTATTGCGGGCCATTTGTGAAAATTAGTCCACGGCAAAAGGTTTAAACAATTGGGAGTTCTGCGAAATTTTGACGAGTAAAAATATTTATCTATACGGTATTTCCTTGATCGCTACTTTAAGTGCAGGTTGATGATCGATAAAATTGTATTTATCTAATATATCAATTTAAGCTGCACATTATACCAAGGGACCTTTAAATGTCCAGCTCGAAAAGAAACAAATTGCACTAACCACCAGAACCCTGATTTGAATGAAAGCATGAATCATGACACTAACAGGTGATTTGCTCAAAATATATGGCACATTGCTTTGTTTTACCGCCAACCAACAAGGCAGTAAAAAAAATCCAGGTCGGTTAAAAACCAGCCATGTGGCAACCACACTGTCCCAGCCATCCTTCCCATCTCATGACTGACTGACCGAATATACAACTGTATTTGTGGGCAATGAACAGTCAGGATTATTCAGATATTGGAGGGTTTAGTGGTAGCAGACAGAAAGTGACCCCTTTGATAGTGAGGCAGGATTGACACTCACAAGTTAGAGTCTCACAGGTTTCTTTCCACTGCTCACCTGGAAACGGGTTGAAATGGTTCAAGCACAGTTTGGAACGGTAAAAGACAATGGCAAAAAGTTGGTTTCATGTTTTGCTTCTGTCTAAATCTTCTATTGTCGGAACTTGTGCAATGCTCCTGTGAATTTCGCAACCAACGATGAAAATGTACTGATGGAGAATAAAAATGGAATGAGGCCTTCATCGATCTTGTTTTTAGCACATGAGGTGGCATTTTGCACTGAATTAAACTAATGCAGGTCCTGGCATCCGAAAACAAACCTTGTGTCCAAAAACAAATCTTTGTCAGTTCTTAACTATTGTCGCCTTAATGGACTCTTGAGACCTGAAAATCCACCCAGTCTTATCCTGTCAGATCATTTTATCTTAAAATCACGTGGAATTGTGGAAAATTCTTCAGTTCAGTCCTTGGAAGCCTTTTACTTTCAAAGAACGGCAGAGAAAAGAAAAGACTGAATTGACGAATGTTCCGCAGTCTGCACAATCCTACATATTTACACAAAGTGGTCTCACAGGCAAAGACCAGGTGAATATTGGGCCTCAGATATCTGTCCACTTGTATGATCCCCAGATTATTTGTAAAGTGTACAACTGTGGTCTTTGTCCTGGGCACTGAAGGGTTTTGTAGTGTGGAATGTCATTATTAAGAATTATGGATGGACATGCATTGTACTGTACTATATTGGGAAAGATCCCCAGCAAAATGCAAATGTGACTGCACAGCTCCCTTTACCTCTTATTTTCCTTCCTCAATCCAATAGGAAGGAATACAACTTGCACAATCTTTTCAACTCCTTTACTCCTTTTCCTTTCTCTTCCCGCAGCCCCTTTGACGCAGCCGGTCAGGTGTCTCAGGAAGTACCACTCCCGGACTCCCAGCCCCTTGTTACACTCCTATCCTAATGATATTATCTTTGATTTTGAACCTGGTCCTGTATTCAGAGGTAGTTAGGCGCCGCTCCTCATACTTACCCATGCACGATCGTTCTCACAATCTCACGCACATTCCGCTACACTACACAGTTTACCTCACTGCTGCTTCACCCAGCTTAGTCACCCAAGCTGAGAGTTGTATCCAGCCTGACAGCAGGAAGGCAGGTTTATTTGTGCTCTGGCTTGCGAATGCATCTCCAGTGTGGAGCAGCCAACTAGATCAGAAACAGTATTCTGCCAAGTTTAGGCAGTTCCATCTTTCTACCACAAGTGTGATTCATATTGAACAATTGGCAGTGGGCTGTATTCACACAATGTCCTAAGTTGCATTGGAATAAATATGTAGGTCCATGCACAATACCAGTGAACAATACTAGTACTACATCATAGTAAATTATCGAATGATCATTGTTGATTTTGAATAATCATACATCAAAGCATTTAAACGTGTTTGTAAAAGAAACAATGGCTCATCGTACATTTACATAGAAGGAGCAGGTGGATTGATTGAAATGAAGTGAAATGGATATGACACAGATACAAAATAGCAAGCAAGAATGATAGATAGCCTAGATGTTCTGTCATGTTTGAAGAGCGAGAAAGCAGCATCAGAAAATATAACATTTGGTGTACGTACCTTCTGTAATGGGCAGTTGGATGAATTATGGTCTTCATACACATCTGGAATTTGTGCCATCCTCTGAGGTGTGGACCAACATTGTTTATTCCCCTCCCTCCAATACACCGTTACATGACTGGTTTCCTGTCTCGGTAAATTGTCAGCAAAAGTAGTGCGAAAGTTGGGCAACAGAAAAAATACGGAGTATTTAATTTCAACTCCCATCGCCAAGCTAAATATTTCATATTTGGGATGCACAATTACGAGCAAGCGCTTACAAAGCTATAATTCCTAGCAAATTCACAACAAATGAGAGCACCTTTGGTCACCCTCCTACCCCTACCCTCCCTCATTTTCTGCCTTATGATGCTTCGAAAGCAAAAAATTTGAAATCTGAGTGTATTCTCAGAAATTAAGACCTGTTCATGGTTAGGAAACTTTTTTTCTTTAAGACTTGTCACGGAGATGTTAGAGTTTTTATCTCTGTTATATAAATCAGTTCAGGTGACCTGATCCCAGCCTGCATGACTGCATGGCATAGCCTGATGATGTTAGCTAGCAGCTTGTAACGGAAAAGCCTAAGTTTATCCCATGAAAAAATGTGATTAAAAAGGATTGTGTTGCATCTGAGTGATGGACATCTTACAGGAATCGCCCTAGCCTCCAAAATCTTATGAAAGCTGCGTGCCATTTCTGATACTGGCTGATTTACAGAGTCAGTGCACAATCTACCCATTTAGGTAAGTGGATTTTCAACTTATCCATGATTCTGAGAGTGAAGCTACCATTTCACAATAACCTGCTATTTGGGTGGCACTTGTGAGACGGTTGTAGCAGACTATGTTCGGTCGACTCCAGCTGGAAAAATTATCTCAATTCAAAAACTGGGAGCTTTTCTTTTCATTCCTCTCATTATGATTTTCATTTTCAACGTCTCAAAACCCTCCTCTTCGACTGAGCCTTTGGCCACCCTTCTACCCTCCCTGCCCTCCACCCTCCCCGATCCTGACCCCCAGCTCGGGTCCAAATCCCTGACTGTCCAGTGACTCCCGAAGTGAAGGGAGTTACACAAATGTAATTTTGATTTGTATTGCATTCTCTCACAGAATGCAGCCTTGATTTTTTTTACAGTCCAGGCAGATGAGGCTTTTGAAGTTGTGTGACATAAATGCCCATCTCAGATTAAGGATGCCAAGAGAGGCACGCCTACATCACAGAATCTCAACTCTTGAATCTTTAGTTGCACAACATGTATGTGTGTGTATCAATCCATTCCTATTCCACTGAAAATGCGACGGCACATCAGTAAGTCTAATGCTTGACAAAACTTGCCCAGCTAATACTTCTGAGGTGACGGTTCTTGTCATCTCTGCGTGGTCCTTGGGCATTGACTCTTTTAAAGCCCATCAATTTACAGCTTCCTGTTTTGGTGTTGAGCAGGCATAGTTGCTTCCCTCACTGACACAGAGAGGAAACAGGACTTTCCTCTAACCAGTCAAACCTCAGTTTGCCATGCTTTTACACTAAGATTTTCACATTTCCTAAGAATTCCTGCCAGTGAGAAAGTAACATTTGAAATATTCTTCATTCGGCGTCCATATCAATTGATCATTTAGTTATGCGATTTCCAGCCCGTCTCCAGGCGGAAATAAATATCCTATTGCACCTATCTCCCAAAAGCAGTCATGTTCTCTGTGTCCTATTAAAAGAAGGGCTGGGGTGTAAATAATCCAAGTCAACGTTGTGGCCAAAGCTCTGGATGGATGACTGCAAAATGTATCATTTATTTAAATAATGTGCACTTGAGTTGGCAAGTGAGGATTCCCAAGTCAGTGAAGTTCAGATCATCTCTCAGGTCAATCAGTCAATAAAGATGGGATGGAAACGAACAAGAACAAAATGTATTGGTATAGTGCCTTTCTTTCACGTCGGGAGGACATCCCAAGGCACTGAATAGTGAAAAATTTGCACCCGAGCTGGGGGTTGGAGGTACGAGGGGTGGGCGGGAGGAGGGAGGATGACCAAGGCACAGTCAAAGAGGAAGATTTTGATTCCGGCCTTGAAGGAGGCAAGGGAGGGGCCGAGGCGGAGCAGCAGTATGAAGTTCCAGGGGATGAGGCTAGAAAGTCTGAAGGCACAACCCCCAAGGATGGGGCGGTCATGGTGGGGGAATGGAGCAGGCCAGAACCCACAAAGCCGAAGGAGCAGACAGTTTGGCATGGTTTCAGTAGGTCAGACTTTGCAGCTCTTGTGACAGCTTATTACAACTCTGCCAGAAGATTGCAGAGTTGAACACCTGTCTTCAGTTGGCTGCTTTCACTGGGTGAGTCTTGCCAGTTCTCAGCCTGGCCTTTGCAGATTGCATAGCAACTAGAACTTTGCCGTCTGATTCTATTTAGTCAACTCCTAGAAGATTGCTGCCCTCCTCTCAGCTTGTGGCAATGGATGGTGATGCTGGCTATGAGTGTGCCCAATGTGTTCTTCTGAGGGAGGATGAATAGTGGCAGAAGGCAGTAGCAGCGTGGGTGGGGTGGGGGGGGCTGAGGAAGCCTACAGGGATAAAGAAATGATGAAATTAGCCAGGGTTTCTTTACACTAATCAATACTTTCTGCAAAATATTTCTGGAAGTAAATGCAAGGATTATGAAATTGAGATTCACGCTGAGGTTCATACATTTCAAAAGAGGACTCTGGACAAAATACTGTTTCTGGTCATTATTCCATCTCCCACTGGTGCATTTTTCAAACACATTTCTTAACCATTCTTTCGATTTTGATCACTCCATAGATCTAAGTAAGAGACAGTGTGCCTTTTTGCTACATTTTCCTGCTGTACATCAGAGCAGTAAAAGTCCAGAATTCTATTGTTTTGGACGTGTAAAATGCAAGCCTACATGCCACCTTTACATTGGATGATCTTAAATCTTTTGGGGAAAAAAATTCCTTCCTGAATAAAGATTTGATGTACAGCCAGGATCGGTTGAAAGGTATTCTGTTTTGATGTGCATATTTCATATGCTCTATACCGTGTATGCATTTGACGTGATTGCAAGTTCTTTAAAAACAGAACCCTTTCTCCACCCCACACGAATCACGGGGTAGAGGAGAGAGATTCTTTTGTTAAGGATTTGATGTGACAAAGTGCTCAGAATATGTTTAAAAAATATTCAATCCTTTAAGTTAACGTGCCTACTTTAAAGCAAACTGAATAAAGTAAGGTGAGCATTATTGTAATAAACATTCCTGTGCACTGTTAATCCCCGGAACTTATTTCCTAATGGGTTGAAATCCACTGGAGGGTTTTTTCCCAAGTAGTTTAGTGGAAGGAAGTGCTCCAAGTGGAAAGAAGTTTTATGTCTGTCTTTGAATGGGCAGGGAGACCTGAACTGGCTTGTATCTCTTGAACATTCTCCTTCCCAATCTGCAGAGCAGAGTTATTAGAATGGTCTATATTCTAAACCAGGCGTGTCAAACTCATCTGGCCTCAACACTGTTCATTTGGTGGGCCGCACCATAAAAAAGGTTATATGTACATAATACTGTACCAGAAAATGTCTCTATATGTGTATATTTGCTCAAATATCCCAATTTGCAATTTACCAATTACCCCCTCTGCACAATTCCAAGTCGTCAGTCTGCAGGCTATTGCTAAGTCTGAATAAATAATGATGGTCTCAATATTTAATTTAAATTCCAAAATACAGTGTTTTTAGCATATTGAAACAAAACATACTGGCAGGCTGTGAAAATGCCATTTAGCTCCACAATGAAATTTATTTTCAGTGATTTATGTGCGGACACTTGGCACTTTTTCTTCTTTTCTTGCACCAGAATGAAATTCACACGCATGATCATTTTAGAAACCAATGGGTGGACCGCCAAATGTCACGTTTGACAACCTTGATCTAGACCGTCCTGCTCTATCAGCTGGAGGGAGGATGTGTGGTGAGGTGCCCAGTGTCTCCGACTCAAGGTCTTTCTGCTTTCACGTGGACACCTTTAGCTAAGAGCAGAAAAGTAAGGAAGCTGCTCACAACCCTTTGGTGAAGCGATGTGACGCCCCATTAGAGCAGAAGTACCACGTTGTGTGGTGATGCTGCATTATCCTCTGCGGCCCAGACAAAGACTCGTGTGAGCAGCAATGCTGGGCTTGAAATTACATCATGACCAGCAGGATGTCACAATATACATGGATTCTGTTTCACAATAATCTGAGGATCACTGGTGTATGGATTAAGTGTCTTTATTAAGGATAAGCACCATAAATTATGGGCCTTTATTAAGGATCAGCAGCACAAATGATCCAAGTGGTCCGTACCAGAAACACATCTGATTTAGAAGCGTTTGGTACGGCCTTATTAACTTGAACGGTGTGAAATAATATTGTGACTGAACTGTCACAAGTTGATGTGGATATTCCTATGGTCCCAATTGTTATCTTTTCTGGAGGTTTTGTGGAACCTTTAGATAGTCCAATTCATCACATGCCTGTCCTTAGTCATCTCCTTATTGCAACAATTTGCATTCATATTGTGCGTCCATCACAAGGGGTAATGTTTCAGAGTGCTTCACAATGATGGGGCCAGATGCCGAGAGAGGGGAAGGGGAGAGCTGACCATAAGCACAGTCAGAAGGTCAGATAGCATTGTGCAGAGCTCTGAGATTTTATCCTATCCGAAGAGGTCAAGATCAATGCAAGTTGTTGCAGTTTTAAAATGGGATTTACTGTCAGAGAGGGGGCTAGAGGGAAGACTTAGAATTTGTAAGGTAGGCCAGAAATAGTGGTGGGTTTAGGACAGGGAGACACAGAAAGTGCATGAAAGCCAAGCAGAGGGGGCGACCCGAAGGATGGGTAATCAGGATGGAGGTTATCAGAGAGATGGTGAGCTGTTGGAATGCAAAATGATTATGGGATGAGGATGAGACCACAAAAACCACCACAAGTATTTTTGTATAGCATCTATCTCATTGGGAAGACGTGCCAAGGCTCTGGACATTCAGGGATTTGGACCCTGGTGGGGGTTGGGATCAAGAGGGGTAGAGGGCAGGGGAAGGTGGGTTACCGAAGGCACAGTTGAAGAGGAGGGTCTTGAGACGTGCCTTGAAGGAGGCAAGGAAGGGAGCGAGGCAAAGGAACAATGGCATGGAGTTCCCAAGCGTGAGGGCAGAGAGGCTGCAGGCCTGACCGCCGATGGCGGGGCGGGCTAGGTGGGGACGTGGACCAGGCCGGATGGAACCTGCTGAGCAGAGAGCGTGGTCAGGTTGATATGGCGTTAGAAGGTCACAGAGGTAGGAAGGAGCGAGGCCGTGGGGCTTTCAAAGCGAGGACGCGCAGCGCGTGAAAACCCAGTATTGTTGCCCAGGAAAAAGAAGTTCTTAACAGTTCATTTGGACAATTGATTCAGTCAATTCCAGAGCTTTTATTAAGACAAACCGACTGGTAACCATTGCAATGATCCTTTGTATAATATCCCCCCGTAAAATTGTGACATCCTGATTGGGAAGGAATCCTGTTGTGCTGGTAGATTGTATCAACTTTCATTTTAATTGCTTATACATTTATATTCTGACTAGGTCATATTTTTACCCCAGGTAAAAGTAGGCACGAAAGCTTAAAAGAGTTTGAACAGTGCTCTAACACCACCCACATTGTGGTGCACACTGCATGCACACTGAACAAGGTTCATAACCTTGTGTTAATTTGCAGTAAAGTTGGCTAACGACACTACGAACTCCTGTCTTCTCAAACATTCACAGCTTTAACCTGGACTTGATGCTCTTTTGCCACCCCCGTTTCCCCATCCCCTTCCTCAAAGTCACAGCATTGGCTACAAGCACAGTCACTATCCTTTTCAGACACTTTGCTGTGAGGTCATCCACCAGTGTTGTACTCTGCATGGACTGTCAGGCATATTCTTAATGTCCTTGTCTTTCAGGTGACCAGCTGCTTTAATAAAGATTCCTATCTTGTTTCTTTCCTTATCAACTCCTCCCTCCCTCAATAGGATCAGCATCGGGCCTTTCTGCCACTCCACCCGCATCGCTTCCTGGATCTATGACCAGTATTAAAGCATTGCAGAAATCACCTGGTACACAACCCCGGGAAAGAAAACCCTCATCTTCTGAAGACCGGAACAAAATGGTAAAAATGAAAGCACTGTCCATCCATAATAGATTTCCATCATGGAGCTAGCGTTCGACAGTGCAGGATAGTGTTTGCTTCAGGAATTCATGAACAATAAGTGTTACTGAAGCTTTTTTCCACCCAAGTTGTTAAAAGAAACAGAGGGGAGGTGAGGAGAAATTTTTTCACACAGTGAATTGTTCGGATCTAGAATGCATTGCCTGAAAGAGTAGTGGAAGCCGATTCGATAATAACTTTTAAGAGAGAAGTAGATAATTGTTTGGGAAGTTTCCAGGGCTATGGGGAGAGCGCGGGAGAGTGGGATTGATTTGAAAGCTCTTTTCAAAGAGCCGGCACAGACCCGATGGGCTGAATGTCCTCCTTCTGTACTGTATGATTCTATGTCCTATACATTGTTTCAGTCCATGTTCAGATAGTTGGGGAAATGACTAGTGAGCTCTCAGAAGCTTTATGCTGTTTGAAACTATGTGTGCCTGACATCTCTCACACCCATACTGCAGGGTGATTTCCAAAGTTTGGGTGGGTTATGTGATTGGTACTTTGTTCCCTCTAAACAGGCCAATATGAGGTAATTGACATTCAACCCTGAATATGCAGCTCTTTTGGAGCTCATTTCACAGACTGCAAGTTTCCTGCCCCATCCAAATGGAAAGATCCAATTAGTACTCCCTGCTGTCCATGTTCATGAAACGTGCTCAGAATAGTAGGTCTAGTTTTTGGCCCTTAAATTCACTGTAGAAAGATCACAATACAATCTTTGTAAGCAAACACACTCTTGATCCAATGCTTTGGCATCTTGTGGACGTATGTTTCCCACCCTTAAGATCGTCAGAGTTCGCACTTTAATTTCACTGCACTGAATGCATGATGTTCAACCTTTCACATAGGTTACATGCAGTAATTAAGTCAGACTACTCTCAAGTTTCTTCTGAAGCGTTACCTTTTTTTGTTATTCTGTTTATATTCCAAAATAACTTCCACTGCTCAAGTATTTTTTCTATTTTCACTGCACTGTTGCCTCTGCAGCTTTTTCCGTGCATTTTTATAAATTGTGGTTTGCTCCACTTGGGTTAAGGCCATGTCATGATCCACTGCACTGGATTTCATTACAAGGCCGCTTTTAATTGGAGTGAACTTTGTACTTTCTATACTATAGTGTCGACCTTGCAAAAAAGTAGCTTTTTTTGTACCTCGCTCGCTTGACTAGAGAACTAAATCAAGATGTACCTTGACTGTTGACAAGGGCTGGTAGGATTTCATTTTCAATAAGTAATGGCCCATAGGGCAGACTGATTCCTTTAAAGGATTGAGGGACAGGGCTGGGCTAAGTGCAGAAGGAATGATGAACCGGGAAGTGTTTCATTAAACATCTTGTAAGTTGATATATATTCAGATATTTGAAAACTAAATCTAATTTGGGATGTTAAGCATCCTGCTTTATGGAGCTTATGATTTATCTTTTTTTTAAAAGAAAGTTTAACAGAATGTGGATTATTTACTTTTTCTTTTTTTGCATAAGCAAAAATAAATGGTATTGAAAGCTGGAGTGTTCTATTAATGCCCATACATTTTGCTTTCTAGAAAACTCTGGGTCGAAGGGACTCCAGTGATGACTGGGAGATTTCAGAAGGACAAATCACGCTGGGTCAAAGGATAGGATCTGGCTCGTTTGGAACAGTATATAAGGGAAAATGGCATGGTATGGAGCATGATTCTCAGGAGATTTGGAGAAATTGGTGGTGTTGGTGGGTGGGAAGTGAATTGCATGTTTGCATTTATTTATTTGTCAGCTTTGATTATCTTAATTCTCCAAGAAAAGTCTTTTGTGCACATGCTCCAAGTTAAGGGTGGTGTCTGGAGTTTGGAGCCCACCTCAGTGCCCTTGTAGCCTCCACAATGTGGTGTAAATTTCCTCAAATTTGGAGTGTCAAGCTCAGTTTCAAGCTGGTGCCCAAGAGTGGACATTCAACTTTGCGTTGAGATGTTTGACAATACGTTTCTTAGCATTTTATCTGGGGATGGTTGGCCAGGACACCGGGAGAGAGAAACTGCCTTTTCTTTTTAGGTCATGCTGTGGCATCTTTAACAAGAGATGGAATCCTACAGATGAGATGTGAACAGGCAGGTGAGACCTTGGATTAAGGTCTCATTTGTAGGGTGACACCTCTCAACAATGCAGCACACCCTAGAACTGCATTGGAGTCAGCCTACACTATGCAAGTATAATAGCTGATGTGGGGCTTGTTCAGGCGAGATTGCGGCCAACAGAATCAGGTAGTTCCACAACTGCAGGGATTATTATTATTCAATTGTTATTTCTTTATATCTTTGAGGATGGTGCTAAGCCACTTTTCCTTCAACTTGACATTGAATTTCTAGGATTATCCCCTGATCTTCCCCTTGCCTCCCACTCATATTTATATCCCAGCACTAGTAATGCTCCATTCCATCCATGCTGCACGTAGGTGTGATGTGACTCGAGTAGAATTGCCAAGCATTCCTTGTGAGAGATTGCACTGCAACCAGTGCCTGCACTTCTCAAGGAACCTGAAGCATGTTTAGAGCAAAAAGAGAAGAAAATCACTGCACCTTCCCAAGAGTTACTTCATGCCTGTATGAAGTAACTGTAAAACATGTGTGTTTTTTTGTTGCATTCATCCAATAACCATTCAAATGATCAGAAGTGCACTTTGGGTGAAACCGTCAGTGACATCATTTCTTTAAAGGGAAATACATGCAGGGTTAGTTAGCTGGTATTGAATAATCGATATGTACGACATGGTAGGAGGCTATTTGACCCAATATTTCATGTTGATGTTTGCTCCTCCCAAGAAGCTATCCATCCTAATTCTAATTCACTGCTTGTTCCCCATCCCTGCAAATACCTTTCCTCTGCATGTACAATATTTGTCTAATTCCCTTTCAAATGCCTCCAAATCAACTGTTCTAACAGCCATCCCATGGCAAATCATTCCACATCCTGATGACCTTCTGGGTGAAGAATGCTTCTGAAGCTCACCTTTTACTCCCCTGGTGACTGATGGACCCCCTACACCCTCTTCCTCCCCCCAACTAATTTTTGCTGAGGTAGTTGGGCCAGCATTGCAGGATCAATGGTATGAAATTATTTAGCAAGAGGTAGCAAGAGGTGGTGAATGAGAAAATTGCTAGACTTAACATTTGGGGGTTGCTGTAGACTGTAGGCCAAAGCAAGGAGAACAACTTGTCACTGTATGATATTAGGAGTGTATGTGAGAAAAGAAGATTGAACTTTGATCAGACCGTATAAACTGGGATTACCCAAGTGCGAAAGAAAGTTTGTAAATGTAGTGCATGACACCTCCTGGCTCAATGTGTCAGGGAGTACATAACAGACAGTTCCCTTCTTGACTTGGTGCCCATCAGTGACCCAGACCCAATTCAAGTGTGGAAGTAGTGGATCCATTTGGTGACCTTGAGTACTGCAACTAAAGGGGCCTTCCCAGGCCCTGGAGGAAGTGCAGAGGAAAGCAACCAGGAAAATACCCAGTGTTATAGAAACAAGCTATGAGCAACGATTCAACAAACTAACCTCTTCAGTCTCGAAAGAAACTTAGGGAAATGTATCAAATGTTAAATGGGATTGAAAAAGTAAATCCAGAGCAATACTTCCAGATGCACCAAGTCAGTTGAACAAGAGGACATAGTTTTAGAGTTTGCAAAGAGCAATTTCAGAACAAACACCAGGAAGGTCTTCTTAACTCGGAGGGTAATTAATGACTTTGATCAGACCGTATAAACGGTATTAATGACTAGAAAGGAAGGGTGGCAGATGGATGAAGAGCTCCAAACTAATACTGTGATCTTGTCAAAATCCTCATTGAAGGTTCAAGTGAGGCACAGAGATGTCTCTAATGGTGATCGTTGAGAATTACAGTCAAGGAACCTGTTGTTGTAGTTTCTCCAGTCCCCTGAGCTTTCAGATATTTTCTGCAGATGGTAGCTTTAGACTATTGGACTGTTAGCTCGACGGACTTTTTGTTCAGAAGTGATTCTGTCCTTGCTGATATTTTGAAGAGTAGACAGGAAATGGAATAGCTTTGGGGTTAAATGCATCAAGCTAGTCGTGGTGGGTGATCGGATTTGTCTTTTTACAGGTGACGTTGCAGTGAAGATGTTAAATGTTACAGCTCCAACACCTCAACAGTTGCAAGCTTTCAAGAACGAAGTGGGAGTCCTCAGGTAAGGAGGTGGGAAGGGGAATGTTCTCAGCACACCAGGCAGGACCCTTGTGCTCCGAGACACGATCCTGAGTCAAGGGTGCTACATAAATGCGAACTCTATCCAACCTAATAAATAAGACTATGTGTGCTATCACCTCTCTTCCCCCCCCTTCCCCTTCTCCCCCCCACCCCCCACCCCACCACTGTCTCCTTCAGTCCCGTTCATGACCTGCTGATCGTTCAGTCCAGGTCTTGGTGTGTGCATTTTGGCTGCCGCCTTGATTCGAGCCAACTCCTCTCAAAATGCCGCCATTTCGGCTCCCCACCCTCCGCTACTCAACCTCTGTCCTTTTCTCCCACCACCCTCCTCGCTTTCCTTCTCTCCTGGACTCTTCTACTACCTCCCTCTGCTCCAGCCTAGGTATTCTCCACTGTGCTCATTGCAGCACTCGGCAATGGTTGTCCCAGAGCAGCCACCCCGACTGGCCCATCACCTACTCTCCCCAAGATCCTCCCCCACCTCCAGAAGGCAAACCCCCAACTTCACATCCTTCCCAAGTCTCCTCCCCCACTCAAACCCCACGGTCAATTTCCACCCACAATCTGCAAATTCCTCAGCCCCTCCACCCTCTCCCAACGCTGCCCCTACCTGCATCGGCCTCCAAAATGTCCGCTCCCTTTCAAACTCTGACCAGTTCTTCATCACCCTCTCTGCTGTGTGCAGTTGGCTGCCACGTTTTACCTACAAGATGTCCAGTCAGTTCACTTTGCAGTGTATTCTGCGAAGCGCTTAAAGACGTCTCGAAGACGTGAAAAGTGCTATATCAAATGCAAGGATTATTATTATATTCACCAGCCTCTGTGACTCCATCACCGCCATCCTCGCTCAGCTCCACTGGCTCCCCATTCCCCCAGGGTGTCGAGTTCAAGATTATGGTCCTCACCTTCAAATCCCTCCATGGCCTGCCCCAATTTTACCTCTGTGACCTCCTGCAACCCAACCGATCCGGCCACTCTCGGCTGAATGTTCGCTGAGCGAATATTTGCCTGTTTCATATACCCACACTGTATACCTCAACATTGGTGGACAGGCTTTCAACCATTCTCCCCATTCTCAGGAACTCCATCCAGGAGTCCCTCCGACTCACTCCTCCCCAATTTCAAAGCCCGCTTTGATACTGATCTATTTGATCGTACTATCGGTCAGCATTCCTCATCCCTCCTCTCCTCTTCGGTTCCCCCTCTTCACCCCCCCACCCCCCATTCCAGCTTGGATGCCCAGAGTCTAAAGCACTCTGAGATGTCCTGCCAATTTGGCGGCATGTTGGCAAGTATACCAGGAGAAACTCCTTTCACTTTTGCATCATACTGTGAGATCATTAATGTCCATGTATATAGGCAAACAAGACTTCGGTTTACAACTCATCTGAAGGTTGGCACCTCCAACAAGGCAGTGTTACTCCAGCACTGTGACCTCAGCTGAGAGTGTGAGTTCAAAGTGCTGACGTTGAATTTGAGCCCACAGTCTTCTGATTCAGAGGCGAGAGTGCTAACAACTGAACCAAACTGACACAAAGCAATGATCAGAAAAAGAATTGGAGGGATTTTAAGAGAAAGAAGTGTGGAATAAGTGAGATGGTTTCCAGACTGAGCTACATGGCTGAGTGACTAACAGGATTTTCTGGTGTGTTATCATGGACTAAACAAGGTAGAAAGTGCATTTGCTTTGCTTAGGATCAATATTTTACACAGTATCAGAGGTTTACCTGCAAAGTACAGTCATTACACACTGCAGTAAATCCTGCGAAGCATTTTGAGATGTTCTCCAAACGTGAAAGGCACAATGATAAACGCCAGGGATTATTTGCCGTGCTCCAAGATGCTGTCCCGCGTGAAGGGCGCAATATAAATGCAAATTGGTTTTGTTATTTTTTGCAGAAGAATAAAGAAATTGGATATACTGAGGTCAATTTCTGCTTTTAGATAAATTCAGTTTAGATCAGAATTGCTCCTGAGAGAACCTCCACTTCTATTGCAAAATTGATGTACAGGACAGGATTCATTTGCTCTGTTATAGTATCTTTCCCAAGTGTAGAGTTAGTCACAGCCTCGAGTTGGCTATTAAGTTAACTAAAACTGTTCTTTGTTCAGAAAAACCCGGCATGTCAACATCCTGCTGTTTATGGGTTACACGACAAAACCACAGCTTGCCATTGTTGCCCAGTGGTGTGAGGGCTCCAGTCTCTACCATCACCTGCACATCATCGAGACCAAATTTGAGATGATCAAACTCATTGACATCGCCCGACAGACTGCACAAGGCATGGAGTAAGTCAAGCTATGTTCCACGACTAAACTATAGTTGGAGAAAATCCAGTGCTCAGCTGCGTAGCACGAGAGAAAATGATCCCGTGGGTGAATTGCCTTTCGAGGAAGTGTCTTTCCCATTTCCCAGTGACAGTCTTAGTTTGCTGTTTTGAAAAAAAGAAACTACATTGTGTTTCACTCTGCAAATAACTCTATAATCAACACCATATCATTTGTCCCAATTTTTCCTTTTGAGACAAAAATTTGCTTATTCCGTGTGGTATCATTGAAATGAGTCATTTCGGTTGCCTTCAGTTATGCCGCGCCATCTTAGAGATGAACACACTTTTTGAAGTTTGATTGAAATTGGAAAAATTATCTTTCTGAAGACCTTTAACCCATATCACCTCTATCCAATTTGGAGCTCCCCCCCATCCCCCCCCCCCCCCAGTTTTTCCCTTTTATATCATGTATTGGTTGTTTGTAGGACATTGCTCTACAAAATCTGCTGCCACATTCGCCATTTGAGCTGCTGTCTGAATCAACACAGCTGTTCAAATACAGTGAAACCTGTTAAAGCAGCTACCTCTGTTCAGGAACCATTTGCTGTCAACAACCACCCTGAAACAGACCCGACCGATTTTCCATAAAAAAAGACCTCTGTTCAGCAACCACCTGCCTAATACAACCAGTGACCACTGTTTTTCAGCCCTGTTGGTGTACAGACACCCTCTTAGTGACCAGTTCAAAGTGATCTTAAGTGTACTGACTGATGATGCATTATCAATTTCCGCCAGCCCACCAGCTAGATTCCTAGCGCATTTACCAGCGCCGCACTGAGCAGTCCATGTGATGCCCGGAGCTTCCCACCTCACCAGTGAGGCGGGCCTTGTTGGTAAATGTGCTAGGACTAAATGCAGGCATGCAGAAATTTGTGACCCATGGAATTTTTGTTTTAATTTGTTCAAACCCAACAAACTCTTACTCAAGCAAGGCGACCTTCATACAAAGGCCACTTTGATCTAGTTCCCTAAGTGGTTGCTGAAAACAGGTTTGACTGCAGTTATATGTATCAGGCTGACTGGTACTAGATTCAATCCGTCTCATTTCTGCCAGTCATGCATAGGGAATACGGTCTCTGGCGCTTGCAACATGTGTCCTTTATTCTTCTGTAAGTCCAGCTTCATTGACAGAGACTTTAATCAATTACCTTTATAATTACAGTGGCTGCTCTTATGCTCATTAACCTTGTTCAGTAACCTGGTTCCCAGTTGTTGCAGGGGTGCGCACATGCTTGCTTACAATCGATGTCAGCAGTTAATCCAGATGTCTCCTTGAAAAATGCTTGTTTTGCCACCCTTGCCTTATACCTCCCTGTTTGTTGATTGCCAGTTTGATGGTTATGAATTGTGAAGGCAGTTCTTATACTGTGGACTTGATATTCATTTGGATTCAGATTGAGGTAACACTTTTTTCCATTACATCTACTCACTCTGTCGGGACTGAAACCCAGGCTCAGGAAAGGAGGGGAAAGAGCATTGCAGCTAATCTTTTCTCTTTTTCCAAAAAAAAACACATTTGAATTTGTCTTGGATATAGCTCACAGAATTGAATGGGTAAGATTTTAAATGAACCAAATAATCTGGCCTGCTGTCAGTGAAAAGGCTGCCTCTTACAATTTTCTGTTCAATTTGTCTCGCTCAGTCAGCGATCTGGAAATTAATCATTGTTCTTGTGTTACAGCTACCTGCACGCAAAGTCAATTATCCATAGAGATCTGAAGAGTAACAGTATCCTTTTCAATGGTGGAGTAGGACACGTGAATCAGTACGCCTTTGAGCGCCTTTTCCTTATGTAATACAGTTAGTTCGGCTCAAGCAGTAAAAATTGGAAACATCATCATATTGGGATTGTTGATGATGATGTGCGATCAATTTAGAATTGTGCATTGCTGGACTTTCTCCAATGATGCCAGTGAAGTAAATTACTACATGTTTATATTGCCAATTTAACGCAGCAAAATGTAGACACAAAGAGGAAAACATTTCTAAATTCCACCAAGATGTCTTTCTCTGTATACGTAATTGTCAATGTTGGCGTCAGTTCCGATTATTTAGCAGCTATTTCCTTTTCGATGTTTGTTGGAAGGAGCAGCCTTGCTTGTTGCTTTAGGTTCTCTTTGAACAGATAATTGATTGCAAGAGGTTTTTTTTAAAATTGTGTTTTGTTCATTTCTACCATAACTGTTTCTGCACAGTGAAAAGTTTCTAAATGATCTACAATGCATTTTCAGGGATTCATCCACAGAATAGAACCAGGTGGGTAACTAACTGGTTCTATTCTGTGAATGGTGAGCACTACCTGTTAATCTATATATGTCTGGTATGTTTTACGAAACAAACAAACAGCATCCATTTGGTAAAGGGGTGAAGAAAACTGCTGTGAAAACCAATACACAGTCGGCTACCCTGCCTGTTTGGACATGCATTAGTTGTACCCTTCACTTATTCCTTATTTGTATATAAAGGTGGTCCCAGCTGGATTATCAGATGGAAGCTTGTCTGAACAGTGTTTGACACTGTTGTAGCAGTTTGAACTCCAGAGGTACCACCAACACACACTCCCCAAGCCTTGGCTCTTGCTAATCTATGCTTTACACTTTTTGGGATTAGGTAAACAGGTGCATCCCTCTTGGAGAGTGTGCATTGCATTACACAGGGAAATTCTAATCCACATGTGGAACTTGGTTCTGGATTCTTTTAAGCACGTAAAGCTTCCTTCCATGTATGGTAGGCACCCAGCTGACCAAAACACAATTGCGAGTAGGGGAGATGTCTGTGGCTTTCGATCTGTGGATTTGACCCACAAATGGTTCCTTAAACTGTGCTTTAAAGATATTTTTCTACACGAAGATCTAACGGTGAAGATTGGAGATTTTGGCCTGGCGACAGTGAAGTCACGGTGGAGTGGATCGCACCAGTTTGAACAACTATCTGGTTCTATCCTCTGGATGGTGAATATTACCTGTTAACCTATATATGTCTGGTACACTTTTACGAAACAAAACATACAACGTCCACTTGGTAAAGAGATGAAGAGAATATCTCTGTTGCCATTAATCAGGGTAACTGTTCGTTATTCTGGCTCAGTTGGTACTAGCCTATGACTCAGATTTTGTGGCCTCACCATCATAGTCTAAGGTGGCAATGCAATGCTGGGGTGTGCTGCATTATAAGAGATGCCATCCTTTGAATGTGAAGTTAAGCAGTGACTGCTTGTTCAGGTGAACGTTAAATAGCCCATGACACTATTTGGACAGACAAGGGAGTTTTTCCTGGTGTCCTTGCCTACAATCCCTCAAAATAACATTGTTCATTCAATTCAAAGCTGTTTGTAGGTTGTTGCTGTGCGCAAATTGGTTGTTGCGTTCATACACAAAACACACGGTTACTTTAACATAGTCACCCGGCATAGACCAGTTGGGCCAAATGTTTGTGCTGTATTCTAAATATATTTACAATAAATCTTGAAAAGCGCTTTAAGACGTCCTGCTGACGTGAACGGTGCTACACCAAACGTAAGGATTATTATTATATTTTCCTGAGTTTTAATCCAGTATTCTGCCCAACATGTCAATCATTCTTCCTGTCTTGAATGGTGATTGACCTGTTTTGGATTAACTCTTGTCTCGATGTGCTGAAATATTTCCAGTTTTTCTGTTGTTCATGGTACTCAGTAATATATTATAATAATTGTTGGATTTGATATTGCACAAGCTGCACTGTAAAATGTGCACATTTGTAGAAGGATACTACAGTGATACACTTCTATATCATTCCTTTTCAATTTTTTAAGTTTTTGACATTCATGTAAATTTCATAGAATTATACAACAGAGAAGGAGGCCATTCAGCCCATCATGTCTGTGCCGGCTCTTTGAAAAGAGCTATTCAATTCAGTACCACTCCCCTGTTCTCTCCCCATAGCCCTGCAAACTTGTCTCCTCCCTAAATAATTAACTACCTCTCTTAAAAGTTGTTTTAAGAGCTTTTCAGGCAACGCATTCTGCATTAAGAGCCTTTCAGGCAACTCATTTCTGGTACCATCCTGGTAAATCTCCTTTGCACCCTCTCCCAATTCCTTGACATCCTTCCTAAAGTGTGGTGCACAGAACTGAACACAGTACTGTAGCTGAGAGCTAACCAGAGTTTTACGAAGGTTTATCATAACTTCCTGACTTGCATTTATAAAGCCTAGTATCTATATGCTTTTTTTAGAGCCACCCCCTTCCTTTTTTGCCCTCCCTATCCCTCCTAAATACATTGTAGCCAGGAATATTCAGCTCCCATTCCTGCCCTTGTTTGAGCCAGGTCTCCGTTATTGCCACTACATCATAACCCCATGTGGCAACTTGAGCCTGCAGCTCACCAATCTTATTTGTCACACTCCATGCATTTACATACATGCACTCCAAGACTTAATCTGTTCTACATTTCTCCATCATTTAATCCCTCCTTTTTCTGTATTACTCCTTATTATTTGTCTCTCCCAGTAACTTGTTTGTCCTCTCTAATGCTACATCCTGATTCCCATCTCCCCTTGAAATTAGTTTAAACTATTCCCCACAGCACTGGTTAACCTTTCTGTGAAGGTATTGGTCCCAGGTGTAACTCACCCAACTCGTACAGGTCCCACCTGCCCCAGAACTAGTCCCAATGATTCAGGAACCTGAGGCCCTCTTTTCTGCACCATTTCTCCAGCCATACATTCACGTGTTTGATCCTGCTGTTTTGATATCACTTGTACGGGGCACTGGGAGTAATCCAGAGATCACCACTTTTGAGGTCCTACACTTTAGCGTTTCTCCTAGCTTCTGATACTCTCCCTGTAGGATCTCAGCCCTATGTGATGGATCTCAACATGGACCACGACTTCTGGATGTTCCCCTTCCTCCTGTAGAATGTTTTGCACCTGTTCCGTGATGTCTTCAACCCTGGCACCAGGGAGGAAACATACTAACATACTATGCGAGTGTCATGTCTATGGTTGCAGAAATCCTGTCTACTCCTTTCACCATTGTGTCCCCCATGACAATTGCATTGACACTCTTCCCTGTGTCCCCCTGTGCATCCATTTGCTTTTGACTCCTCTCCCCAGAGGTGTCATCACCCTGACCGGTATTCAGTACAGAGAACTGGTTTGTGAGTGCCACACTCTCACGGGATTTCTGAACAGCCCGTCCCCTTTTCCTACCATGCCGGGTGGTTACCCCTCATTCTCCTTCTGAACCTTCTGTGGTTGTGGGGTGACCACCTCCTGAAATGTTTGATCCATGAACTCTTCAGTCTTCCGTATGCTATGTAGTGACACCAGCCTCTCCTCGAGCTCAGAAACTCTGAGCTCAAGCTCGAGCAGCCGGAGGCACTTCCTATCCACGTTTGTCCAGGGCACACAAAGCATCCTGGAGTTCCCACATGGGTCTCAGCTGCCCTGCCATATTCCCAGACATGTTTTATAGTATTTCGATATCATAGAATCGTACAGCCCAAAAAGAGGCCATTCGGCCCATCGAGTCTGTACCGGTTCTTTGAAAAGAGTAATGCAATGTCAATCCCACTCCCCAGCCCTTTCCCGATAACCCTGCAAACCCCTCCTCCTCAAATACCCATCCGCCGCGTTTTTAAAAGTTGTTATTGAACCGGCCTCCACCACCCTTTCAGGCAATGCGTTCCAGATTTGAACAACTCACTGCGTGAAAAAATTTCTTCTCACCTCCCCTCTGCTTCTTTTAGAAACTATTTTAAATCTGTGACCTCGAGTCACCGACCCACCCACCAGTGGAAACAGTTTTCCCTTTCTAATCAATCAAATCCCCTCATGATTTTGAAAACTTCTATTAGGTCTCCTCATAACCTTCTCTGCTCCAATGAGAATAATCCCAGCCTCTCTCGCCTTTCCTCATAATCAAGGTCCCTCATTCCTGGTACCATCCTTGTAAATCTCTTCTGCACCCTTTCCAATGCCTTAACATCCTTCCTATGGTTTGGTGCCCAGAACTGGGCGCAGTATTCTAACTGAACCCTAACCAGTGTTTTATATAGGTTAATCATAACCTCCTGACTCTTGTATTCTATGCCCCTATTTATAAAGCCTAGTGTCTCATATGCCCTTTTTACAGCTTACATATTTATAACTTTTATATTTTGTAATTATGCACCTCTTTCCCTCTGCTCCGAATTCCCACTCTGACCAAATTCCTTAACAGAATTCTCACTCTGTTCCACCTCACTCAGTTCCCTCCTCACGCTGCTGGGCTCTCTGCTCAAGAATTTACAATAAATTCCTTGAATTTCAATTGATATCTGATGCTGAGCACTGACGCTAACTTTTTGCCTTCACTCAGGCGCCTGAGGTGATCCGCATGCAGGACAAGAACCCGTATAGTTTCCAGTCAGATGTCTATGCTTTTGGGGTGGTTCTGTATGAATTGATGACTGGGCAGTTGCCCTATTCAAACATCAATAACCGCGATCAGGTGAGTGAACCAGAGATGTGGGGAGGGGGTTATCACTGTACGTGAAGAGAAGTGGGAGGTGATGAGTCCTGTCGCCTATAACCAGTTCTGTCTACGGAATCAGAAGTCAATAAATGCAAGGGAGGAAACATGCTAAAAGACATTGAGTGAAGACAACACTTTTTTTCCTTGCCCGCCATGTCACTGAATCGTACATGTTTGTCTTGTACTCTCTTATAGATAATCTTTATGGTTGGACGGGGTTATTTGATGCCCGATATCAGTAAAGTGCGCAATAATTGCCCGAAAGCAATGAAGAGGCTAATGGCAGATTGTCTAAAAAAGAAGCGAGATGAACGTCCCCTCTTCCCTCAGGTTGGTGTTGTTCCCTCCCGTTCTTTCTCTCCACCCTTTCCCTTCAGTCATGTGGAACCAGACGACCTGGGCTGGAGAGGTTCATTGCTTATGGCTGGCAGAGTATGCTTTTTGCTGAAGTATAGATTTACGTACAGTGTCCCAGCACGGAAACAGGCCATTCTGCTCAACGAGTCCGTTATCGTATTTCATACTCCACAGAAGCTCCCACTCCTCTTCATTCCCTCTCCAGCACCCCTCTGTTCCCTTCTCCCTCATGCATGCAAAAAGTTTCCTTTTAAATGCATTGATGTTTTCTGCTTCCTCCCATTGTAAAAAGCACTGCATCCAATGGAAGGATTATTATACATTGGATTATTAATAGTAATAATACGTCCTTCAAATGAGACGTTAAACTGAAGTCCCATCTGCCTGTTCAGGTGACAATAAAGGCTCCCATGGCACTCTTTGAAAAGAGAAGGGAGTTTCTCTCCTGGTGTCCTGGGCAACAATCTCCCAAATACAATTGGTTCACTCCATTGCTTTTTGTGGGACATTGCTGTGTGCAAACTGGCTGCCACGCTCACCCACAAAACACAGTCACTCCACTTCACAGTGTATCCTGTGAAGCATTTTGGGCATCCTCCTGACATGAGAGGGCCTATACCCAACACAAGGATTATTGTTAATATTATTATAATAAAAATCTTTATATTTGATAATATATAAATGTTGGAAAGATGTCTCAAAGTATAGTGACTGTATTTTGTAGTCACGTTTATGAAAAATAAATTGTATGTTAACCCGAAGTGCTGCTGCCTTTGTTACAGATTTTAGCTTCAATTGAGCTGCTTGCCAGATCCTTGCCAAAGATTCATCGCAGCGCATCAGAACCCTCATTAAATCGGGCTGGTTTCCAGACAGAGGACTTCAGCTTATACACTTGTGCTTCCCCAAAAACACCCATCCAGGCAGGGGGATATGGTGAGTCCATTGAACCGGTTGATAAGGAAAGGTCTTTAATTGATACATACCAAAAATGCCCTTTGGGAGAGCATCTTGCTGTGCGTGTTTCTGTGAGTCTAAAGTCAAAAAAAGTGAGTAGGAGTGACTATATATTTCCTTCTGCTCTCGATTTAAGCCTGTCTGCGCATTAACTTCAGAATCTCTCCTTTTGTAGTGTTAGAAATAACTCATGTTTAGCACTGCTGTTCCAGTGCTAAGAATAGCAGTCTTAATTTGTGGCAAAAAGAAATTTCACTCTGTGGCAACTGCACGGAGAAGGATTTTCACAGCTGTTAGTGTCTGTTTTTTACGGAGCCTCTGCGCATTGTTCATATTACATGCCCCTTCTCCTTAGCTGCTTTCTCCAGAAGCTTAACGCCAATAATAATCCTTGCATTGGTTATATCATCTTTGAGTGCTTCACAGTATACATTGTAAAGTGGAGTGACTGTATTTTGTAATGACCGTTTTCACGGTATGCAAGGAAGCAGTTGTACATAGCAATCCGTTTGGTTGATTTTGGATGCTCAAATCAAAACTGTCAAGTGGCCAAATTTTCAGATGAGGTGCGTCAGACTCGTTGGTTGCAAAGCTGTTCCTTGCAGTTGGCCAAGTATGACCTCCAGTGGCAGAAAAGGAGCATTGCAAGAATAGTGAAGTTGTCTATGTAATGTATGAGAATCATGGATTCTGTTCCACACAGGCTTACAGCAACATGACCAGACCAGAGTTTTGAGCACTGTTTCAATGAGCTAATGCTCTTCAGTGTTGAGAGAAGATGTCTTAGAGGGGATCTTGTGCAGGTGTATAACATTTTAAATGGGAATGCAAAAGTTAATACAAAACAAAGATTTACAAAGACTGTACTGAATGGAAACAGGCCACTTGGCCCAATCAGTCTGTACCGGTGTTTATATTCCACCCATTCCTTTACTCTCTCCCATACCCTTCACTTCACCTCTCCCTCATGTAAAGGTCTGGGTTCCTCTTGAAAGCAGCTATACATTCAGATCCACCAAGATAGTAGAACAAGAGGATTTAGGTTTAGAATTTTAAAGGACAATTTCAGGTCAGACACCAGGAATTGTTTCTTTACCAGAGGATTATTTCAATGACTGGAACAGGTTGCCAGGAAAGGTGGTTGAGGCCAGGACACTGGCATCATCTAACAAGCGTTTTGATGCTGTGATGGTAGGCCAAGTATTCTGAAAGGATGAGATCAGAGATGCTAAAGGGGCCTTCTCCACCCAAACTGATCTTGTGAATCTGTAATCTTACCGCAGTCAAAGGTGGCCATTGCCAGCGAGTTTACACTAGTTACAAGTAAATGGGACAGAATGATTCAGGGCGATGAACTCCCTCCTACTCTTCCTCCCCCCACCCCCCAGTCAACTGATCATGTGACTGTGATGAGGAATTTTCCACATGTAACTTAGGGCCAGAAGCACGTGTTTTCCATGTTTTGAAACCTTTAATATTGTGTTTGTTACCTGGAATCAGAGCTCATTTCTTGCAGCCTCGCGTCATCCTCCCAATTTGGGGAGGAGTGTGGGATTGTGTCACAGCGAATACTTTTTGTTGTATCCTGTTATGGAAATGACTGAACAAGAAGCCCATGTTCCTAAAGGCGCATCCAGTCCTATGTAGCCCAGCTTTAAAACTGACCTCTCATAGACCTGCTACCGCAGGTAAAGGTAATTCAGAAAGGAGCTGAGCAGTGAAGTGCAGTTGATTGAAGTGAGTTGTTGCTTTCTTGAATAATCTAAAATGGGGGAGGAGGGCATTTCAGCCAAATAATGTTCTATGCACTATTCAGCGAATGTAGAACAAGTCAAAGAGGCGCACTTTGACAAGCCTTGCAACCAGCAGTCTAGATTGTCTCGATCGAGGGATGAACCACTGTCTTTGCTTCATTATCCTTGGTGGTCAGACAGAAATGTCAAATGTTGTTCTCAGGGCTCCAGGATATTTCCTGAGGAGGCTCTTTGACAGTGTAAGTTGTTGCGTCCAATGGAGTAGGCTCAATGAGCCAAGCAACTTTTTCTTCTTTTGTGTTTTTGTGTTCAAGCCATAGCGCGACGTGTGACTCAGTCCTGCTTGACACAGTGAAAAGCCAGTAATTTTAGGTTTTCGACTGATGTGGCAAAGGAAGCTGTGTTCTGTGGTGGGGGGGCGCTGCTGCTCTGAAGGAGACATTAGTTGAAAGGGGAACTTCTGTGTATGTAAAGATACTGCCCTGTTAAGATGACTTGGAGAGGTGACGAGGTAGAGTTGTGTGGGACACAGTGTGCTGCCCTCCAGTAAATGGAAGCAGTGCCAAATGAAAAGCAAGTGATTTCTTTGTTAAGAATGATATCGCTGGGTGGTTGGCGAAAGCAACCTTTATTTTCACTGTGAAGCATAATGGTTCAGTTCATTATGAATTCTTTAGTCTCAAAACGAAGTTCGTTCTTTCTTTCACCTGATGTCTTTTACCTTCAACAGGAGAGTTTACAGCGTTCAAGTAGACGCGTCTCCATCACAACTCATCCCAGCGGGTGTCAGTCCTTGTTTCTCATGTCCCTCTGGTGGCTCTGAGGTTTAAACTACAAAACAAAAAAAAGCTGTTCATTCACAGAAGAACCAAGCGTGGTAGATCAGACTGTTTCCTGAAACCCATTTCTATGAACAAAAACCTCTTCCACCATTTCTGACATTTTCAACACAAACAACCACAAACGGGGCAGATGATGCTCCCCGCGTCTCTCTGGGGAAGAAAGTGAGGGCACCCTTTCACCTTCGGCACAGAGGCGTGAGGGGAAGTGACGGCTGGGGACTGGTCGTGAAGACTGAGTGGCCGTCATTCCCTTCAGGTGAAGAGCATTGCCGCCTCTCTGGGTGCTTCTGGGGAAGAAAAAAGAGGAATCTCCGGCGCCTGGGGGTGTTTATTTCGAACAGAAATTTTCTTTTGTGGCGTGTGTTACCTGCAGCTTCCCCCCCTTGGCCTCTCTCCTGCAGGCATGGTTACTGCTAACCTCCTATACAACCACCCGGTCGGTTGTAGTGTGTTTAACCCGGACTTGTCGATGGCCCGGACGGACCGACCTTCTTTGTTCACCTGGGTGCTGGAGTGGAAAGACAAGCGGTGACCCCAAGAAATTCTCTCTATTTATTTATTTATTTATTTTTGTGCTGAGGGCCCAAGAGAACAGTCCGTTTCCTCGGTTTGCAAACTGGCTGGCGTTTGACAGCTGGTGGCACGGTGCAATCGTCTTGGCGAAACAATGCAATATACGCTAGCAACAGATTGCCGCAGAAAAATGCAGCAAGTACCTTACTTTACAGGAAGTATCTTATGGATTTTGCCCAGTTGGCTGGGGAATTCAGTCCTGCTTTCAAGTGTCAGTGACTGTACCAGGAACCAATTCAGACCCAATTGTGGAATCAGTGTGATATCACTACTCGCCCTTTTTAAGCCTTAAATGAACTTTATTTTTACCCCAATCGGCCTCTCTACATTGCACTGCACCATTCAGGTCAGGCACAGAACAGCATGCTGGATCAGCCCCAGTTGCTTGGGATGTTGGGTGGAACTGGATGATTCTTGAAGTTGTACCAATTTAGAGATGGTATCATTCAGAAGAGCTCGCTTTGGGGTAAGGTTATCAGAAGAGCCTCTGGGGTGAAGATGGGGTGAAACGCACCATCACAACCACCAGCAGACTTACCGGTAACCTCACTCACTCATTACCTGACAGACACATACATAAACATGCTTATTGTGGATCACAAGATCAATCAAACCATTTCAAGTGATTAATGTGAAATTTTTCATGTCAGAGACTGGCTGTGTCACAGCAGTTCACAATATCACACAGTTTTTTTTAAAAATGTTGGATTTCATTATTTGGTGTCGCTGGGTTGTTGGGCCACAGTTTTAACCTGAAGTACATGTCTGCCACTCACTTCATTTTGGCTACATGAGAGAGTATTGTGACACGCTATCCGGTACGCAATAGAGTTGTGGTCACCTCATAACAACTTCCTGTGTCCAATTTTCAGGGAGATTTTTATTGTCATGTCCAGCATTCAGGGCTGGTTGTCTGCCATTTGTTGTGTCCCTTGGTCTGAAGTGCAGCATCAGTTGTAGTCTCCTGAAATTTCCACTTGTCTGATGGAAATTGTCTGAATTGGTTTGATTGTCAAACTGCACATCTCGGAGCCCAGATGCTCTTCAGTTCAGATTTGGAGAAGCTCAGCATATTCTGGGGTGGAGGGGGAGGGAGACGGAAGGAGGTGTGAGGAGGGAGGACTTCTCTCTTCAAGGGTTTTTTGCTTGGGGGGAGAGAGCATCAAATAGTGATGGGAGCATTGCAAAAAGTGCTAGTTCAGTTGTACTCAAGGTGGAGCTTGAAACGTTCAACAAAGATTATTAATGCAATCATCCAAGTCAAACTCTGGGTAGTTAGTTTATTCCATGTGCATGCATTACGGTCTACTAGCAACACTGCCAAATGGAGCCAAGTTTCAGCTTGTATGCACAGATGAGTGTCGGTGCTGTTTTTAACATGAATGCACTCTGTTATGTTCAGCAGCTGCTACGAATATTTCAATGTTTCTTTGTTCAATGAGGTGGTCAGGCTCAGACTGGTACTTCTTTGCCTTATGAACACACACAAGGTCTTTTCAGGAATCACAAGCGTTGGAGGCAGGACAGGGTAAGTGGTGATTTGACAGTATCATACCACATTGAGATGGGAATGAAACGCCAACAGTAGAAAATGAGTTTGGTGAAAACAGCATTCTCTTCAAAGATAATTTAAGTGACTGTAACTGGTACGTACTAGGCTCTTCCCTTGATCAAACAAATAATGCTTTAAGAGGAGGTGCATTGACAGGGAGAAAAGCATAACTTTCAGATGAAGCTCACTCATACCATAGTTCTGGGTTGTCTTGGTGAGCGTGTTGAACAGCCAGGAAGCACTCTCCAAACGAAATCCATCCCAGTGCTCAACCCCTTCAGTCGAATTGATTGATTAACAATGTGTCCCTTCTATTTTAATCCACTAAAGTTTTATCTCGAGTGATACTTGTATAAATCGGTACCATAACTGGGTAAGAATGTGCAATAATAGCACATCGACTTTGTTGGGTCAGGTATTGATCTCAATTGAGTGTCAGCATCAAGTCACTTCTGTTGGCCCTGAAGTAACGTGTTAGTAGTTTTGCTGAAGCTAATTCAACACTGATTGACTTCATCAAAACAACTGAGAGTTTGAGGGCCATCGCAGGCTTTGCACCCTGCGTTTACCATCGTTCAGTGTTGTTAATGTTTGTGTTAGACATCTTCTTGACTAGGCACCATCCAACCCATGCGATGCAGGATAAAATTTGACCTTTTTTTCTAATCCATTTTCTAACTCCTTTGTTGAAATGTGGTATGTTTATCTGGCTTTTTAATCATCCCCTCCCCCTGAAATCTTGCTTTTCTCTTTCCACCCCCTCACGACCACCATAAGAATTTTAAGTTTTTAATCATTGTTTGTCTTTTTTTGGACTTCCAGTTCTCACCTGAGCAGCCAAGTGAACCTTTTGACATGGGTGTCGGCAGCCCATTCAAATGGGGGGAAAGGAATAGAATTATTGTGGAGTCAAACCAGGCCTTTAACAATAGGATATGGGATCAACGCAGGCTATTCAACAATAGAGTGTGGGGTCAATACAGCCCTTCCCTATTCTCGTGTGCATCTTTGCCTGAACATAGCCGAGTCTGCCCACTGTGGTAAGAGTGATATTGAGGCAGAGAAGTGTTGTGGTGCATCAGCAACCTGCAGTCGTTAACACAGCGCCCTCCCTTGCACCGCCTCTCACTGACGGCCGTGGCCTCAAACATTTACTTTTTACCAAAGAGTGTAAATAAAGTGTCAAGAATTCTCCTTCAAAAACCTCAGAACCTTGTAAATGGAAAAAATATTGTCCTTTGTCGCCACGAGAATACAAGCAGCGAGGGGAAGGGTTTGGCCTTAGGTATGATGAGTCCAGGCACCCCAAGTGGAGAGTTCAGGGTGCTTTCTCAGAAAGCACAGCAATTTTCTTGTGTTGTGAGGATAAACATCAGTGCCTGGAAGAGAGAAAGTTGGCATGTTGGGTAATTTTTTTNGTCTTTACTGATTCCCGTGATTGATAAACCATAAAGCGTTATCCCATACAAAAGCCAATCTGTTTCGATGTGTTTAAGCCCTCTGAAGACTAAATGCTTCTCCAGTTTAGAAACAGGCTTGGAAGGAAGTTTGAAAAAAAAATGACGCAGATTGCGAAGCGCTTCAAGGCGTAAACACATCTGTAACTGGCCTGTTCGTTGCAATGAGGGCAAGAAAACTACATCCCGCCAATGACTGTGCAAATCAGTTGCACGAGTGCAGAGAAATACTGCTGCTAACTGGATTTGGAGGTTCAATGAAAGGCATACTTAGTGTGTGCAGGAAAGGGAAATGCAAATGAGGGTGATTTTAATGTGCAACATGAAGGATCTGGAAGATCCTGGCATCTGCTGCAGTGCTGGAATTTGATTGCACCAGATATTAAAATGTCTATGCTTTTGGTTTGTCGTAAAGCTTTGGTCTTGACTTGTAAAGCCAATAGCAATCCTGATGGAGTTATAAAAGAAGTTTTACATGCCAAATCTAGGTCAAAAGTAAGGTTTGGACGCACCAGCACAGGGGTTTTTGTGAAATGCGGTTCTTCTCTGCCAACCAAACATTTTGCTGTTCTGCATCAGAACTGCTGCTATGAGGATCACAGGCAGAAAAACAAAATGTGAAAGTTCATTTTTTTTGTTTAAAACGCACACATCTATAAATCTGAGACTCCAAAAGCAGGCATCCAGGTTCTAGTACACCAGCCTGTGCCTTGGGCCAAAGCAGCCCCTTGTGTGCAAGAACATTGAATGTAAGCTTTTGGGTTTAAGTGTTGCTCAACTTGTTACCGAGAATTCACATCCCTGTGTTTTTTTCGACTAAAGTGTTGTAACCATCCTTTGGCCCATAACTTTTATATTTTTAATGTTCACTAGCACTGCTTTATTGTACTTTTTTTATTTAGCTGTTGGTTGTGAAGGACAATTGCTGCTACTTCCATTTTGCCCCTTGAAATAAAACATGAGTTGTGACCAGGTTCACAGTGAATTTTATGTGGCAAGTTCAACCCCCAAAATGTATGAATTTTAAACGTTCCCTCCCCCTCATCTCCACACACATACCTTACCTTTTAAGAGGAGACTTTTGAAAGACTGATTTGGGCTGAAAAAAACAGGAAATCTCACTCTCCATATTGTGCCAACGGCACAAGGATATTATCTGTTTTGAATCCCGTTTATTTTCAATAAGAAGTCCAAAAATTGCGATCGAGGCCTGTAGACTTCCGCTCCATTTTGTGCAAGACAAGTAACAAGTGCCAAGTCCAAGCTGAGTCCAGATTGGGGACGGGCTTACATACACATGGAATTCAGATAACTCTGCGGGGCAGCACCTGGATGGCAATGGGCCACTTTTGTGGAAGCAGAGTTGCTTTAGTTTGTTCCTGTGGCATCTCTGTTTCACGAAGATGTGATGAACCAACCCTGGTGGTCCATTCTCAAGAGAATCGTTCATCTCCTTCTTTGTTCCACTGCAACAAAAGGCATCAAAACACTGCGCATGGTTAATGATTGAGCAATCTGGGCAAAAACAAAAGGTGTGGGCAAAGGAAAGTGTTCATTTTTGGCCTATAATTTTATTCCAGAGCCTATTTTTGGTTTTACAGGGGGCTGTATTCATGAAGGTCTGGGACTGAAGTGGTTTTAGTCCGAGGGCCTTTTGTGAACGGGGGCCCAGAAGCATGTGTGTTGCCTTTTGCTGTCTGTCTGCCTCAGATTGTAACTTCTATATTTGTGACACAACTTTGTGTTTGTTTTAATTGTCCTCCCTCTCTTCCACCCCTATGAATATTTCCACCTTTATGTGGATCTTCCATATGTCTCAGCCCAACGCTTTAAACACATGTGGATGACTGTACTTGTGCACCGAGCAGGTGCACATTCTTCTGTGTCAGAAGAATAATCTCTTTGTGTTTACATATGTGTTTCGATGGGGGAGCCCATGTCCAGGTTGTCTATGGTGGTTATTTATCAGATGCCAAAGACTTCCTGATTTCCCCCCCCCCAAATGATAACCAAAAGTGGACTCCAGAGCCAACCATTTTGTTTGAAAGTTGCTCCTCTGCTGGGAAACCTGTAAACTGTTGAAAATTCATATGCAAATGTTTCCATTACTTTCTCAAAGCCTCGCTCTTTGTGTTGGCAAACAGGCAGTGGAACCAACATCCAGCTGTACAGAATGGTCTGGCTCAAGTCTTCTCCATTTCAAATAAATAATAATAATCCTTGATATAGCGCCTTATCACGTTGGTGAGACGTCTTAAAGCACTTCATAGAATATACTGTAAAGTGAATTTTGTGGGTAAAACACAGCTTCTTGTTTGCAAAGACTTGGCTCCATTTGTTTGCTACTTGGCTTGAATATTTCCATTATTCGTGTTTGCGGGTGAGGAAGGTGCAATTCTTCATAAACGGATCTGATCAGGATGGGTGGGGGGAGTATTTTTCCTTTATTAATTTGTCAGTGTCATTCACTCTGTAAGATTTCAGCCCCAGTCTTTCAAGAAAACTGGAACAATCCATTTTCTTTACTCGCATTGGGGAGGAGGTGGGGGACAGCAGATATTTCTTTTGAATGTGACTTGGATTCAAATCCAATGCAAATGTTCAGGTATAAATTCACTTCCCCATTACCCCAACCTTGCCTTTCAGGACACATCATGAAATGTGTCTTGACAGTGTTGGTCTTTTTCTTAGAAAACTGACTGCCCACAAAATGGCAGTTTTGCTGAGGGAGGCAAACAAGATAGAAGACGGGAGAAGACCATCTTGCTGATGGTCGAGGTTTAGACCCAAGAAAAATCCCTGCATCTGTGATATCCCTGATTCAACGCTGACAGTGAGTGTGACCAGGAGTGGGAAAGGGGGTTCATTCCTAACTCCTTGTTCACCTCAAGAAGCACAAGAGTAGGAGTACCGTTCTCCCCCACAACACTCCTCCAAAAAAATGCCAACCTTTCAAAAGTGATTCAAGTCCAAAACCTCAGGGAATTTTTCTTTTTTTTAAAAAAAATGTTAATCCTGTGAGCAGCTGCAAATATAATTTTCCCAATGAGTTTGAGGGAATGTTTAAACTCACCCCACAAGTCTCTCTCTCTCCTCAAGAACCACAAAGAACTCTGAGTGGGGGTGGGGTTGTTGGGGAGGGTGTGCTGTATGTGTAGAGCTCAGAGTTGTTCTGCTTTTCTCTCTCTCTTTGTCCTGTCCTTCCCACCGCAGTTAAATTTAGATTGTGAGCTTTTTTTAAAAAAAATTTTTTGCCCTCGCTTGAATCATAGCTCACCATACTTCAAAACTATTGATTTCAAATTGATATGATTTTTTGTATAAATATGAGGGGAGAAAATTATTGTAATGAAGTTAAGTGTAGAAAAGATGAGCATTTTTCAAATCATGAATCTGCTGCACTGTCGATGCAGGGGGAAGGAGGTCCTGGGAGCTGTTCAGTTAATATCCGAAGGAAAGGTTAAAAAATGATCCCATATATTCCCAATAAACGTCTGTCTTTTCAGAATGCTCTCCCCAAAGCTTTGCATATGACCTTTACATTCTGATCCACCCCCGCTTGACAGGGATTGTCCGCCCATGATCTTTAAGGCAGGATTTGACAACATGCTATTCCAATACTGGCACTTCACAAGATGCAACAAGGGTTGTTCGTGTGAAAGAAATTTGATGTCCACTGCTTTTCTTAATCTTAGAGAAGATTAGTTTCAGGTGCACCTCAGCTACTTTCACTTTGGGTCAGTGAAGTACAGTAATGTACCTCACTGCTATACAATCGGTTGCGTTCCTGGCTTCCTCCATCCATCCTTCTTGGCCCCTCTCTGCTACTCACTCCTTGCCACAATCCCCTTCAGATTGTTCTGCTCATTTTGTCCCTCGGGTTCTCACACGTGTAAATTTGTACAGTGGAATATATTGTCAGTTTGCTATAGAGCATGGATACAAATTTTGATAGATAATTCTGTAAAAGAACCTATTCTGTGTAAAGTTATTTAAAGACCTGTATTATAAAGCAAAGTATATGTACTTGTGAATATGGGAAACAAGCTATAATAAAGGAACAACTGCATGGAATTCTGTTCACTCAGTGTGAGTTATTCCCCATTGTCTGTGCTATTGTCAGGCTGAGGTCACCCTCGCTTCATGGTTGGGTGTAGCTGAATTCCAGGGCTGTTTCTGCCAATGCCCTGCATATCTATCTTTGGTCTTCAACCCCACACCCTGATCTGGTAAGCTTTTATTTTTGCATGTGAGTTTTTCCGCAACCTTGCTGTACAATCTGATAAAGTTTCAGTTCTCAGGCAAGTATTAAGACGAGTGTCGGAATTGAGTCAACTCGCTTGGTGATGGTCTTTTGTCCGGTTTCTGTGCTAGGCAGAGCTCCAGGGCACTGCTGATGACAGAGCACCCAGCCTGGCTCATTGATGGATAGGAACAGGCCAAGCATTGGGAGCAGGCAGTTTCCTCATTCAGCCCAGTTAACACTACAAGCCAAAGCCCAAATGGGTTGTCAGGGAGTTGGACAAACAATGGGAAGCTTACCAGAAAACACTCAAAAAGACAAGCTATGTGTTTTTATCTGGATTCATTCCAGCAGTTTCCCCAGTAAAGCAGAGGTCCCCAAACTTTGATCTTAACACTTTCTGGCAGGAAATGCATATTCAATTCCAGACAGACACCAACTGACCAAAAAAAAAGCAATGGAGTATAGGAGAGAGGGCACACCTGCCCTCCACAAGGAAATTCATAAAATCCAGACATTTCTCCCATTCCCTCAGTATTCCCTCACGTGATCACCTAAGAACTTGGTATTGTTCACCTACTAAATTTAGATTCTCCCTAATGTGTTGTTCCCTCTCCGCCCTGTTCTCAGCAGATGTCAGGCACAGGTACCCCATGGTGAAGTCGTGACACTGGCTGCTCAGTGGATTCTCCCACTGAGGTAGCGTCTGGCCTCCACTCTTGCACTGTGGCGCTTGGACTGAGAACTCACTTGACTAAGGAAGGGGAAGAGCAGAAGCTGCCTCGAGTTTTCTATTTAAGTGAGGCAACAGCGTTGCCTTCCAGGACTTCTTGGGTGGGGGCAGGGGTCACACAGGTCTCTACCTCACAAGAAAACCCATTGCTCTGCTTGAAGGGTATCTACCCCAGACCATAATGTATATAAACCCCTTACCCACAGAAATCAACAAATAAAAATGGTATGGACAGCGCACTCACCCCAGAGGCACCTTCTGCTTAATTCCATAGTACCCATCAGATCCTTCTGTTTTCTCGCTCTGCTCCCCACTGTTAAGAGGGGCAATTTACTAAATAACATCCTGGGCTGAGGTTTACAAGGCATGTATTATTTTGGGTGTATATATAGAAGCAAATTGATAGAATACCTCTTATGCAGTTGTAGCATATTCACTTTAATAGTTTGCTCAGTTAAAGTGTTGCTTTTAAACCTTCCTAAATTATATTTAAATGATATACAGACCAAAAACACTGCCTCAAGTTTTCATAATTCTAGCTTACAGAATTGATTGTTGACTGGTTTTCTTTGTCAGATTGCTCCCCAATTGACAATACTGTGTTAAGCTTGTACATGTTACAGGCAGAACAGCAGCCCATCAAAGGTACATCTGTTCATTTATCTGCTGTTGTGGATGACTATGATTGACTATTGTAAACCTGCTGAATGAATGAATAATCCTTTCTCTTTAAATATAGTAAACTGAAAATCTGGAATTTAAATCTTTGCAATTCATTTTTGGTCTCAACATTTGGAAAAAGTAAGTAATTTCTGAGAATAGGTTTTGTGATAGTGCCTCACAGTAAACCTGAATTAAATTTCTTCACACCATTTATTGTGAACTGCAGTGACTGAATTTTGTGGGTGAACACAGAAACCAATTTTACACACACTGCCATGTCCCCCACAGAGTGAATGACCATTTTTACTGGGGAATTGTCAGTCAGGACACCAGGAGAAATGCCCTTTTCAAATTGTGCCATGGGTTCTTCAACATCAACCTGAACAGACAGATCTGTTAAAGATCTCACATATGGTGGGACCTGGTAACCTCATTAATGTAGCTGCATTAATGTAGGGTTTGTACACCTCAGGGACATTTTACTTAACACATACAAATATCCAGCTACGTTGGTAATTATGAATTTTCTCTGGGTGTTTCACTAGTTGTGTCCTATTGAATTGTTTGGAATGTAGGTTGCAATATAACAAGGTAATAATAATATTTACATTTGGTATAGCTCCTTATATCTTCGAGGAGTTTCAAAGTACTTCATTTTGTGGGCAAAATGTGCAGCCAACTGTACCATCCCATAAACAGTCATGAATTGAATTACCAAATTATTATTATTTTTTTGAAGGGATTATTTCCCCCAGAAAAGCAATCTGCCAATTGATTAACAACCGGGTTCCTACTTATTGCTAGGTAAATAAAGTAGACAAATTATCTGCAAGGAATTAAAAATGTTTATTTACATTAGAATTCTCCATAGCAGGAATTCAAGGCAATAAAAATCACTAAAATTTAGAGCTATGCAAGGAAGTGGTTGGTCCTTTTGCTCAATACAGATTGGTGGTTGCACCAAATGGGTATAAATTTCACTTCTTAAACTTAGACCTTCCAGTTAGATTTTGTAACATTCCTCCCACTTCAAGTGCTGTACCAACCCAAAGGGCTGGTGAGATGGTGGTGAAAAGTTACTCAGTTTGAAAGCCAAGCTATGGTGTTCCCTCATGGGGTTTGAACAAAAAAAAATGGATCAATGTCACAACTGCACCAGAAATCACTGATCCAAAAAGCGGTACAGTTTTGAAAATTTTCAACCCTGCTTCCTGCCATTTGCTAACACACCCAGTTAGCACCTGGTAAATTGCATAACCCATAAATATGAATGCATTTGCTCCATTGCTAGGAGCAGCACCTCCTGTGGGTGTAAACTGGAAGCTTCACAAAAAGATAAATTTAAAAAGGTTTTTAAAAAAAAGTTAAAATTTCTGCAACAATTCAGGCAGAGACAGACATTTCATTGGTGTTTCACTTCAGGCACAAAACCCAGAAAGATAACGAAGTGGATTTCAATTCATGGCAGAATTTGCAGCATTTGAGATGCAGCTGTCGTTTATCAGCTTTAAATGTAATGGTTCTCATGCAGGCTTGTACAGGACCAACCAACAATATTCTGGCCTCCAATTTTCAATCGTGCTGCACTTTATATAGGTAATAGGTCACATTACTGCTTGAATAAAATCAGGGTATTTTGTGCAATGCTCCATCAGGAATTTTCAATCTAAAGGATCATTAAAATGTCCTTTTGCAATAAGGCACTTGAATATCAGAAAGAATGCACCCTGACTGAATCACCAGCAGAATATGGTAGAGGTCAACTGACCCAGCACAAGTAATAATAATAATAATCCTTGCATTTGATATAGCGCTTTTCACGTCTTCTCGATGTCTCAAAGCGCTTCACAGAATAGACTGTAAAGTGAATTGACTGTATATTTGTGGGCAAAACGTGGCAGCCAATTGCGCACAGCAATGTCCCACAAACAGTCGTGGATTGAAAATGACCAATTTATTATTTTTTGTTTTGGGGGTATTGGAGTAAGCTGGTTCATCAGGTTCAAGTCTTTCCTGAGAGCATTGCACAGAGATGGCTTCAGTAGCCACCACAGTTGAAGCTCACTGACCGATTGCTTCTGCCTCCCACCAACCGTTGGTTCTTCTTCCCTGGCAAGAGGTCCTGCTTCCAAGGGTGGAGGACTTCTGTGAGGTCTGTCCGAGGGAAGACCTGCGACAGCCGAGCTTTCATCAGCTCCCTGAATATGTGGGGGTGGGGGGGAGGGCAGAGAGAAGTAAATGGTGTAAAATTTAATTCAAGTTGCAAGCAATTCATTAATTCCTTAAGAGAAACTCACAGTGTCCCCTGTACACATTGCACAATGCCCCTCAACACTGGTCTAAACTGAGTATTAGATAAAGACGCTGATTTGCTGAAGTAAGGGGATGGAAGAAGTTTTGCCCACTCCCTGATCCGTACAGACAGTTTAATGGACTTCTAGAATCATGGAATTTTACAGCAGAAGAGGAGGCCATTCAGCTCATCATTCCTGCTCTTTAAAAGAGCTACCAACTCATCTCACTTCCCTGCTTTTATCCCATAGCCCTACAAATTTTTCCTTTTTAAGTACCTATCTAATTCCCTTACTATCGAATCTGCTTCCACCACCCTTTCAGACAATGCATTCCAGACCATAACAAATTGCTGGATAAAAAAAATTCTCCTAGTCTCCCCACTGGTTCTTTTGCCAATTATCTTAAATGTATGACCTCTGGTTACCAACCCACCTGCCAGTGTAAACACTATATATGTAAATATAATAACCAAGCAGGTGGAGGAGTTCAGGAGGTACTTCTTCCCTCAGAGGGTGTTGGTGTGAATGTGGAACTCACTGCTGGAAGCTGTGTTTGAAGCAAATCGCATCAATTTAAGAGGAAACTTGATGGTAATGTGAGGGAGAATGGAATAGAAGGGATAAGGAGGGTTAATCCTCATATGGGAAATAAACAAAGAATTAATTAAGCCAAATGGCCAGTTTCTTCCTGTATTACAAGCACTTTTATTTAGTCTAACAACTGTCATTAGTGACTTAGTGCAAGGACAATAGTGTGCATTTGAATCTGAATCTTTGAGTAGACAATTGTGTTGTCAATCCAGTATCTCACCCACATTTTGTACAAATGAGAAGGTGCCACCTGACCTTTGAAGCATTTGCCTCAATCATGGTTTCCATTTATTTGAAACTTGACTTCTAGATGAAAAAAAAATCCTTCCATTTGGTACAATACTTCAAGAACTCTGAAAGCACTTCACAACCGATTGCTGTGAAGTCCAGCGCGAATTGAAAGGCAAATGGACCAGTCTTCTTGTGCACATCAAGTCCCAGTCATGACAAATAGCTGCAGAGAATTACTAGCCTCTTTTCCAAGTGGCGTCAAAGGATCTTCCACTCAACCTACAGACAGCCAAATGGATCCACAATGTAACCCGCGATCCCACAGGCGATGCCTTCAGATGGCAACTTTGAGATGATTGGGATGAGACTTTAAAAGGAGGTTCCACCAGTGCTGCACCAGAGTTCAAGCCTAGATTCTAAGATCAAATCCTGATGCCACTACAGAGGAGTTAGTTTCTCGCAGTGAGAAACCTCCAGATACAATTGATCATGGCTGTTTGTGGGTCATTGGTGAGTTCGGAAATTTTATTTCTGGTAAATAACATGATAAGTTCCCCTGCACCCCTGCCGCCCCCAACAAATTTGTTGTGTGCAAATTGCCTGCTGCTTTCATCTGCAAAATACAGTTTTGGGACAAACTCCTGACATGGATGGGACAAATGCAAACATTATTTAGTTTAGCTGAAGTGGGCTTATCAGGAAGCATTTTCCACTTATAGAATAGTGTTTGCTTTGAACATTTCAAATACCTTTCCAACATGGCAGTCCTGAAGCGTTCTACGTTGAGCTCCTTGCGGAGCTGTGCTGCTGATTTTCCCAGCGTTCTGCGAAGTGTGGGGTGTTTGGTCAGGGCAGCTGCTGAAGGCCTCTCAGTTGGATTTGGATGAACCATCAACTGGACGGGCAAGACATTTAAGGTCAGCTAAATGCTCCAAGATTGATATTTGATTGTATTATGACAAGATACAAAGGATAGGAAATCATTCAGCAGTAAGATTAAACTGGTACGGTCTTATCCAATGGACAGAAGTGCTCTGCACCCAATCACTGCTCTTTCCCTGTACTCACTGGGGCAGATCCTCGCAACACAAGTTGCAGATGAACTCTACAGCCCACGCACTCTCTCACAGTTTCGTGGAGGCTATCACCCCCATCTTTGCTTAGCTTCACTGCCTCCACATCCCCCAAAAATTTTAAAATTGCTCCATGGTCTTGCCCCACCTACCGCTGCAACCTCCACAACTCCACACATCCCAACCGATCCCCACTATTGGTGGATGAATGTTCAATCATTCTGCCCCCACTCTTTGAAACTCTGTAGCAGAGTCACTCCCCACTTTCAAAGCCCAATTTGTGACACCCCACCATCCCCTCCTCCCAGCTCAGTTGCCCAACAGACTGTGTAAAGCACTTGGAGGTCCTGCTTTGACAACTCCCTACCTCTTTGACCTGCTTACTCCCCACTCGCAACACCCATTCCCTCCACTGGTTGTATTCGACTGCGCTTACCATCACATCCCCCTGCTCAGCATAAGGTTGTCACGTTTACGTGTTATGTGCTACTCCATCTGAAGGGCGCAATATAACTGCAACTTGTTGGAGGTCCTCCCGATTTGAGATATGCAATATCAAATCAAGGCAATAATTTACCTTCAGTAGACCACAAAATTCATGTGACAACTGCAAAGGTATTGTAGGAAGGTTGCCTTTTCTGATGTAATGCCAGGCCATGTCATTGTGAGGCAGTCTTTCCACTCCTGCAGCCAGAGTGATGGTCAGACTCAGGGCAAAAATATCCGCTTTGGGCAAATTAGAATAGTCCTGAGGATAAGATGAAGTACAAACAAATATGTAAAATGTTTGATCATGGAGTACAAGGGATAAGTTTCAACGGGTTGAGTCTTCCTATCTACCTAGTGATGGCTCAAATCTACTCAAATGAACGAATAGTGATGATTCTCAGGGGGAGGGCGTGTAAGTGGGGTCTCCTTGGAGCAGAACTGGCTCTAAGGTGAAATCTTGACAATGAATGTCAGAATGGAGTCCACTCTCTGTGGCCATCTCAGAAGTTCAGTTTCCAAGCCAGGTGGGTCCTATTGCTCATGGCAGCCCAGCCAGCTTGGACATTCAATACGACATAGAGGAACAGATCAGTCACTGGGAGCTAACTTTCTTACCACTTGTTTCCTGTTAACATTGCAAGCCAAAGCACCAATGGATAGAGTATTCCTTGCAAGAAGCTTACTAGACAGTGCTTCCACTGGGAAGCTATGGAGCTTTTGCTGGTTCAACACCAGCAATACCTCAATATGTACTGTAGTGTCCAAGCCTTGGCAATTGCCAGCCTGCATCCAACACTCTCTGGAATTAGGTAGATAGGGTGCATCCCTACAGGCAGATGGAGTGCAGTCTATTTCAAATACAGGAATATCCATGTATAGGTAGGAATACTCTGAAGCATGGTGATAGATTTCCACATGAGACAAACATCCATCTGATCAAAAAAATAAAATTTACCTCTTGTAATATCTCATTGGCTAAGAAGCGGCAGTCTCCTTCCTCCACTTGGGGATTTGAGATTGAGGTCACATGCCCCAGGTCACCTTGGGAAAAATAATCATTGAAAGTAGAGGTGGTCTATATTTTTCAGCCTCCGAATGAAAGGACTGTGAACGTCAGCGCCTCGGGACATCCTCCCAACGTGAAAGACAGACACTATATGATTTTGTGGTTGTTGTGAGATAACTGGCATTGATCAGCAGCAAGGAATTCACTGCTGAGAGTCAATGAGAAGTTCAAATGCTGACACTCATTAGTTCTTTCCATTCTGCAGTTATCCTTCCGAGACTGAAGGATCAAGGCTGAATCAGGACACAATTGAATTGGACTCTACAGTAAACTCTGGGACAGATGTTAAGTACAAACTGGAATTTGGTTGAACTCAACTGTGGCTCAATTTTTAACCTTGTTAAACTCTGAATTCTCAATCCCTCTGCCTTGCCCCCTCCTTCTCAAGGTCACGCCTGAAGACCTCCCTGTTCAACTGTATTTGCAGCCACCTCCATCCCCCACCCTGCCTTAGTGTCAGGCTCCACTATGGTCAAGCCTCTGAGACACTACCATGCTAGAAGGGCACCACAAATGCAAGTTGTTGTCAATACTTAGAGATGTCCTCACAATGTAAAAGGTGTGGCATCAATGTAATTTGTTACAGTCGTCTGAACTCTTGACCTTCTCTGTAAAGGTTAGTGACAGCTGCTAATCTTCCCGCATGAGGTGTATTGGCAATTTACCTATTTTGTATAGTATATTTGTGGTCAAACCACCATCCTCGTCAATATCACTGTCTTCTTCCAAGCATCCAGACTTAGCATCAATCATTTTTTTACAAATGAAAATATTGCCTAAGGGGGGGAAAAAATGGCATTCAATGCTCATTGTTTAATGCACACACACACACACACACACACATATACACACACACAAAAAGAGTTCAACTCTCAGCTTCAGAAAGAAAGTGACTGGAAGACAGTCGCACGTAAATATTAGTCCCTGAACTCAACCACCTCCAAAGGAAACTGGTGACCACTGGTCCCACCTGGGTACGTGCCCTGGTTGATTGTGGCAGTTCAGGTTAAGCATCAGCAAACTTGCTTTAAGCTTCCAGTGCAAGCAGATATGTCATTGACACGACAATTTTGTCTAATATTCAATTGGAGTGCTAGGCTCATATTGACTTGCATACCTTAATTCCAGTTAGTCAGTTTTGTGTTACCACCCACCCAAAGTACAAAGTCTTTTTGGTTTATAAAGGTTTAACTTACCTTAGCAAAGCAATGATACACTTACATCAACACTCATTAATTATTAATTTCACTCATCACACAGTAATTACTTGCAGTCAGTCGCTCCCCAATTCTCATTTGCATTGAGATCACTTACTCGGCTTCACGTCCATATGGACCAGGCCAGAATTGTGGATGTATTTCAGGCCCATGGATACTTGCAGCAGAATCTCCTTCAATTCTCCTTCAGAAAGTGAAGTTCCTTTCTGCAGGTTCTCCATCACTACGTCTGCCAGGCTGCCACCTGCAGACGTGCGAAAGGCAACTTAGTTTCTCTCAATTGATTAAAAAGTTAAAACTAAATTGATCACAATGAGGTGAAAGTCAAATATTAATTTCACAAAATAATAATTTGATCACTCAATCCAAGACCAATTGTGGGACACTACTGTGGGCAATTGGCTGCCACGTTTCGCCCACAAAATATACAGTCACTACACTTTACAGTATGTTCTATAAAGCGCTTTGAGACATCTAGAAGACGTAATAAGGTGCTATATCAAATGCAAAGATTATTTTAAGTTCTGTCCTTTTGATCTTCTGCATATTAAAAAGACGCATTTCCAAGACCAGAGATTCAGCAGAGGGAATAAGCCAGAAGTGATGGAGACAATCAGGTTGGGTTTTTGAAAAGCTTCAGAACAAAGTTAAGACTCATTGACATGAAGACCCGGGCAGGGAGGAGTTTATTAATTACTCGCACATGGAACAGGAGGATTTAATGCTCAAGAGGAAGGAAAGAGAAAAACTATCACAGCATCAAATATAGTTAGCAAATAATATAAAGAGGACAGAGACTACAAGCAACAAGGATTGGGCATTACACAAGCCTTCTCCACTATCCTGCTCACAATTGCATTAAAAGTATGGAATTCTTACCTTCAACAGGTATGTTTCTGCCCTTGTTTGGGTGGAGGGGGTAAAGAAGGATGTTTAAAGTATAAAAGTATTGTTATAAAATAGACCGTTCCTATCCAGCAGATTAATTAATTTCTACGCCTGTGTCTCAAAGATCCACAAATGCCTAAACACACTTCATTGCCCACATCCAGAGACAAAACAGGCATTTGCAGTGCCCAATAAACCAAGAGAATGGAATCCTGCATTTCAAAGTGGATTTGCCCTCCAGGAAAGGTAATAAATAATAATAATAATCCTTGCATTTGATGCAGCGCTTTTCACGTCTTCTAGACGTTTCAAAGTGCTTCACAGAATATACTGTAAAGTGAATTGACTGTATATTTGTGGGCAAAATGTGGCAGCCAAACTGTGCTTTGAAATCTAAGAAAGGTAATAATGTATTTTTTTGTAAAGGTTGTTGAGTTTTCTTGGATGTCAAATTAACTTGGAATGAGAATTGACCGTGCTTGTTTCCCCCCCCCACCACCACTCTTCCCATCTTCCTCCCTGCCGGCTGTGTGAAACACTTCTAGATGTCCTACTCACTTGAAAGGCACAAAATGTAAATTGGTATTAATCCTACCATCGATACTTCATTAAATTACATCAGGACTGGTCTTTCTTTATTTCATATTGGTAATCAGAACATTGCTTAGAGGAGACATAAAATTTGTCCTTCATTCATTCTTTACATAGAATCTCATCATTCCCCTGGGTAACTTGCTTTAACAGGAAAATTAAAAATCCTGTTTGCACCGCATGGAAATTGTGCAGATGATTTAAAATCCGACAGCTAACCTGTAATAGGCTGATAATTGCATTTCCATCAGAATAAACTTTCACTACCTGGCTGATGTCTCAGGGTGAACAGGTCACAAAGTGCGTTACAGATAACAAGTCGTCATTTACAAAGGGGAAATAAATGTACATGTTTGCAAGTATTAATTTAACTTCCTGTTAATGGAAGTTTGAAAGTTAATTATAATGCAGTCATCCACATCTGCAGCGTATGCTTAAGAACCTCCCTTCATTGCCCCCACTCCAAAAGTGAGGTGGTGCTTCAATGATCTATAGATTATAGAAATGCATAAATACATTGACTTTCATTCGCAGAAACCCATCACCTCAGTGATCTTACCATTGCAGTACTCATTCTGAATGAGCATGTGATCATCCTCTGCCCATGCCGAGTAGTAACGCACCACATGGGGGTGATGTCCCAGCACAGCGTGTGCATAAACTTCACGGAGCGCTGTCTGCCTGCAAAAGCAAAGAGGTACGGACTCTTAAAGTCAGGGCAGCCCTTAACACAACCAGATTCCAATATTTCTACAGCACAGTCTGATCGATACACAAGTCACAGCCACTGTACTGGACTGCTCCCATTGCACGTTTTGAACAAAGGCAGCTCCATTCAGTTTTCAGGATTAACAGACTCTGCAATATTAGTTCAATACAGGTTACAGTTTATCAGGTGGAGACCAGTGGTTAGAGCGCTCGCCTCGCAAGCAAGAGATTTGGGTTTGATTCCCGGCAGGGTAAAACGTTGGGCAAGTTTCCTTACTCCTTACTGTTTACCAGCAGTAAGTAGGAACCCCGTTGTTAGTCGATTGGTGGATCGCTTTTCCGGGGGGTAATAATTCCTTCAAAAAAATAATAAATTGGTCACTTTATTATTGGTCAATCCCATGTGGATTGAAGTGACAAATAATAAATTGGTGACTTCAATCCATGTGGGACACAGCTGTGTGTAATTGGTTGCCGTGTTTCCCCCCAAAAAATATACAGTTAATTCACTTGTTCTGACGAAGGGTCATGGACCCGAAATATTGACTCACTTTCTGTGTGTGTGTGTGTGTGTGCGTATGTGGGAGAGAGAGAGAAAGAGAGAGAGAATCTCAGGATGCATCGGTTTCCTTGGTTGGTCCATGCAGCAGGAAGCATACCAGACAGTGTCTTCAGTGGTAAGTTGTGCCTCTAACTGATTAAACTCCACCAGTTACATGCAACACACTCTGGGATCCCCAAGCGTTGGCTCTTGCCATCCCACTATCTCGAGAATCAGGTCAGCAGAGTACTTTCCTGCAGGGAGAGTGTGCATTGTATTGTAAACCCATTTCCATGTGTCGGATGCAAATACATGTAGAACTCTGTTTGGATGTTCTTAAGAATGGTTTACACATGTCAGATACCCAGCTGAACTCCAAAAATCACTGTAAACCAATTTTTGAGGAGGACAATTTGTATCAAAACGTTTCATTTTTCTACCAGGACACTGGAGACCACCTTTGTTGATGTGGAGGGGCTTTATCAGATTGTAGTTGACAAAGCAATGAGGATATCATGCATTAATGGAGTCCTGTAGCTCAGTGGTTAGAGCACTTGCTTTGCAAGCAAGACACCTGGGTTCAATTCCAGGCAGGGCGAAACCTTGGGCAAGTTTCCTTACTCCACACGCCTAATAATAATCCCTCCAAAAACCCAAAACAATAATAAATTGGTCATTTTCAATCTACGACTGTTTGTGGGACATTGCTGTGCGCAATTGGCTGCCGCGTTCGCCCACAAAATATGCAGTCAATTCACTTTACAGTATATTCTGTGAAGCGCTTTGGGACGTCCTCCCGACGTGAAAAGCGCTATATCAAATGCAAGGATTATTATTATTATTATTATTATTAAATGACTATGTACTGCAACAATATTTGACAGTCTTTTAATAGAGTTGGAAGCATGATCTCTGAACAGGGACATGCAAGTTCAGCATACTGCAGACCCAATAGCACAGGCTAGAAACAAATGATAGAGCCCTTGTTCTGAAATTATAATTTTGTATTAGATAATCAAAGATAAACTATTCATCTGAATTGCTACTGCTATCTCACATGTCTCAGAAGAGGCGATTACATTTTCAGCTGCTCAGACAGATACCAAGACAGATGCTCAGATTGGCAACACCAATCAATTGCCTAAGGATTAATATAGTTGGCAATCCCTGTATCAGTGGGCCACAAGTACTCATGGTAAGGTACATAAAACATCTGTACCCAGGCAGTCTTTGATCAGCACTTTAGGTTGAAGAGATAAGAATTCCAGAACCAAGCACATATAATAGATTTTGAATTTTGCTTTTAAGGTAGCAAACACTGCAGCTCAATACTCACTCATCAGTTGACCCAGACAGAGGTCTTTTCAACCGCTTAATGGCATAGAGACAGCCATCCAGACGCTTGACACATTTATGCACAGCACCAAACTCCCCACTACCGATTTTCTCTAGCTCATAAAATTCTGTGGCATAGCGGGAAACCATATTTTCTCGGAGGTTCTGAATGAGAGAAAGGCAAAAAAGGCAACCAAGTCTTAGACACTTGTGCAGATAGTGATCTTCAGATTTGGTTATATAAAGGCATCCATTGGGGAACTGGAGGGGACAGGGAAAGGGAGGGGACGGGGTTTCACTAGTATGAACACCATAAAGCCTTTCTGCCTTTCTCTGCAGGAATTGCACAACTTACTTTAGAATGTAGCCGTAGATCATCAGGCATCTCATCCTCTCGCAATTCAACATCTCTCCTAAGATGATAAAGTACACAGAGTGCTCAGTTAAACAGCAGTTCTCGGGATGCTTTCGGAGGTGTGGGGGAGCTGTTGACCCACGGGAAGAGCAAGAGGAAATCTCATTTGCCCCACCCATTTAAAATGCTATATGTGCCAGTTAATTTTTAACCAGGACATTAAGCATTTTGGGAATGGAACATTCCCTTTTGCGGTGAATCTCGCTCGGGTGTTAGCCTGGTTGGTGACTCTCCTGCCTCATAGTCAGAAGCTCACAGGTTCAAAGCCCGTGTCAGGACTTGGAGCTCATCACCTGAATTAATATCACAAGGCTGGGCAAAGAATCGTCAGAGGTGCAATCCCTCAGATGAAACATTAAACTGAGGTCCCAAATGCCTGTTCGGGTGGACTGGAAAGATCACATGGCACCATTCAAAAAGAGGAGGGAGATTTTCTCAGTATCCTGGCTAGCAATTCTCAAGATAAAAAAATTGGTCACTCAATTCATAGTTTTTGAGAAATGGCTGTACGTAATTGTCTGCCATGTTTGCCTCCAACAACGTTTACTACCCGTTCCAGTAAAAATGTAATCGTAATTCTTTCATAGTCCTTACCTGGTTCTTTCCTCAACTCTCTTCTTTCTCTTCCCACTCTGTCCAATGCCCAGCTCATGGTACAGTGTTGGGGTGAAGGGATTCACATTCACTGATGGAACCTTGAAGTTGTCAGAGTTGGAATGAAAGCCTAATGGTCGACGTATTCTTGAAACAGGGCCTTTGTTGGCGGTTGAGAGTTGGGCAGCCTTTGAAAAGAGACTCTACAAAAGAGAGCAGATAGCGCATCAAACCCTTAGCTTGCATCAAGACCACCAATAACAAATTACATTTATAAAGCACCTTTCACATCGAGAGGACATTCAGTCTCGCAAGCTGGGGGTTGGAATCAGAAGAAGGCAAGGGAGAAAAGAAAAGACCACAGTGAAAGCAGCTTGATGCTTTAGTTCAAGGAATGCAACAAAAAAAGTGGCAAGCTCCTTTTTCTAACTAGACTTGAAACCATCAAATTTATGGATCAACTGTCAGATAATTGATGTCAGGGTCGGATTTAATTTGTATTGCAGCTTTAGGGAAGATCTAACAGGAATTGACTTTCAGATTTATTTGTAAAAAAAACCTTCTGGTAGCAGCAGAAATGTCTCCCCCGGTAAAGAAATTAAAGTTAGTAAATGAAAATCTAATGGAATGGTAAGGACAGAAAACCTGCATTGATTCAAGTAAAGTGTTGCGAGAGTGGGAATTGATAGCACCATCATCATTGGAATATTGCACATCATTGGAATATTTTAGATAAGCTTTAGATCAGGTCTCCAAAGAACAATCCCACCGGTGTTAACAGGGCAGCTTTGTATTCCAGCTCTAGTCGGTTTGGATCCCAATGATGCATTGGGAGCAAAGGTTTGTTTGAAAGATAATGTTATGTAACAGTTGAAGAGCTTTGACAAGCTGTGAAAAGCATTTGTTGTGGATAGGGAAGCATTCAGACTTTGATTTCCCCACACCATATATTGAAGAGTCCTTGGTAATTATAATAATAATTTTTGCATTTGATATAGCACCTTATCACGTTAGTGAGATATGTCAAAGCTCTTCACAGAATGTACTATAAAGTGAATTAACTGTATATTTTGTGGGCGAAACACAGCAGCAATTGCATACCACTGTGTCCCCCAAACATTGATGGATTGTGTGCCCCTTTTTTAAAAAAAGGGATTATTAATCTTGGAATGCGATCCGCCAATTGGGTTCCTACTTACTAAGTAAACAGAGCATGAGGAGTAGGGAAACTTGCCCAAGGTTTCGCCCACCCGGGAATCAAACCCCGGTTCTCTCAATTGCGAGGGCTCCAATCAATATGCTACAGGACTCCGCTGGTAATAATAATAATCCTTGCATTTGATATAGCGCCTTGTCTCATCTTTGAGACATTTCAAAGCACTTCACTGCAAAGTGAATTGACTCTTTTTTTGTGGGCGAAAGGCGGCAGCCAATTGCGCACAGCAGTGTCCCACAAACCGCAATGGATTGAGTGTCCAAATTTTTTGTTAAAAACACTGCAAACGAGAATAATTTTGGGAGACAACAAAATGTGGACACACACACACACACTGGTTCCAGATATGAATAAAAGTAGCAGTAGTCAAACAAAAGTGGACAGCAGAGCGAGCTAGCCCCTGGCTTTCTTCTGGATGAAGATCTGGATGAACAGATATGAAATGGAAGCACCCACCTTGGGAGTGTAAGGCGTGTCACACAGCCGCAGCTTCTGGCAGTTGTTGCACTGAGGAGGGGTTCCAGGACACTGCCTGGTGCTGACATCTAGGATGCGGAGCTTGGCGGGGCGGGGAGTGCCCCTGTCCACGGGAAGAGGAGCCAACATGGTCCCCATCGGGAAGCGGCTGAAGGGGGAAGAGGGCTGCCACCTGGAAGGCATGTCCAGCTGGGGATCTCCCTGCAGGCTCAGCAGGTCCATGTGGCTCAGGTGCTCCTCCATCTCCTCGCCCTCCTCATCGCTGGAGAAGTGCAGTTTCTGGGCAATGACGCTCAAAGCCAAGTGACTCATGTTCTCTCCTCACTGCTGGGCTGGAGGGTAGCAGATTTCTTGAATGATTAGAGATTTTTTTCTCTCTTTTTTCCCTCTTTCTCTCTTGCAAGCTCCTGGATTTGGAGATTTGTTGATCTACGCCTGGAAAGAGAACGTTTTTTTTAACAAATATCCAATTCAGTGAATTGACTGGTACTTTCTGATCATTAACCTGGGATTTCTAAAGGCTTGTGAGGATTGTCAGGTTCGCAGCAATTGGAGGAAAGCAGAAACGAGAGAGATTCTCACCAAACGATTCCTCCTCCCCCACTCAATTCTCTGCTGAGGAAAAAATTGCTCTCGTTCTCATCAGATCTGCCTTTTTATACCCAATCCACCCCTCCCCCACCCCATCCCCGCTCGGGACAGAAAAACGTGTGAATGTGTGTCCAGCCTGGGAAACAGCTGGGAATTGTTGACTGAAACACTGGACACTCCCCCATGGGGAGGGAAGGGAAATCCAGATCAGAGAGAGATCAGAGAGACCAAATGTGAGCAGTGAAGCCCTGCACCACTGAGTCACTGTAAATAACATATAGGTTCTTGCTTTCTTCTCAGTTAATAATAATAATTATCATGCTTACATGTGGTACAGTGCCTTTTACACCTGGAGGATCCCACAGCACAGAGCTTCACAGACTGCGAGGTGGAGAGCGATTTCCGTGCTTTGTGGACAAATGCGGCAGCCAATTTGCACACACGACGTCCCACAAAATCTGTTGATGGGACATGTCCATTTTGGAAAAGGGTAAATCACAGAATTTACTATTAAGTGTCCTGACTTATTTTGCAGCCAATTTACACACAACTGTACCCCATAAACAGCCACGGAAACCAAGGAAACTTCCTTCTCTTTTCCAAAAGTGCCACAGGATCTGTAACGTCCAACAGGCACAGAAGGAAGCTCGGTTTAACGTCTCGTCTAATGAATAGAATCTCTGACAATGCAGCGCTCCCCCACCCCCCACCCAGCGCTGCACCAGAACATCAGCCTGGATGTGAGCTCAGAGCTCTGGCGGGACTCAAGAGTTTGGGCTGTATTTCTACAGCACTGTTTTTGAGACAGGAGTTGTCTTTCAGAAGCTTTTGCAATGTTAACGAAGAGTTATGTTGTAAAATTGACTGGCTGATAATTGGCCTTTCTCTCTGCTGCTTATTGTCTGTGTAACATGAGGTTCCTGCTTTTCCTTTGATCTGATGTGACATGTGAAGTCTACTCAAAACACAGAATAGAACTTCTACCCACTCCTTTGCTGTCCCAGACAAAAATGCCATTCACTTACTCCATGCTGTTATTGGGATGTTACAGTGCGAAAAATTAGCTCCCGCATTCACTTACAAGATACACAGTCACTAGACTTAATATATCCTGCGATGCACTTTGAGATGTCCTCTTAACAGGAGGGACATGAAGCAGGCCACCATTTGCTGAGCAGAGAAAATAGCCAGGATAGCAAGATTGCAGAGGTTCAGACTCAGAGGTAGGGCAGGATCACTCACCGACAAAATCACAGTTACTACACTTCACAATAATTCCTGTGGAGAGCTTCCAGACATCTGAACGACATGATTGTGCACAATATAATTGTAAAGGCCCTGTCTTTGAGTGGTTTAGGTCGTACCTCTCCCACCGTCTTCACTTTGTTTCCACGAACGGCTTTTCCTCCAGCCCCCGCACTGTAAATTGGCTGTGGGAGAGATTGGATAACATAGAAATTGATGTTGACGAGGGTGTCACTTACTGCTTACTGCTTGAATGGGGCGAAAGAGGAACCAGGACAGTGTGACTGAGTCACACAGATTGGAGAGTAACTATCCATGCATTTTATATGATATACCAATATTTTGATATATCACCTTCAGTAAAACTGTCAACTAGTTCCCCTTCTGCTGTGCAATTTACCAGTGTCAGAGGAACGAGCTATGAATAACAATTAGACAGGCTAGGGCTTTTCAGCCTCTAAACATGATATCTCAGTCGGAACATTAGATGTATAAGATGGGTGAGAAAGTAAACACGGAACAACAATAATTTGCATTGAAATAGTACCTTTCAAACGGGTAGCATCTCGGAGTGCTTAACAGCAGTGTGAGTTGACGTGGAAACAGAAAGGGAGGATAGGCAACCAAAGGCAGGATCAAAGAGGAAACTCTTCAGGTCTTATTTGAAGATGGGGAGAGAGTGGTCAAGACGGAGGGATTGAGGCAGGGATTTCCAGAGATTCAGGGTGTAGTGGAACAACAAGATCTTACAAATATAATAACTCGTTTATAAACTGTGGTGGGCAGATGGTATAGAAGGTATTGTGGAGGGTTGCGATCAAATGGGCCTTGCTTATCTGAATCTATTTTGTGACGAGATTTCCTTCCCTCTTCACCGACATTGTGCCTTTTTTGTTACTGATGCATTATTGTTCGGTTGCTTCCCCCTCCCACTGCAGGTGCTCTCACACAATCTGTGCACAGCGCTCAATGTCCCCCACAACACTGCAGCCTTGGAGGAGCACTTTCTAGGGATAATAAAAAAAAATTGGGTCACTCAATTCATGATTGTTTGTGAGACACCGTTGTTTGCAATTGGCTGCCACATTTTGCACATAAAACAGTCAATTCACTTGACAATATATTCTGTGAAGCACTTTGAGACATTTCAATGACGTGTTAAGGCACTATATGAATAACAGTTGGGTTCCTACTTACTGCTAGGTAAACAGAGCGGGTAGAGTAAGGAAACTTACCGAAGATTTTTTCCTGCCCAGGAATCAAATTTGGTGCCTCTCGCTTGCGAGGCGAGTTCTCTAACCAATACACTGCAGGAATCCATATATACAGTCAGAGATAGCGAGAGGAGTGAGGGGGCAGAGACTGACGAAGTAAAGTCATGGAGGAAGGTAATTGACGGTGAGAACGAGAAGATTAGAGAATCCAAGTCTCATTTCTCGGCCCTTCCTATCATTGCCAGCTCCTGTGCACAAGAGCTTTGAAATGTGACCTCGGTGATGTGTGCCTCTGTGATTCCAGGTTGAAGAGGGACGTTTTGTCAAAGAGAATTGCAACGAACTTTGCCGGATGCTGACCGCAAAAAAAAAACTACAACCACAACGGAACAGGGCTCCTCTCAGAGAGAGACACCTTCAAGCTGTGGTGCCTGTTCAACTTCCTATCTGAAGACAGCTACCCTCTGGTCATTGTCAAAGAGGAGGTGGGTTGCTTTCAAAGCCCTCCACAGCCTTGCTCCTCCCTACCTCTCTGACCTGATGACTCCTTACCGACCTGCTTCCTGCTCTCTCCACTCATTGGGCTCCGCTCTGCCTGCCCCACCATCAGTAATGGGCCTTCAGCATTTCTGCCCCCACTCTTTGGAACTCCATCCTACAGTCCCTTCGCCTCGCCCCCTTCCTTGCCTCCTTTAAGGCCCGCCTCAAGATCTTCCTCTTTGGTCATCTTCCTACCCCAATCCCCTTTGCCCTTCACCTCTCCTGATCCCAAACCCATTCTTGGGTCCAAATCCCTAACTGTCCAGCATCTTGGGACATCCTCCCAAGTGAAAGGCACAATGCAAATGCAATTCATTGTTGTAGTAGTTGAGTTTCTGAAGTCTCATTGGGGTCTGAGTGGGTTGCATAGTGCTTGTTTTGTGAGGTGAATCAGGTGTCTTTACCTAACAGTAAGTAGGAACCCGGTTGTTAGGTGATTGGCAGATCACTTTTGCTGTGGTAATAGTTCCTTAAAATAAAGTAATAATAATAAATTGGTCTCTCAATCCACGACTGTTTGTTGGACACTGCTGGGCCCAATTGACTGCCACGTTTCAATTATTATCATCAGTATTATTAATAATATAAATATATAAATGTGTTCTGCTGGATTTAAGCTTTCAACTTCATTGCTGGTGGGATACAGGACTTAATAATAATAAGAAATCTTGTATTTGAAACAACGCCTTATCACGTCGTTGAGAAGTCTCAAAGCGCTTCACAGAATATACTGTAAAGTGAATTGACTGGATTTTGTGGACAAAAAGCAGCAGGACTTTGAGGACACAGGTTTAGAGTTTGCAAAGGGAAATTTTAAGACAGACACCAGGAAGATTTCTTTACCGGTGTCTTTATCTACAGGTTGCCTAACCCTAACCCAAGCTTCTGACTGAGGGGCAACAGTGTGACTGACTGAATCAGTCTAAACAACATACATGGCCTCCTGCTCACACTGACTTCCTGCAGGGTTATATGTGGAAAAAGGGCCACGTGCGATGGAACTGGAATGAACGCTGGTTTATCCTGAAGATTTGTTGCATCTCGTATTATATTAACGAGGATCTCAGGGAGAAATCCTCCTGGATAAGGACAGCAGAGTCCAGGTAAAGACCCAAGTTCTGTGGGGGGTGGGGCGGAGGACAGACTCCAAGCTGCAATGTAACAGTATCCAGGGATCAACCTGTGTCTTGTGGAGTGAGGAAACTGGTATAAGGCTTTGCCCAGGAATCAAACCCATTTCCTCTCGCTTTCGAGATGAGTGCGTTAACCACTGTGGACAGGACTCCACAATAGGTGCGAACGACCTTGTAGAGATTGTTTTCTGGGTCAATGAGCACCGTTTTCACCGACATTTATCAGTCAGAAAAACCACGCAGATTTCACAAGCACTTAGTTGGTGAGATCTAAAACAGATTAGAAACTCAAACTGTCAGAGAAGGGAGTGAGGTGCCCCAATCACTCACTTGCTTGCACACATGCTTACATATAAACACACGAAATGCAACTCTCATAGTGGCAACAGGGAAAGCTCTGGAACCCTGACCTTCTTCGACATCTGATAGCAGAACGCTTCCAGGTATTGATTCTGCGGTTGGAAATGTGCCAGCAGCATACAATATCGCATACTTTGTCAGCTGAGAGTTGTGCGGTTTTCCTTTCATGAGTGGCATGAGCATCTTTAGTATTTCCGCGCAGTAGTCTATATTTAGAAAGGGTCAAGAAGCTTTTGTTACAAAGCACTTCTACTCTCCTGGTAATGTCTTCAATGAATGCATTTATTAAAGCTCCAATTATGGTCACTCGCAAGAGGACCCAGGTTCAATTCCCAAGCAGAGCGAAACCTTAGGTAAGTTTCCTTATTCCATGCCTCTGTTTACCCAGCAGTAAGTAGGAACCTGGTTGTTAGTCAATTGGCGGATCGCTTTCCGGGGATAATAATCCCTTCAAAAAGATAATAATGATAATTTAGTCATTCGATCCAGGACTGTTTGATGGACACTGCTGTGAGCAATTGGCTGCTTCGTTTCACCGACAAAATATACAGTCAATTCACTTTACAGTATATTCTGTGAAGTGCATTGAGATGTCTCAACGATATGGTGAAGCGCTACATCAAATGCAAGGATTATTATTATGGTTAGAATTGACTGTATGACCTTAAAATAATAATAATAATCCTTGCATTGATATAGTGCTTTACCACATTGTTGAGGCGTTTCAAAGCGTTTCATAGGATATACTGTAAAGTGGATTGACTGTGTGTTTTGGGGGCAAAATGCGGAAGCCAATTATGCACAGCAGTGTCCCACAAACAGTCGTGGATTGAAAATGACCAATTTATTATTGTTTTTTTTCTTGAGGGATTATTATCAGGGGTGTGGAGTAAAGAAATTTACCCAAGGTTTCACCCTGCTGGGAATCGAACCATCGTTCACCTTCAAAAATCAGAGTGACACAGCTCCACAGTGAAATCCTGTGAAGCGCTTTGAGACATGATAAGGCGCTATCATCAGATGTAGGGATTATTATTGTAGGATAACAATAACCTGTCCTTCCTGTTTCTGCAGCCACTTGCTGACAAAGAAGGGAACCGATGCCTATTCTGCATCAGAACATCAAACCGGAAGTATGAGATCAGTGCCTCGGACACCAAGTGTAGGCAGGAGTAGATCACCTGTGAGTACAACAACAATAACTTGCATTTGTACAGCATCCTTCTCACATTCTAGTCTCTTGGAGAACCTAAGGCTGAGACTGATAGATTCTTGAAAAATAGAGGGATTAGGGGATATGGGGATAGGGCAGGTAATCAGAGTTAGGTGAGAAGATCAGCCATGATCCTATTGAATGGCGCTGCAGGCACGAAGGGCCGAATGGCCTACTCCTGCTCCTAATTCTTATGTTCTTATGTTCTTATGTTCTAAGTGGAGTGGTGGAGTCTGATGCTGAGCCAAGGGAGGTGACCGTAGGCATGGTCGAAGAGGAAGGTCTTGAGGTGTGATCTGAAAATGATTTAAGGAGGGGGCATGGCGGAGGGATTGGGGGAGAGAGTTCCAGAGTTTCGGGGTATAGTGGCTGAAAGCACAGCCGCTGATGGCGGAGAGGAGGCAATGATGGACATGCAGGAGTCTAGAATGAGTAGTCAATGTCCATGCTTTTATGCCGGGAGGGGTGGGGAGGGCAGCATGCCATGTTTGGGAGTGTTGTTCAGTTTCCATTCTGCGTTAAACCAACACAAGCTGGGTTAGCCAGAAGCTCAGTGCTGAGTGACTGCCCGTCTTCAGAGTGACGATTTGTGTTCTGTGCCTTTGTCTCAGAGATACGGAATGTGGGTCCTGTGTTTGTCTCAGAGATTTTAAGATGATAGCCTGCCTCAGTTGGTCACCTTTTTTCCTCTTGAGTCAGAGGATTGTGGGTTCAGCAGTGTCAGGACTTTGAGCTCTCAGTCCAGGCTGATACTGCAGCACGATGCTGACGAGAGTGCTGACTTGTCAGAGGTGCCATTCTTCAAAAAGCGGCATTCCACGTTGCAGTACTTTCGGGGTAAAGTGACTGAAAGCACAGCCGCTGATGGCGGAGGGGACGAGGGACATCCAGGGGATCTGAATGAGATGTTTCCCTTCCTCCCCACACCCACGCACCCCACTGATGTGAAAAGTACAATATCAAGGCAGATTCTTACCGTGCGGATGAGACTTTAAGCCGATATGTCCAGGCAGACGTTGAAGATTCCATGACAGTATTCGAAAAGAAAAGGGAGTTTTCCCCGTGTACCGGCCAACAATCCCCCAAGTAAAATTGATCACTCACTCTACGGCTGTTGGTGGGACATTGTTTTGTGCAATTGGGTGTCAAGTTTCACCCACAAAATACACTTTACAATATATGATGTGAAGCGCTTTGATAGGTCTCAATGACATGATAAGGCGCTATAATCAAACTCAAGACACTGCTGTAGCTGCTGCAATCATCCACAAAGTAAAGAGTCACTTCACTGTACGATGATTCTGTGTGAAGCTCTTTAGATGACAGGTGAGTTACAGACTGAATTACAGGTACTGTGTTAAATTGCAATGGTTATTGCTATTTGTATCACTCCTGTTACTACAGGCATCAGCACAGCCTTCCAGGTGCTGAACAAGCCCTCGCTGCACAAAAAGCAGAAAGCAAGGCGCCGGGAGCAGCGGGAGGAGATAGTCAGGAAGCAGCGGGAGCTGGAGCTCCAGCAGCTGAAGGAGCTGCAGGAAGTAAAGGAGATGCAACTCCAGCACCTGGAAGAGCTGAGACAGGTCTGTGCACCACCGGTCCCCACTGAGCAAGCAGTCAGGCTGAGCTCAGAGGGACATCGTGGAGTCCTGCAGCTCAGTGCTTAGAGATTTCGGCTCACGAGAGTGAGGACCCAGGTTCGATTCCTGGGTGTGGCAAAACCTTAGACAAGTTTCTTTACTCCACACATCAGTTTACTAGCAGTAGGTTGGAACTCGGTTGTTAGTTGATTAGCGGATTGTTTTCCAGGGGTAATAATCCCTCCAAAATAAATAATAATAATAGTGTGGTCGCTTAACCTACAACTGTTTGTGGGCTGCTGCTATTCGCGATACATCCACATGAACAGCAAAGACGGGATCTCAGTTGAATGTCTCATCCAAAGGACAGCACCTCTGACTAATGTCATTGTTCTACGTCGTACCTTCCTAGAGCACTTTCTCTCTATTTTGAGGTCACTTTGTTACCTCCAGATGTCAGTGAATACCTCTCAGCTGATAAAATTTGTACCTCCGGTCCTCTCAGTGATAAATATAACACTCTCTCAGACTTTAATCAATTAAGCATTTATTCATGGTTATCATTAGACAATAGTCAAGTTAGCAAGGCTTGAATATTACACTTCAGGTTTAAAGCAATGAGCAAAAACTATAGAAGGATCCTATTATACTCACACTTTGCTGCAAGCCTCTTTTTATTATACTCACTTTCAGTAGAAGTCAAGGGTGTTTTCTTCAGGTAGCAAGCTCAGGCAATCTCTCCCCCTAAGGCAGTCTCTTGATCAGCAGGGGTTCAACACTCAATCTGTAGCTGGGATATCTGCCCCGAAGTGCTGACCTTGGAGTCCTGTAGCTCAGTGGTTAGAGCACTCGCTTTGCAAGTGAGAGACCTGAGTTCAATTCCAAGCAGAGCGAAACCTTGGGCAAGTTTCCTTACTCAACACGACTAATAATAATCCCTCCAAAAAAACAAAACAATAATAAATTGGTCATTTTCAATCTACGAGTGTTTGTGGGACACTGCTGTGCGCAATTGGCTGCTGCGTTCGCCCACAAATATGCAGTCAATTCACTTTACAGTATATTCTGTGAAGCACTTTGAGACATCTAGAAGACGTGAAAAGTGCAATATCAAATGCAAGGATTATTATTATTGATCACTTTAGGCAGGAAGTTTAAAGAGCGCGATAGATCATGGATTGGCTTGATTCTCCTGCAGTATTTCCCGTGGGGAAATGAATTGCTCCAGCTGTGCATTATCAAGTGCTGTAGTTTTCTGTGCACATGAGACAGCTACAGCAACTCTAGCCTGCTTTAGGAAACCCCTAACATTTTATTATGCTCTGGTTCAGACTCATTGCTCGTAATATATTCCCAGTCTGGACTATTCTCATTATGATTTCCTGGCTGAAGGATTAACGTAAATTCAGCAAACTAATTATATGCTTACTAGGCATTCACATACACTTTTCAGTATGGGACAGCTCCTAACTCAACCCTACACATCATGGCAAGCTCTTCATGAGTAATACCATAGGGTAGACCCAATGCAGCATCAACCGCACCCCCAACACCCCTGCATTTCACTGGAGTCCTTTTGGAGTTGGAGGCTGAAGCACTTCAAGTGGTGTGTGAGACAGAGGAGGAAAGAGCAGGAGGAGATGCAGCGAGCCTTGCAGAAGAAACTGCAGGAAGTTGAGGAGGTGAGAAGTCTTGTTGGCCCCAAACAGTGTCACCGATGTGCACAACAGAGCTAACATTGCATATACACAGGCATTAATACTTCCTTGACTGTCCTCACCGATACCCTTTTATCATAAGAATGATCTTTGCATTTGATAACAGAGCCTTATCACGCAAAAAAACTTCTCAAAGTATTTTGCAGGACTTCACCCTAAAGCACGGTGTTGCGGGCGAACACGGCAACCAATTTGCACACAGCAATGACTCGCAAATAGTTGTGGAGTGAATTTTATCTGGAGAAATGTCAGTCTGATGACCAGGCCCCCAGGGCCCAGTTGAGCCTCTGATTATTATGATAATAATAATAATCCTTGCATTTGATATAGCACCTCATCACCTCAGTGAGATATCTCAAAGCATTTCAAAGTGGATTGAATGTGTATTTTGTGGGCGAAAGAAAGCAGAGCGTTGCGCACAACAACATCCCACAGACAACCATGGAGTGAGGGACCAATGTAATTTTTATTTGGAGGATTGATGCCCATCAGGCTCGCCCAGTCCCCAGCTTCTGGTCAGGCCTCCGAAGCCTGGTTAGGCCCGGCCTGACTTGACCCCAATATCAGGCCCAATCCAGATGTGTACGTGGAGTGAGGTGCACATGTATGGGTGTCATTGCCATTCCGTTGTACATTGTTCAATCCATAGCTGTCATTGATTGTTTTCTCTTGCTCCCTGCCTTGAGGCCAAGTCCACGATGCGGATGGAGTTGGCACAGAAAGAGGTGGAGGCTGAGAAGCAGAGTCAGAGGATCCAGGAGCTGGAAAAGGTGCAGCTTGGGCTGGAGGAGGCCTTGGAGGCTGAAATGCAGGCCCGGGCAGATGAGCAGGCTGTCCGCTCAGTGCAGGCCAGGTGAGTTCATGTGAAGCAGCACTGTGTGGTAAGCTACTGTGTTGAGTCAGTGTAAAGTGCACAGCCCCATCGTCAGTGAATCCAGGCAACAACGACAAATTGCATTTATATATGTTTATATATATATTTGAAGGAGGCAAGGGAGGGGGTGAGGCGGAGGGATTCCAGGATGGAGTTCCAGATTGTGGGGGCAGAAAGACTGAAGGCCTGACCTCCGATGGTGAGGCAGACAGGGCGGGGGATGTGGAGCAGGCAGGTGCCCGCTGAACGGAGTGAGCAGATAGATTGGTAACATTTTAGGAAGCTGCAGAGGTAGTGAGGATGAAACTCAGTCCAGAGTGAAGAGGCTTGAAAAGAGGTTAAGAACAGAGGGTTCATATGCTCCTAATGTAAAGTGCAACCCTCTTCTTTTCTCTTTTTAATAAAAATAATAAATTTCAAACCCGGTGCAATATGCAAGATCCCTAGAATTCAGAGCTTGATTGTTGTACATTCTGGCAGATGCCATATCCAGGCAAGACATTGAACCAAGGTCCCATTTGCCTTTTTAGATTCCTACGGTGCAACTTGAAAAGAGAAGGGAGTTTCTCTCTCCCAGTGTACTGGTTAACAAACCCCAGACAAGATCGGTCACTCACTTCATGGCTGTTTGTGGGACACCGCCGTGCGCAATTGGCTGCCGCGTTCGCCCACAAATGTACAGTCAATTCACTTTACAGTGTGTTCTGTGAAGCGCTTTGGGACGTCCTCCCGACGTGAAAAGCGCTATATCAAATGCAAAGATTATTATTATTATTATTATTATTATCCTGTGAACTGCTTTGAGTCGTCTCAACAACATGATAAGGCACTATATCAAATGCATGGATTGTTGTTATTTTATTGATTTGAGACATCCCCCCCGATGTGAAAGATGCTGTATCAAATGCAAGTATTACTATTATTCACAATTGAATGTCACATAAAGAAATCTCTTGTTGAAAGTAATGGGTTGGACCACTCGCCATGTGTTATTTTCGGGGACTGACCTTTCAGGATCGGTCCAAACTCTGTCAAGACTGGTCCCAGGACAGGTGTTTGCGTGTCCGTGGGTCTATGTGTCCGTGTGTCTGTGTGTCCGTGTATCTGCGGGTCTGTGTGTCCGTGTGTCTATGGGTTTGTGTGTCCGCGGGTCTGTGTGTCCACGGGTCTGTGTGTCCGCGGGTCGTGTCCGCGGGTCTGCGTGTCCGCGGTTCTGCGGGTCCGCGTGTCCGCATGTCTGCGGGTCCGCGTGTCTGCGGGTCTGTGTGTCCGTGTGGCTGTGTGTGCACGTCTGTGTGTCTGCGGGTCTGTGTGTCCATGTGGCTGTGGGTGCACATCTGCGGGTCTGTGTGTGCGCGTCTGCGGGTCTGTGTGTGCACGTCTGCGGGTCTGTGTGTGCTCATCTGGGGTTCTGTGTGTGTTTATATTGGTCTGTGTGTGTGTACGTGTCTGTGTCTGCGTGTGTCCATGGGTGTGCACGTGCATCCGTGTGCGGGGTTGCGGCCTGATCCATGTTCCCCCACCTGGCTTGCCCCATTGTTGATGTTGAGGCCTTCAGCTTCTCGGCCCTCACCCTCTGGAACTCCATCATACATTCCCCTCCCCTTCGACCTCACCTTTGACCACCCTCGTATCCTCCTGATCCCAACTCACCTGCTCGGGTCCAAATCCCTGTCTGTCCAGCTCCTTGGGACATCCTCCCTACATGAAAGTTGCTGGACAAATGTAATTTTTGTGTTGATGGTGAAACTCTGTGTGTTTGTAACGTGTGTATGTGTGATGATGGTGATGCTCTGTGTGTTGAGGTGTATGTGTGATGATGATGTTCTGTGTGTTTGCAGCGTGTGTGTAATGATGGTGATGCTCTGTGTGTTTGCAGCGTGTGTGTATGATGATGGTGATGCTCTGTGTGTTTGCAGTGTGTGTGTGTGTGTGATGATGGTGATGATCTGTGTGTTTGCAGCGTGTGTGTATGATGATGGTGATGCTCTGTGTGTTTGCAGTGTGTGTGTGTGTAATGATGGTGATGATCTGTGTGTTTGAGGTGTATGTGTGAGATGGTGATGCTCTGTGTGTTGAGGTGTGTGTGATGATGGTGATGCTCTGTGTGTTTGAGGTATGTGTGAGATGGTGATGCTCTGTGTGTTTGCAGCGTGTGTGTGATGATGGTGATGCTCTGTGTGTTTGCAGCGTGAGTTTGATGATGGTGATGCTCTGTGTGTTTGCAGTGTGTGTGTGTGTGTGATGATGGTGATGATCTGTGTGTTTGCAGTGTGTGTGTGTGATGATGGTGATGATCTGTGTGTTTGAGGTGTGTGTGTGAGATGGTGATGCTCTGTGTGTTGAGGTGTGTGTGATGATGGTGATGCTCTGTGTGTTTGAGGTGTGTGTGTGATGATGGCGATGCTCTGTGTGTTTGCAGCGTGTGTGTGATGATGGTGATGCTCTGTGTTTGCAGTGTGTGTGATGATGTTCTGTGTGTTTGCAGCGTGTGTATGATGATGGTGATGCTCTGTGTGTTTGCAGTGTGTGTGTGTGTGAGATGGTGATGCTCTGTGTATTGAGGTGTGTGTGATGATGGTGATGCTCTGTGTGTTTGCAGTGTGTGTGTGTGTGTGAGATGGTGATGCTCTGTGTGTTTGCAGTTTGCTGCAGGAGGAAGAGGAGAAGTTGGCAGAGCTAATGAAGCTGAAGACGGAACGGCAGGAGCTGAGCTTACAGGAGAGGGAGCAGGTGCCCCGGAGCAGGCAGCTTAATGACCAGCACCTCACTGTGAGCAAACCATGGGGAGATAGAGATTCATCAGTAGAGACAGTGATAAATGTGACGCTTCTCTCCCTCTTCCTCTCTGCTTTCATAACCCAGCTGAAGACTTGTTGAGAGAGGGAGTTCCATTGTTTTTAAGATTTGGGTCGTAGATTTTGAAAGCTTGGTGTCTGATGATGGCCCAGGGGGAGAGGGTGGATTTGCAGGAGGCCTGAGGTGACTGAGTGGAGAGGATGAGCTGAGGGGTAGGGTTGCTCCCCTCCCGCAGGTCACAACGGGGTTAGAGGGGCTCTTCTGTTTGGGTTTTGATGTTTATTGTTCTCTTTCCCCAGACGGCCCAGAAGAAACTGAGGCGTGCGTCTCGCTACGTCAAACATTGGAATATCCAATTGAACCGACTGATGCAACCAGTAACACCCGGGGGTCAGTTATTATAATAATAATCCTTGCCTTATATTGTCGAAACATCTTAAAGTATTTCACAGGATATACTGTAAAGTGGATTGACACTATTTTGTAGGCAAAACGCAGCAGCCAATTTGCATACAGCAATGTCCCATACACAGCCATGGAATGAGTGACCAATTTTAATTGGGGGATTGTTGGTCAGGATGCCGGGAAAGTGAAACTCCCTTCTCTTTTCCAATCGTGTCGTTGGAGCTTTAACGTCCACCTGAACAGGCAGACAGGACCTCGGTTTAACATCTTATCCGAAGGACAGCATCTCCGACAATGCAACACACCCACAGCACGGCATTGGAATGTCAGTTTAGATTATGATTCCAAGTCCTGATATGGGGCTTGAACCCACAACCTCTGACTCAGAGACGAGAGTGCTACCACTGAGCCAGGCTGACACATTGAAGCAGCACTGAGAAAGAATGGTTCGGGGAAGTAAGCAGTATTCAGGCACTGTTGTTTGAGAAAGCCAATACAATTTCCATCTCAAGCTTTGAGACCCTATTGTGCATGAAGGGTGCTGCAAGTTGCTGTTATTGCAATAGTGCTTTCCGGTCAAATTGATTTACACTGCTGGCTGTGGGGTACCCAAGGTGGGACTGGAAGATTAATAGGGAGGGGAGCGTGATCAAACGAACGACCAGAGAGGTTAATCTTGCGCTGCGCTTTGAAAACGAGGATAGAGAGATAGAGAGGAAAGAGAGGTAGGGAGCGAGTTGGCGGGTCTCCAGGATGGAGGTTCAAAAAATGGGGGAAGCTGAAAGCCATGAACTAATAATCATAAAAATAATAAGGCAGCTTGGGCATTGTGGGTTTAGCAGTGGATTTACTGATAGGAGCACAGAACAGGGTTAATGGGAGCTGAGTGGGAAACATTTCTGCCCCGGCAAATGCTCATGACTAGCCAGGCTGTTCTCCACAGTGCGGATCCTCCTGGCTTAAAAACTGGACAACTGAGATGCCCAGAGGGTGGACTTGATTCTGACACCTTTCAGAAGAGATGATAAAACCAAGGCGTGGTCTGGGCCAATTTCATGGAACCTAAAAATCCTGCGACACTACTGGATAAAAGAAGGGAGTTTCTCCTTCTCAATGTTCTGACTAATAACGTCTCAGATAAATCAGTCACTCATCTCCATGGCTTTGAGGGACCTTGCAGTGTCCAAATTGGCTGCTGCGTTTCGCCCACAAAATAGTCACTCCACTTTACAGTGAATCCTGTGAAGAGCTTTGGATGTCTTGATTGAGGTGAAAGTGTGGATTAAGGTTGTTATGCACTGTGTGTATTGCAGTTGCCCACGATCCTCAGTAGACCAGCAACGTATTCAGCCACCGAGGTGGGGGAGCCTTCATACCCAAGGAGTTCAGCATTAAGAGGAGGTTTCGGAGGGAGAACAAGAATGCAGACAGTGACCAGCAGCTCACCAGGAGGAGCTCAGAGTCTTCATCCGAGGAGAACATCAGTGAGCAACTGAAGGAGGTCACTCTGCAACAAGCCACCTCCCTGTAGCTCTAGGGCAACAAGTTTTATTTCAGTGCCTTGGGATGTACTCCCGACGTAAAAGGCACTATACAAATGTCATTTTGTTGTTGTTATGCGAGAATAAAATACCTGAGGGCAGGACCTCAGTGAAGACACTGTAAAACAGCAAGGTCCCAGCATGGCCCCCAAAGCCTCAAACCAAGTGCTTGTCAAAGGATTTTCCCGCAAGGATGCATATGTGAGACGCTTTCCTGCATGAAGGCTGCTATTGTAAATGCAATTTGTTGAATATATTACACCCCCGATCTTTCCTTTCAATATTTATTGGTTGTAATGTGGATTTATTTATTTGATACACCGGGGGCCCCAACTAGTCGATGGCTGCGAGGTACTGTCTTGTGAATGCACAAAAAAAACAAAAGCAGGAGAGATTTCACCAGTGTAAGCAATAGTTTATATTTTATTTTGAGATGCATGAAATACTTTGTGCATACTTTGTTTACAATTGGATCAATAACTAGTTCCTTTCTCTTATCTTTTTGATCATGCTCCACAGCTGCATCTAACAGCCTTGTATGGTTGGAGACCACCTGGCCTATGTGAATGGTGCTATATAAATAGAAGTTGTTAGTGTTTATTTGTTGAATGAGCGCTGTTGACATTTGCAAAAAGCCTGGGAAGAGGTGCCAGACAGCACGTGCAAGGGAACTGAGTTCACGTCTGACATAGAAACCAACTATTTCTACTTCAGTCACTTCTTTTATCGTATGTGTTCATTCCCTAATGAAGTGGATTCCTGTAGCTCAGTGGTTAGAGCACTTACCTTGCAAGTGAGAGACCTGGGTTTTATTCCTGGCAAAATGTTGGACAAGTTTCCTTACTCCACATTCCTCTGTTTACCTAGCAATAACTAGGAACCCAATTATTAGTCGATTGGCGGATCGCTTTTCCGGGGCTGATAATTCCTTAAAAAAAATTGGTCACTGCATTCCACGACTGTTTGTGAGACACTGCTGTGCACAATTGGCTTCCGCATTTCGCCTACAAAACAGTCAATTCACTTTACAATATATTCTGTGAAGCGCTTTGAGAAGTCTCGAAGATGTGATAAGGCACTATATCAAATGCAAGTATTATTATTAAGTGACCATTGGGGGCACAAGAGTATTAGTTTTCTCAAATACCCGGTTGGACACACGCAAGAATCCATCACCTAGAGAATCGCTGAACTGAACTACTGAAAATCACGCTTGTGTATGGTTTCCTAAATCTCAGAGTTTAGGTACAGAAAGATCAAAAACTTCAGCTTCTGTGCTACTCCCAATGTGTGCCTTTAACCAGCTAAAACCGCATAACTTACCATTGCAGAGAGCTGCCCCATACATCAGGGCTTTCACCAATTTTATTTGAGGGATTGTTGGCCAGGACATTGGGAGAAACTCCTTCCTTTTTTCAAATCGTGCCATGGCATTGTTAACTTCCACCTGAATAAGCAGATGGGACCTGTTTTAACATCTCATGACTGCAATGGAGTGCACAGTTCCAAATTCAGATATGGGGCTTGAACCACAACCTTCTGAGGTGACAGTGCTATCAACTGAGCTAGGCTGAGACACATAATTTCAGAGACATCACTAAAAGAGGAAAGAACACTGAATTGGGAAGGGATGTTGGCAGCTTGTGCAACGTGAAAATTGCAGATTAATATTAATGATCCTTGACATCTCAAAGTGCTTCACAGAATATTCAGGACAGTGAATTTATTGCATATTTTGCACGCAAAATGTAGCAGACCAATTTGTTTTAAGGGATTACCCCCGGAATGCGTTCCACCAATCGACTAACTGGTTCCTCTTTACTGCTAGGTAAACAGTGGCATATGGAGTAGGGAAATTTGCCTGTTTTCGCCCCACCTGGGAATTGAACTCAGGTCTTCTCGTTTTCGAGGCGAGTGCTCTAACCAATACGCTACAGGAGTCCACTTCACAATTGAGTTTACTTGATAGTACAGGGAATAGGATTGTGATGGGTCTCAGACGGTGATACCTGCTGGCTGATCATGAGGTGGCCTGGGATGTCCCTCAGCGAGAGGCAGGAGGCACCAATGGTCGAGAGAAGAGCAGAATTAAGCTTATGAGGGGCTGATTTGAAAGTAATTCGTGGACTGACATATCTAAAGCAGAATTTAGCTGTGATCCAGTCACTTGCTTTCATTATTTTCCTGGTGGTTTCTGAGCATATCTACTTTGCTCCAAACCACCTGACTGGGAACAGAAAAACATTGAACAAACTGCAATGCGAGGTGTTTAAATTTCCACTTACTTTGCCACTTCTTTGTGTTAGGCAGCGCTTTGGGACGTCCTCCTGACGTGAAAGGCGCTATACAAATGTATTTTTGTTGTTGTTGAGGCGGACCTGGGTGAGATTTGGTACCGACTGGGTGTTTGGAATGGGGACGTGTTCCTGCTCCTCTGCAAACAGAATGGTGCAGAAGGCTGGAATTTCTTCCAACAATCCCCCAAATTAAAAAATGGCTGTTTTTGGCACATTTACTGTGCAGAAATTGGTTGCCATGTTTGCCAACAAAATACATTGTGTGATATATTGAATGTGAAAGGAACTGAATGTTCAGCCAAGCGAGATGGGGAATATGTGCACAAAGAAGATGCTAAATAACCATATATAAAAAACTCGAAGGAGGCAAGAGAGGGACAAAGGGATTTCGGGATAAAGTTCCAGAGTGTGGGGGCAGAGATGCTGAATGCCTGACCACCAATGGTGGGGCGGGAAGTACTGGGGGTCCTGAAGCAGGTGCCGAGCGGAGGGAGCGGATAGGCTGATGTGGGGTTAGGAGGTTGGAGATGTAGGGGGTAGGGCCTGTGGAGGGTTATGAAGGTGAGAACAAGAGTTTTGTTCTCGATTCTCTGAGAGATGGAGTCGGGCAAGAACGGGGGTGATTGGTTCGCGCTGAGGATGAACAGTTTCTGATTATTTTTATAATATCTGGACTTTTGGCATTCCCAATCATTCACAAACCTGCCTCCATCTTGGTCAAAATGAGAAAAAAAAATTCTATCATCTCAATATCATCATCCATGCCCTGACCCACTCTACCTTGCCCCACCTTCGCAAAATCACCCAGCTCCTTCTCTGACGCATCCCTCAGGCCGCCGAAGCCCTCATCTACACATTCATCACATCTACACCAACTCCCTGATTGTCGGCCTTCCCAACTCTTCCTTCCACAAGCTGCAGATCATCCAGAACGCTGCAGCTCATGTCTTCTCCTGTACCAGCCTCCATTGCCCCATCACCCCCACCCTCACCCGACTCCACTGCCTCCCCATTCCCGAGGTTAAGAGTTAAAAATCCTCGTCCGGCCTTGCTCCTCCCTACCTCTGCGACCTGCTGCCTCATTTCAACCTGTCCACTCTCTCCATTCAGCAGGCTCTGCTCTGCGTCCTCCACCCGGCTGCCCCACCATCGGCAGTCGGGCCTTCAGCCTCTCTGCCCCACCCTATGGAACTCCATCCCGCATTCCCTTCGCCTCGCTCCCTCCCTTGCCTCCTTCAAGGCATCTCAAAACCCTTCTCTTCGAGCGAGCCTTCAGGTACCCTCCTAAGTCTCTGCCCTGCACCCTCCCCGATCCCAACCCCCAGCTTGGATCCAAATCCCTGATTGTCTCGCATCTTCGGAAGTCCTCCCGATGTGAAAGACACTCTCCAAATGTAATATTTTATTGGTCGTAGCAAGCTCTAGGCACCTTCATAACTATAGAGTGGACCCTGTTGGTAAAAATTGTACATCTGGTTATTTCCATCATTTCCTTTAGCCATGATTGCAACAACCATTTCTTTTAATTCTCCCATCCTCCACCAACAAAGGCTTGATTAGAGTCATAGATAAGTGTTATTCTGAGGCAGGTTTATTTTTTTAAAAAAGGAGGAAATTCCTCAAGTGGCAATTAAAAGGTATGGTCAAATCACTTTTGAGAATGTGACTGGATACAGCACCTATTTGTAGACCACTCAACCGATTACGTTTTCACTTTACAGTTAAAGCAAACAGAGTAACTGGTCAACTCAAAGTCCTGATCATAAAGCAGAATTTATAGAGCCACGTGCCTCATGAAACTGCTGAGACGGTCAGAAGACTGCCTTGATTCCTGGCAGAATCTCTATTACAACCCACAAGTCGGATAAAACCTCCCTCACAACTGTCTAAAGCCAGTTTGTTTTCCATGATTGTCGGTGAATAAGTCGACATTTGGTAAATTTTCTTCATAGTAGTAGGATGAGCCAACATCAAAAGATTAACTTTGGGCAACCAACCATTCCTCTTGTAACATGCTTCCTGCCAAAAACATAAAGCAAAAATAATGAGGCCCTACTTTTATAGCTGTTTCGGCCAACAATCGAGATAAATGATCATTTGCTTCATGGCCATTTGTGGAACATTGCTGTGTGAATTGGCTGCTGCATTCACCTATAAAATGCACAAAGACATAAAAGCATTGCTAAATTCTTTGCATGCAGAATATTGTGGGACACTGCTGTGCGCAATTGGCTTCCGTGTTTCGCCCATAAAATATAGTCAATTCACTTTACAGTGTGTTCTATGAACAACACCACCAAATTTCATTTATAGAGCACCTTTCACATCGGGAGGACGTACCAAAGCGCTGGATAGTCAGGGGTCAGGAGCGTGGGGGAGGGGTGGGTGAGAGGCAGAGGTGGGAGGGTGACCGCAGGCACGATTAAAGAGTTGGGTCTTGAGACTGGCCTTGAAGGAGGCAAGGGAGAAAGTGAGGTGAAGGTACTGTGGGACAGAGTTCAAGAGTGTGGGGGCAGAGAGGCTCAAAGCTCGGCCACCGATGGTAGGGCGGGTCGGGTGGGAGGGAGCGGGCAGGTTGGTAAGGAGTCAGCAGGTCAGAGAGGTAAAAGGAAGGCCATGGATGGTCTTGAAAGTGAGGACGAGGATCTTGAATTCAATTCTCTGAGGGATGGGGAGCCAGTGGAGTCGGGGGAGGGTCGGGTCAAGGCGCCTGGTGAGCGAGCGTGCATGAGCTGCAGAGTTTTGGATGATCTGCAGCTTGTGACGGGAAGAGTTGGGAAGGCCGATGAGGAGGAAATTTCCATAATCAAGCCTTAATGTGATGAATGCCTGGGTAAGGGTTTCGGCAGCGGCGGAGTCTAGCAATGTTACGGAGGGGTGGTATGCAGTGCCAGTCATGGCGCAGATGTGGGGGAGAAAGGTAGTTAAGTCCTGTGAAAGGGAGTCCTGTGGCTCAGTGGTTAGAGACCTGAGTTCAATTCCAGGCAGGGCTAAACCTTGGGCAAGTTTCCTTACTCCACATGCCTAATAATAATCCCTCCAAAAAAAATAATAAATTGGTCATTTTCAATCCATATGACTGTTTGTGGGACATTGCTGTGCGCAATTGGCTGCCGTGTTCGCCCACAAATATACAGTCAATTCATTTTACAGTGTGTTCTGTGAAGTGCTTTGGGACGTCCTCCCGACGTGAAAAGCGCTATATCAAATGCGATTATTATTATTATTATTAAGGATCAAACAAGACAGCCAGGTTCCTGACTGGCTTAATGAGGTTGAGCGCGCATCCGTGGATGCTGATGCTGCCAGCTCCGAGGTGCGGAGGTGCTGTCACAAGCCAATCAGGAGGGCCTCGGTCTTGCTGACATTCAGCTGGAGAAAGCTGTCCAGCATCCAGGACTTGATGTCGGACAGGCAGTCGGTCACGCCGCCAGTAGTCCTGGAGTTGAGGGTGGAGGCAGAGAGATAGAGTTGGGTGTCATCCGCATACATGTGGAAATTTACCCCATGTCTGCGGATGATGTCACCAAGGGGGAGCATGTAGAGGGTGAAGAGGAGGACAGAGCCCTGAGGAATGCCGCACTTTAAGATTCCTGAAGACATCAAATGCAAGGATCATTATTATTATATACAATCATTCCTTTGATGTGGCAATTCCACAGCCTTCAGCGTGGTCAAAAATATTTCTTAAATTCCTCCCCCTTTTTACCCCATAACCAGCAATACTAGAATATTACAATTGAACGGTCCCTGACAAATGGGATGAACAACACTGCAGCCAGGAGAGTTGTTTTTTGCACACAAACTGGTTGTGCATGTTGAGTAAGCTATGGGGTAAAGGGTAGGTAAATGGGAGACTGAAATGGAATGAATACACTTTAAAGGTGACCATATTTTCTAAACCAAATCAGGACACGTACAGAAAATTGCACTCACCACAATTCTTGATGCTCGAGGTACTGGAGAAACTTGTTGGATTAATGGCTGTATTTCTCTGAGTATCTGTTTCAGAATTTTTTTCTTGCTCAACTCAAGATGGGGCAAATTAAAGTAGCTTTTGATGATGAGTGGCTTTCAGTTTTGAAGTTGGTCATGAAAGTAACAATTATGCTTTTTCAACAATGTCATATTTTACACACATTGTTTGTGCATCAAATATTAACAAACATGAGAAAAGTTAAGGGAATTTCAGGCATTTTTTTATCCAGCGATACAATACCTCATCTAGCGACTGTCTCTGGAAATCAGCCTACTTTAAAAAGCCAGCAGAGAGGCAAAGGCTATATGGCATATGCTGTACATTTCTATGCTGTTTAAGATGGTTTGGAATCAGTGTCAAGTTCCACAGGCAAACTTTCCATCAGGTAGCAAATTCTGCTTTATGTTTTGCTTTGCCACCTTCCATATTTCAGACATTACCAATCAGGTGATACCCATGTTGCCTTTCACTTATTAGCATCCTCAACATTATCCACATGTGTTTGTGGGACACTATTGTTGTGGAATTAACAGTCACAGACGATTTGGTCACAGCAATGAGCTCGTTCATTATTCGCATGCGAGGAGAAGCGCCAGTCCGGCTGCCCATTCTGTCTTGCAGTATTTTACAAGAGTTTTTCTACCTGTTTCCGAGATAAATTAGTTACATATTCATCCAATCAACTGTCACATATTAGCAATATTTACCTTAGCAACAATTCATTATCCAATCATAACTTTACATATGTAGCTGCTCACATAACGCGATCACGTGGTCTTGTCTGGTCCTCAAAAGCGGACCAGTCCAGTTTTCAATCAGTCATATCACATCCAGCCATTGTCTGCCGTACCATATCGGCCATTCGTGTATTCTTGTTGTAAAGAGGAGAGTTAATGGTTACATCTGTTTCCAGCATAACCTAGCTGCACTTCGTAATTTTCCACATTTCCCCCCCTTTGTCCTTTAAAGGACAATATGGAGTCAGGGCAATGGACCTACCTCCGCATTAAAGCGTCCACCTCCTCAATTAAAGGGTCGTCCGGCCATCGGATGGGGAGGAGCAGGGTAGGTGCTGAATGAGGAGTGTTTTTTTGTAAGCCTAGAGAAAATAGACTTATAACAGCAGAGGACAAGCTCCATATGCTTCGGTGGTTATATACCCCACGGTGCAAGTGCCAGTCCAGTCGAGGGGAAGTGTCTTATATGCCTTGTTACCGCAGATCCAGAATAACCCAGATCTTATGAGTGTGGGGTACCAGTGGGTATAATTCTGACAAAAATCCACCCACGGGGACGCGGGGGCATACATATACCATCGAATCTGACATGTATGTGATAGTCTCAGGGCACGGAGAGTGGTAAGGTTCTGGCATTGGTCTTGAGCCCTCCATCCGCACACTGTATTATTAGTCAAGCTAAAATAACCGTTGGATGCCCACAGTCCCCATGTGCCATTGAGCGTAAGGTTAAAGGCTCGTTGGCAGTTACAGGTTGTATTGCTGAAATGGAGAACAGTCCGTGGCGGCGAGGCAAGGCAAAGGGAATCATTTGCTTTACATTCCCATGAGCTGGGGATTTCAGTAAAAGGGTCAAGAAATGCAAAACGCGCTTCACTAACATTGTAATCAGCGAGGTACTGACAAGAGTGGACATCAACCTCTCCGACTCTAGTGCTGCCTGTAGTATAGTTTCGGCGGACACACAAGTGTGCCCCCCCTTGCATTATTACTACAGTTGGCTGTCTTCTCCATGCGGGAACATTCTTGATCAAGGCAGTCATTTGGCCCTCATACCAAGAGCTATTGGAGGGGAGCGCCAGCCAATGCAGCTCAGAAGAGGAGGCAGTAGTAGGGAAATGGGTGCAGAACCAACAATCTGTCTTATTCCCTTGCTGCGCTATCGCCTGCATGCGCTTAATGGCCGAATTGTCCTTCCATGCCTCCCCAAGTTGTGTCCCTGTACAAAGCAAGAATAACAGATACAGCAACATTGTCACCGGCAATTTGAACAGTCACAGTTACACAGTGTTAAATATCTTGGCGGCCTGCATGCGGGGATGGATTGACATGAGATGCGTGGAGCCAAGTCGACTTTCCCTCCACCTTCACTGCTGTATGCGTGGTTAATAACACCTGGAATGGTTCTTCCCAATATGGCTCAAGACAGTTCTTCATCTGGAAGGTCTTAACGTAGACAAAATCCCCCAGTTGATACATGTGGCAGTCCTTGTTGGTGGGCTGTTGTTGGGCTGCAACTACCTGTGGATGAACAGCTCTAAAGACTTAATTAGTGCAATACAATAACTTAACAAAGCTTCATCCATGCTATGGATATCCATTTGTCGCTCAGTCAACGGCGCGTTGACTGGTAGTCTCAAAGGATGTCCCATTACTACTACGACAATCCAGTGATACCGTTTGGGCTTGATCGCATGAGCATTATTTGTAGTGCTACAGGCCACTTCATACCAGTCTCAGCACATAGCTTAGCTGTTTTGTTTTTCAGTATACCGTTATGCTGCTCTACCGTCCCTTTAGATTGTGGGTGGTATGGGCATGACAGATGTTGCTTGCACTGTAACCCCTTCAGTAACTCCTTTACCACCTGTCCCGTAAAGTGCGGTCTGTTGTCGCTGGACATGAGTTCTGGTACACCAAACCTAGGTGTCAATTCCCGCAGTAAAATTTTAGCTACTGTAGTGGCATCATTCCTCCTGGTACCCACCTGGAAAATACACCTAGTATAACTAACACATAAGTATCCCATACATTTCGGCATTTGTATGAAGTCCATTTGCAAATGAATAAAGGGTCCCCACGGTTGGGGTTGCGAAGCGGGCTGTACAGCCGGTGTCTTACCAGCATTAAATTTTTGGCATATCATACATCTTGCTCTAATTTTTTCTGCAATTGTAGCAAATCCTGGCGCATACCAAGATTGTTGTACAATACTGTTCATCCCCCCTAGCCCGCATGGGTATAACCATGACACACGCGGGCAAGCCAGGGTAGAAGGCTATGAGGTGCAACTACGCGGCCATCGTGGTGGACCCATAACCCATTAGTTTGTTGGAGACATCCTGCAGCCTTCCAAACCGATCGTTCGCAATTAGGAGATGCGGCTTGGGAGCTAATAAGAGGGGTGAGGGGAGAGTAATAGCAGCAGTTGCAACACATAGTTTTACCACAGTCCCAGTGACCAGCAGCCGCTGCTTTTTCTGCAAGGTCGGCACACGCATTTCCTGCGGATACGTCATCGTTTCCAGAGGTATGGGCGGCACATTTTATTACGGCCACGGCCGCAGGAAGCTGTACGGCCTGCATTAAGTTCCGAATAAGTTGTCCATGCTTGACCGATGTCCCGGAGGATGTTAAAAATCCTCGAGCCTCCCAGAGTTTAGCAAAGTTGTGGGCAACGCTGAAAGCATATCGTGAGTCCGTGTAGATATTGGCAGTTTGTCCGGAGGCTAGGATGCAAGCGCGGGTGAAGGCAAAGAGTTCGGCCGCTTGTGTGGAACACACAGAGGGTAATTTGGCAGCTTCTACAGTATCAATGGAGGTACAAACGGCATAATCTGTTTGGACGTCTCTCGTAGTTGTCCGAGTGGATGATCCATTGACGAAGAAAATGAGGTCAGGATTGAGGAGAGGATGATCTTGCAGTTCTGGTCGGGGTAGTGTAGTGCCTCTCGTAACAAGTTCACAATCATGGGGCTCCCCGTCGTCTTCCATTGGCAGTAGGGTCGCAGGGTTGAGGGTGGTACAGCGGATGATGATAAGGGAAGGGTCAGAGAGAAGTACGGCCTCATATCGAGTAGTACAGGCTGCCATAAGGTGTTGAGTAGCAGCTCTCGTAAGGAGACAGGCGACCGAGTGGGGCACATGCAGGATGACTTGATGGCCAAGAACAATGGACTGGGAGGACACCACGACGTGATATGCCGTGGCAACTGCTTTTAAACAGCCGGGCAGGGCACGGGCCACTGGGTCCAGTCGAACACTATAATAAGCAGTAGGGCGGTATTGGTCACCATGCTGTTGGGTGAGGACGGTCTGTGAAAACCCGTGTGATTAAGTCATGAATAGGTGGAAGAGTTTAGCATAATTCGGGAGTTCTAATGCTGGGGCACTAGCCAGTGTAGATTTGAGGTGGTTAAATGAGATCTCGGCTGGAGCTTGCCAGTCAAGGAGCTAAATCCTGCAGTGGTCGACTGAGCTCGGCATAGCTGGGGATCCAGTCATACTCAGAAAGTGGAGGAGCTCCCTAATAGGCCTCAGGATTTTTATGATAGAGGGTCGGGTAGGAGGTTGGCATTGAATTTGTCGCTGGCAATGCTGCAGGACGCTCACAACTTCATTTAGAGACTTTGCTTCCCATCCGATACACGCAGTACAGAACATTTGTTTTATACGAGGTTGCAACCCTTTTACAATAGCATTAAACAAGGCAGGCATTCCCGCAGCCCCATCGATTCCGGAATATTTTTCAAAAATGTTCCGAAGCCGTTCAACATATTTCCCCACATCCTCATCCGCTTTCTGTATTGTCCCGTGAATTTTACCGCAATCAATATTTTTCAAGAAACTTTCACGCATCGCTTCACTTAACTTTCCCCATAGTTGTTCCAAGCGCTGATCGTTCGGTGTAGCCCCCTCAGGCCATTGACTTTTCTCCTTTACTTGTCTCCATTTATGAGTACCCAAGCAAGCATCCATCATCAATTCTATATCTTCCCTGCTCAGATTATGACATTTACGCAATATTTCCAACTTTTGCAGAAACTCACCAAGACTAGTTTTGGGGCTGGGCACCTTCTACAATTGCCCGTAATTCAGACGGAGTCCATGGCCAATAGACATGGACTGGCTGACCATCGGGTCCAGGAAAAGCCCTCATGGGTAGCCGGTGGACCGGGATTTCGTTCTCCCGGTGGATCCTGGTACGGCTGGCCACCAGAGAACTAAACTCATCCGATCCCCCATAATACTGAGAACGCGACCCTCCCACACCGGACACTACCAGTGGGGTGGTTGAATCAGGAGGATCGCCATTTCCCGGCCCCCCTATACGGTGGTGGTGGGTTCCCCGGAGGAGCCGAAGGTGCGGCCGGCCCTCGTACTAGGTCATGAACTCCTCCTGGTGGCGCGTTTCGGACAGGGTAAGGGGAACTCCAGTCCTCCCATGAGAACCATCGTCACCTTCCGTTGTGCCCGAGCCACCAATACTTTTTCTCGAACCTTACTTTTTCCTTGCATCATCTTATTCTTATTATCTCCCCTACTCTTTCTTCTAGATTTCTCCTTTCGCCTGTTTGTCTCAGTGAGCCACGAATTATAGGCTCCCCAGCCCACACTGCGGTTCCTTTTTCCCTTTTCTTTTTGTCTTAAAATGTTTGCTAACGCTTCTAAGCCGTCACAGTTAAAAGACCCGTAAGGCGGAAAAGTTGGCCAGTCAGTCGAGTCCATTTTTCCCATTTCTCTACAAAACTAATACTTTCAGGTCCATAGTATAAATGTTCCCTTACCGGGGAGTTTATCTTTCGACGTACCGTGACCCATGTTAGTAGTTGTAACAACACCCACATAAATAGACAAAGTACTCACACAGAACACAGATACAAACAAATAGACACACACACACCCACCCAGACCTACCGATCATAGGACTGATACTTTTTTGGCCAACTACGGATGCCTGCGGCCTCCAACCCCCTTTTCTATTATTTGCAGGGCCTTTAACCCTATCTTTACGTGTGCCCAAGGGGCCTCGAACCACTGGTCCTGGTGCCGAAAATATCTGTTAATGGCTTACCTCGTTCTTCTTACACAGGAACTAAACTTCGTATCTCACCGGTAGAAGGACTCTATGTGAGGGAGAACATCCCTACCTTTTATATACCGAGATCGAGTCACTAACCGGCGAGCCTTGGCCTATATCGTCCCATGTCCGAAGTCAACAGGTTTTGCCATCTCGGTGGAACCTCCAAGAAACTGTTGTGGAATTAACAGTCACAGACGATTTGGTCACAGCAATGAGCTTTTATTATTTGCATGCGAGGAGAAGCGCCAGTCCAGAATCAGAGACCGGGCTGCCCATTCTGTCTTGCAGTACTTTACAAAAGTTTTTCTACCTGTTTCCGAGATAAACGAGTTACACATTCATCCAATCAACTGTCACATATTAGTAATATTTAGCTTAGCAACAATTCATTATCCAATCATAACTTTACATATGTAGCTGCTCACATAACGTGATCCTAGTCGCGTAGCTAGTTTCTTATCGCGATCACGTGGTCTTGTCTGACCCTGAAAAGCGGACCAGTCCGGTTTTAAATCAGTCATATCACATCCAGCCATTGTCTGCCGTACCATATCGGCCATTCATGTACTCGTGTTGTAAACAGGGGAGTTAATAGTTACATCTGTATAACCTAGCATAACCTAGCTGCACTTCGTAATTTTCCACACTATGTACACAATTGGCTGCCATTTTTCACCCACAAAATACAGTCAATCCAGTTTGCAGTATACTTTGTGAAGCTCTTTGAGACATCTCAACAACAACAAAATTACATTTGTAAAGCGACTTTCATGTCGAGAGGTCCCAAGATGCTGACCGGTCGGGGATCAGGACCCGAGCGTGGGGGAGGCAGGGTTGAGATGAGGGAGGGCAGGAGATGAGGGTTGAGATGAGGGAGAGGTAGGAGCGCCGCTGAAGGCACGGTTGAAAAGTAGAGTCTTGTATCATGACTTGAAGAAGGCAAGGGAGGGAGCAAGGCAGAGAGACTGTGGGATGAAGTTCCAAAGGGTGGGGGCAGAGAGGCTGAAAGCCTGGCTGCTGATGGTGGGGGGCGTCAGGTAGGAGACATGGAGCAGGCTGCTGAACGGCGGGTTGATAGGTTTTTACCAGGTCAGGGAAGTAGGAGGGGGCAAGGCTGTGGAGGGCCTTGAAAGTGAGGACAAGGATTTTGAATTATATCCTGAGGGATGGAGAGCCAGTGGAGCCGGGCAAGTGTGGGAATGATAATAATAATAATAATAATCCTTGCATTTGATATAGCGCTTTTCACGTCAGGAGGATGTCCCACAGCGCTTCACAGAATACACTGTAAAGTGAATTGACTGTATATTTGTGGGCGAACGCGGCAGCCAATTGCGCACAGCAATGTCCCACAAACAGTCGTAGATTGAAAATGACCAATTTATTATTGTTTTTGGTTTAACAAAATATGAATCATAAAAATGTTGGCAGTCATTCTGTGTGGCACGATTCAAAAAAAGGGAGTTTCTCCCGGTGTCTTGGCCAACAAATCCCCCAAATAAAATTGAGTCACTCACTCCATGGCTGTTTGTGCGGCATTGCTGTGTAAAACTGGCTGCTGCATTTCACAGTACATTGTGTGAAGTGCTTTATAATAATAATAATTCTTGCATTTGATATTGTGCCGTATCGTGTCGTTGAGATGCCTTAAAGTGTTTCACATGAGATGTCTCAACAACATAAGTAACTATATCAATTGCGAGACTTACTATTATTAATCCTTGCATTTGATATTGTGCCTGAGCCTGAGGAGAATTTAGAAAAGCACTCGACAGGATGTTGGCAGTCCTCCACTTCATGGCTGTTGGGGGTTGAAAGAGAATAAAGTCCTCTACGTGGGACGTCAACCCACAACGAACATTTGCCAGAAATTAAAATAAGTTTGTAGCCCAAAGACGGCCAAACACTAGCCCAAAAGTAGGAACAATATTATGCGTCGCCTAAAAGGGGCAGCCGAGCGGCCGATTTAGGTTAGTGCTTTGGAAAATAGATATTTTTTTACAGGTTTCAACTAATTTTTTTAAAAAAAGGCTCGTTTTTCACGCAAAAAAAAAACCGCCCAATTGGGCGCGTGAACCCGACCCATCTGCCAACATTGCTCGTGGAGGCTTCAACCCACGACCTCCTGACACAAGAGACAACAGCGCGAGCAACGCGACGGAGTCGGCCTGACGTTGGGATACTGGGAAAGGAATAACCGGTCGCCGTCTTACCGGCGCGTTGAGCCGCTGAACGACCCCAAGCAGCGCCCTCCACTCACTGCGCAGTGCGTCGCGGCTCCCGAAAAGGCCTTTGCCCGCGCTTGCGCGGGTTGACGGTGAGTGTGACGGTTGAGCGCTGCCCGCGGCGCGAGACCTGTGTGACGGTTGAGGGGCGCGCGAGACACTGTGCAGCTGCGCGGACCAGTGTGACGGTTGGGTGCGCGCGCGGCACGAAGATGAGCGACGATTTCGGCACCAGCCTTCTGCAACTGTGAGTGACCCCACCCCCAATAACACCCCCCACCACCCCAGCCTCCTGCAACTGTGAGTGACCCCACCCCCAATAACACCCCCACCCCCACCACCCCAGCCTCCTGCAACTGTGAGTGACCCCACCCCCAATAACACCCCCACCCCCACCACCCCAGCCTCCTGCAACTGTGAGTGACCCCACCCCCAATAACACCCCCACCCCCACCACCCCAGCCTCCTGCAACTGTGAGTGACCCCACCCCCAATAACACCCCCCACCCCCACCACCCCAGCCTCCTGCAACTGTGAGTGACCCCACCCCCAATAACACCCCCCACCCCCACCACCCCAGCCTCCTGCAACTGTGAGTGACCCCACCCCCAATAACACCCCCACCCCCACCACCCCAGCCTCCTGCAACTGTGAGTGACCCCACCCCCAATAACACCCCCACCCCCACCACCCCAGCCTCCTGCAACTGTGAGTGACCCCACCCCCAATAACACCCCCCACCCCCACCACCCCAGCCTCCTGCAACTGTGAGTGACCCCACCCCCAATAACACCCCCCCAGCCAACCTGCAACTGTGAGTGACCCCACCCCCAATAATCCAGCCAACCTGCAACTGTGAGTGAGCCCACCCCCAATAATCCCCCCCCACCACCCCAGCCTCCTGCAACTGTGAGTGACCCCACCCCAATAACACCCCCCACCCCCACCACCCAGCCTCCTGCAACTGTGAGTGACCCCACCCCCAATAACACCCCCCCCACCACCCCAGCCTCCTGCAACTGTGAGTGACCCCACCCCCAATAACACCCCCCACCCCCACCACCCCAGCCTCCTGCAACTGTGAGTGACCCCACCCCCAATAACACCCCCACCCCCACCACCCCAGCCTCCTGCAACTGTGAGTGACACCCCCCACCATAAACAACCCCCCCCACCCCAGCCTGCTGTAACTATAATAATATTCCTTGCATTTGATATAGCGCCTTATCAAGCCTTCGAGATGGCTAAAAGCGCTTCACAGGATATACTGTAAAGTGAATTGACTGTATAGTTTGTGGGCAACATTGTGAGTGACCTACTCAAACTTCAGCCCCCACAAGCCCCAACAACAACAACAAGATTACATTTGTATAGCACTCGCTTACCGTCACTGTCAGTGACCGGCCCCAGCCCCTCACTAACACCTGCCCACACAAACCCGAGCACCAGCCTTGCTGGCACTGTGAGTGACCCACCCGCTCCTGACCCAAGTCACCCAGTCCAATCCTGTTGGACGTGCAGGTCACTGACTCCAGGTACTAAATATTGCCCCCACTTGCTTAAACTGGAAGGTGACCTGACTCTGAAAAAGGAAAAACATGGCAAAGTCAACTTTGCATTTGATGTGTTCCATGGATGGCATAGAATGTGTTAAAGGGGGGAACATGGAAGAGGTTGAAGGGTATTAGATTGTTCACCATTGGAAAACAATGCAAGACAACAATTAATGGAACAAAATGGATGCTGGGCTAATTTGCCAAATCGGTTGAGTTCATATCCCAAGATATAAAGTGCTCTGGTCAGGCTACACTTTTGAGTAATTGCATACAACAATGGTTGCTGTGACATAAGCAGGCTGCTCCCAGAGGGGAGTAAAACCTACATAAATTATATTATCATTTAATATGACTTGCACAAAGTCTGATTTACAGGCAAACCTGTATAAATCATATAAAATATTAATAATTTCCACTGCGCATGTGTAATTCTGTGCAGCCAGTAAGTGCACATGCATGTCAAAGATGGATGTCAAGACTTTGGAGAGGATGCAAAGGAGATTTTCCAGAAAAATGATGTGTGAAGTTGGGTCCTTATATAGGAATATAAGATCTTAAATCGGATTGGTAAAGTAAACCCAGAAGAATAATTTTGGCTGCACCGAGACCACCAAAGCAGAGGATGCAGGTTTAGGGTTGTAAAGAGGAATTTCAGAAAGTGTTTCTGGATGGGAGATTGGGTCTTCTGGAAAGATATGATTAAATGAGTCGAAGGGCCAACTACATCCTAAGCTCTCTCATGACCTCAACATCAGCCTGCTGGAACTATATTGTCCTCACCCCAGACACTGACTCCCAGCCGCAACAACTCTAATCCCAACACCAGCCTACTAAATCTGAAAGTGGCCTGATGATCACCATCAAATCCTGGCGCCAGACTCCAGCACCATATTCTGACCCCGGACACCGACCACACCACAGCATCAGTTTGCTAGAATTGTAAGAAGAGCCCTGTCCCCAGCAACTGCTTGCTGGAACTATGAGTGACCTCACCTCTCTTTTCTCACCCTTCGATTGACTCATCTTTCCCTCCCCTCTTTCTTTCTTTCTCAAATGACAAAATATGTCTTTCTATTTAGCAAAACATTTTCCAGTCTTGGCCAAACAATACCAAATGTGATATGAGGATGGTGGAAAATGAACATCCAAGGAGGGAAAAGAAAATAAATATCAAAGGAGTGAATAAGATAAGCAAAAGGAGGGCGTGAGAAAATCAGTGCTAATGGTAGAAAATAAAAAGGAGAGTGCAGGAAAATACAAGAACGAATCACATTTGTACAGCAGCTTTCACCTTGGGAGGACGTCGAAAGGCTAGACCATTAAGAATTTGCACCCGAGTTGGGGGCTGGGATCAGGAGGGGTGGATGGCAGGTAAAGTAGGATAGGAGGGTGAACAAAAGCTCGGTCGAAGAAGAGGGTCTTGAGACAGGCCTTGAAGGAGGCATGGAAGGGGCAAGGTGTAGTTCCCCAAGGCTCTTACTGCATTTGATATAGCGCCTCATCATATCGTAGATACGTCTCAAAGTACTTCACAGGATTTACTGTAAAGTGGATTGACTAAACTTTGGTGTGCGCAATTTAAAATCTACTGAGATTTTAAAATTTTAAAATTTCTGAGGCACAATCAAATATATAAAATCTGTATTTTTATATTAAAATATGTATTAAAAATATTTTATAAAAATATGTATTAAATGTTAATCAAATTGTAGCATGAACCTCTTCAGTCTTCTGATTATTTGATGAGGGAGACGATGGGCATAATTTCTGTATCCTAAGTTTCTGAATGTTTTAGTACAGAGTACAATTTTCTATCTCTGGCTACTTTATAAATGGAATCTTGTTGTTGTTGTTGTTGTACCTCATCTAAAGATTTGTTTATTTTACTACAGTTCAATTCACTGGAATTAGGTGATCTCCTATGTAAAAGGACTTGCCATGTTCAGTGCAAAGTATTACAAAAGCTTGCACATTTAATTATTGGGCTGTGCTGAGTTGCCCAATCTCAGATGGAAGAGGATTTCTGAGGCACAGTAATTCGCCTCAACATCCTAGGTTTGAGAGGGAGTTCAAGGAAACATTGCAATCTCCGTGGCATTATTTTTTCTTCAAATCGTCCACAAATATACAGTCAATTTCCTTTACAGTATATTCTGTGAAGTGCTTTGAGACAATTAGATGACATGAAAAGTGCTATATCAAATGCAAGGATTATTATTTATTATAATCAACCTAACAGCCCTTGTCTCTAGGTTTATTCAATAGCCATTTGCAAGACCTTATTCAACCACATGAGAGCAGGAGGGAGGAAAAAAATGGATTTTTTTGTTTCAATCATGTTAACATATTACCTTATACTGTTTGGGGGGAAAGGAAGAAAAGGAACAGATTGAAGCAATGTGAAAATACTGATTCTAACACTTCCTTCAATAATTTTTTTGAAACATATTACAATATATAAAAATATTAGCTGTACCCTTTGCAGCTTAGCTTGCCACCAAAGGATCCAATATGGAATATAGATTGACACACAGGCAGATATTTCGTCTTTATCTATGCTCACCTGGGAGGACTCCTGTGGGAGGACCTGGCGCTTTAAAAATGTTATTGTTGTCACGGCTTACCTTCGTCTGTGTTCTTTATTTTGTTTCCACTGCTTGGCTACATGCGTGCTCTGTGACGCAGGAGGCCACAGCACCATGGTCAGCTGGCGCGGCACCAGGTGTAACTGCAGTAAGTGCATACATTATAGGTGTTCTGTGACGCATGATGTCTCAGCGCCACTTTAACTTGGCGGCCACCAGGTGTAACTGCAGCGAAAAATACAAAACTGAAAACAACTCATGAATGATAGGAGATACACCAAAACAAATATGCCGATGTCACTCTCAGTGCAAGATCTTTCCGATGAGCTGTGCATCATTTCTCTATGTCAATCGGTTATTGAGATCCTTGAAGCGCAGACAGACATTGTCGTTTTATTAATATTAAGATAGAAGAAGATAGATGACAGACATTTTGTTTTGTCAACCATGTATCTGAAACATTGTGTAAACCCATCAACATGATCAACAGTAACCAAACCAGACTGAGAGTTCCATATATGCCTATCACCCACATATGGAAATGTCGCTGTGTCTGGAATGGAATGCTCACTTTCTCTCTGATGGGACATATCCTGCTGCCTTTATTCCACAGATTATTAAATGCAGTTTGGTGAGAACTAAAGCTTGGGAACTCCAGAGTGTTCATTGGGGTGGAGTTTCACCAACTAAAGTTACAAGCCATTGGGAACACTGTCTGGTCACTACCCGCTGCTTGAAAGAGTCATGGTTTGCAGAGGTAATACGATCTGAGAGGGGCCTGATTGATCCGCTGCTCTAAGTCCTGCTAATGAATCAGGCTGGTTGTTCTGTTATCAGCAGATTACCCACCTGCCTCAGGAAAGATACTACCCAGACAGACGGTTGACTTAATTCTGACATTCCATTGCTGAGCATATCACCTTGGAGCCAGCCCAGTTCCAAGGAAAATCCGTTTTTTTCTACCACTGATAAAATGTATGTTTTATGAAGAACATGTACAGTATATACAAGGGAAGTATGAGCAAATAAAGTATTGCCGTTGTTGTCCTTCTTTTGGTCAGCCTGGTGTCTGGCACATGGGGAAACCCATCACCACGCTTAAGAATATCGAAACCAAACTGAGAATTTCATGCATCCCACCTACACATGGAAGTTCCAGAGATTGATTGTTGCAATGGAATGCGCACTCTCCCTGGAGGGATGCATCCGGCTTGCCCAATTCCGGAAAGTATTAGGCGCAGTTTTGCAAGAGCCAAGCCTTGGGGACCCCAGCGTGTGTGTTGGGGTACTGCTGGAGTCTAACCAGCTAAACCTGCATAGCTTGCCATTGATATTGCTGTCTGGAAAGCTTTCCTATTGCTTGACCAACTACGCCCATTCCACTGTTAGGGCTTTGGCTTGCAGAAGCTTAGTGGTATGACTCTCTGCCCCCAGTGACTGGTCTGCCCTTCAGGATCCTGCCAAGGGTGTTATCAGCAATGCCCTAGAGTACTGAAGAACTGCCTGGCTGAGGAACCGGATTATCGAGACTGCCACAGAGTGGCTCAATTCCATTGCCAGACATGTTACTACGGAGCTAGCTCAGCTCTACGGTGGCCCGTGTACTCCCCCCCCCACCCCCGGACGATAAATGTCCAACAGCTTCAGATGACCTGTTTCTTCTCCAAGTTTATGTGAGTCGGCCACATGGATCACCCTGAGATTGTTTTAGGAAGAATCTAATTGGGTAACTTTACAATCATAAAGCCATATGATTACTCTCATGTGAAGAATACAGTTAAACCCCAACCATGGCATTTGTACATTATTAATTGTTTTCTGTTGCGGTGTTCCTTTTTAGGTGTCTTCGCTGTTTGGTCAGATCATTTGCTCGGTATTCCAATGATGTGCAGTCTCTGCCACCAAACTTGAAGGACAAATTGCTTAAAATAATGAGTATGCAGAGTGCTGTTACAGATGAGAACATAAGTCAGGTGAGAATAAATTGGGGCAACTTGGATTTATGTCATTTTTTTACTTTTTCATCCCTTGTTTCGGTTTGTCTCTGTACTTGTTAAGAGATTGCAGTTGAGCACTGCCCAATTTCAGGTGGATATTTCCAGATTGCTAAATAGCTTTGGACCCATAGTTGCTGGGCATTGCATTGAATTTATCCATTCTTATTTCATCAAATATTCTTAAGAAATGGACAAATAAAATCTGCAGTCTCTCTCGGGTTAAATTTAAACTGGTGTGGGAAATGAAAAGAATAATGTTTCGAGATGTCCTGTTATGGCACATAGTTTCTTGATAATAATCTGCTTATCTCAAAGCAAATTATTTTATTTCCCCAAGCATAAGGAAACGTGTAAGGCAACAGCAGCCAGAGATTGGCATGGAAGGAACAATTGTGAGACAATCAGGTGCCCCTGTCCACCTCTTATTTCTTCCATTTTTTGGAGTCCTATAAAGTAGTAGTTAGATCACTCGCCTCGCAAATAAGAGGACCTGGTTTGATTCCCGAGCAGGGCGAAACATTAGGCAAGTTTCCTTTCTCCGCATGCTTCTTTTACCCAGCAGTAAATAGGAACCCGTGTGTTAAAAGCCAGACTCATTGGCTCCCGTCAACGTCTTCTATCCTGCAACTCTGACCTCCTAAACCTCCCTAGCCTAACCTTCAGACTTACCGAACCAGTGCGCAACCTCGGCTTCAGGTTCGACCTACAGCTGTCCTTCCTTCCCCACGAACAGGTTGGTTGCTAAACGGCTAACAAACTTAACGTACATAAATCTCAGGGCCAGATAAATTGCATCTGAGGATCCTTCAGGGACTAAGGGAGCAAGTCGCAGAAACACTGGCACAAATCTTTCAGAAATCACTGAATACTGGAGTGGTGCCAAAGTATGTGGAGTCCTGTAGTTCAGTGGTTAGAACACTCGCCTTGCAAGCGAGACACCTAGGTTCAATTCCAGGCAGGGCGAAACCTTGGGCAAGTTTCATTACTCCACACGCCTAATAATAATCCCTCCAAAACAAAACAATAATAAATTGGTCATTTTCAATCCACGACTGTTTGTGGGACACTGCTGTGCGCAATTGGCAGCCGCGTTTTTCCCACAAATATACGGTCATTCACTTTACAGCGTATTCTGTGAAGCGCTTTGAGACGTCTAGAAGACATGAAAAGCGCTATATCAAACGCAAGGATTATTATTATTACTGGAATAAGGGAGATGTAGTCCTATTTTTAAGAAAGGTAACAAAAGTGATCCAGGAAACTACAGAGCATTAACTTTGATGTCCATTGTGAGCAAAACTATGGAGACTCTTATTAAGGATAAAATCACAGAGCACCTGGACAGAAATAAAGTCATCAATATAGCCAATTATGGGTTCATGAACAGGAGGTCTTGCCAATCTAATTTACTGGTCTTCTTTGACAGCAGTGTGCCAAGGGAGCTTGATAAGGGAAAGGCTGTTGATATTGTACATCTGGATTTCAGTAAGGCCTTTGATACAGTTCCTCTTGAGAGGTTGATACTAAAAGTCAAGAAAACGGGAATCAGTGTAAGTATATTATAATGGATATGCAATTGGTTGACCGGAATAATAATAATAATAATACTTGCATTTGATATAGCGCTTTTCACGTCCGGAGGACGTCCCAGAGCGCTTCACAGAACACACTGTAAAGTGAATTGACTGTGTATTTGTGGGCAAACTCGGCAGCCAATTGCGACAGCAATGTCCCACAAACAGTCGTAGATTGAAAATGACCAATTTATTATTGTTTTTGATTTTGGAGGGATTATTATTAGACGTGTGGAGTAAGGAAACTTGCCCAAGGTTTCGCCCTGCCTGGAATTGAACTCCGGTCTCTCGCTTGCAAAGCGAGTGCTCTAACCACTGAGCTACAGGACTCCACAAGAAGCTATAGGACTCCACTGAAGAACCCAGAGGGTGGTGGTACAGGGAATGTCATCAGGCTCAGAAAATGTTACCAGTGGAGTTCCAGAAGGGTCTGTTTTGGGACCTCTTTTGTTCAATATTTTTATAAATTATCTGGAACTAGGAGTCGTTAGCACAGTGCCTAAGTTTGCAGATGACGCCAAGTTAATTAGGGTGGTAGATAGATTGCAAAACTGAACAAGAAAGGTTACAGGAGGATTTGAACATACTTGGGAATTGGGCAGACCGGTTGCAGATGAAATTCATTGTGGAGAAATGTAAAGCATTTCACGTGGGGACAAGAAATCCAAACTATTATTTGAACTAAAGTAAAATAATATGTATGGAAAATGAAAAGGACCTGGGTTCCTGATTGACAACAAATTGAAGCTCTCGCAACAATGCTCTGTGGCAGTGAGTAAAGCAAACCAGATGTTAGGATGTATCAAAAGATCAATAGCAAACCGAAATAGTGGGATAATCCTGACACTGTTTAAATCATTGGTGAGACAGTACTTAGAGTACTATGCACAGTTCTGGTTGCCGCAGTACAAAAAGGATGTGGGAGAAATTGAGAGGATACAGAGGCGGGTAACCAGAATGGTTGAGGGAATGGAGGGACTTTGAGGAGAGACTAAGTAAATTGGGCATGTTCATGCTGAAAAAGAGAAGATTGAGAGGCGATATGATTGCTGTCTTTAAGATTCTAAAGGGACAATGTACATCATGACAGGCTGTTTCAACTAGTCCAGAATAGTAAGACCAGAGGACACGGTCTGCGATTCAAGGGGGGTAAATTCAGAACGAATCTAGGGAAACACTATTTCAGTGAGTGAATAATAAATCTGTGGAACAGTCTCCCGAGAGAGACGGTTGAAGCAGGAAATGTTGATTCCTTCAAACACAGATTAGATAGTTTTGTTTTAGGAAATAACATTATGGGATATAGTACATAGGTAGTTCAGTACATGTGTGAATGCGATCGCCAGGAAGGTAGAAGGCAAACTAGCTGGACCTTGGTCTTCTTTTCGTCTAGCATTTCTTATGTTCCTATCTACATCTGGTCCCTGACCAGGACCGCCTTCCTCCACCTCCGCCAAACTGGCCGCCTCTGACCACACCTTACCCCAGATGCAGCCAAACCTGTGTTTGTCACCTCCCAACTCAACTTCTCATATGCCCTCTTTGATGGTCTCCACTTCCCGCATACTCACCTGTACTAAACTCCGTACCCCCCATCACACCAGTTCTAGCCCAGCTCATTAACACCGAACAGATCGATTTCAATATGAATACAAGTTGTTGTTGTCGTTGGTCGATTCGCACGTTGTTTTTCCAGAGATAATAATCCCTTCAAAAAATTCTGTAAAAAAAAGTAATAAATTGGTCACTTCAATCCACGACTGTTTGTGGCACACTGCTGTACGCAATTGGCTGCTGCGTTTCGGCCACAAAATGTACAGTCAATTTGCTTTACAGTATATTCTGTGAAGCGCTTTGAGACGTCTCAAAGAAATGATAAGGGATTATATCAAATGCAAGGATTATTATTATTATATTGGTTCCGTGTGGATGAATGAGACTGATGACATTACGGCATCTGTCACTTCATCCTTTCCACAAAATCTTCATGTTACATGAGGAAAAATCGGTCGGGAATTGTCAGTCTCCAAACATAAATGGTTCTGTGGAAGAGCAGTGCCCTTGGCTCACGCCTTATCACATGTCAAGTGTTGTGGCTGAAGCTAGGTGAGGTACAAGTTCATTTGTTTTCAGATATTTATTGACTGACTTTGTGATCTGAATACAGGTGTTGCATCCAGGGCTCCAGAAACTGGACCTTCGTGACTGTAACATTTCAGATGATGGATTGATGCTGCTTCAGGTTTGCACACAACTGCGGAAAATCAATTTAAATTCCCGACAGTATACGCTCTCCATAACCTCAGAAGGTATTTTATATATATTGATCACCTCTATGAAAGAAAAGTGAGAGAAAGACATTAAGGGCAAAATAAATGAATTAATGATGTTTGCTTTCACAACTCAAAATGTCAGGGCAATATGCAGCTTTGTGCAAGTCGAGCTAACCCCTAAAATAATGATATTACGAAAAGAACACAAGCTCCCAGTCTGACAAATAAATGAATTAATTTTAATAAAACAGAAATTATTGTCAGATGGAGAGATTTTCTTTGCCAGCAAACATGACCTAAGTTTGCTCACAGCCAAGTCCCACAGACAGCCATGAGATGAAAAACTTCTCAATCTATTTCATTGTTAACCAGGGCACTGGGGGAAACTTCTGTCTCTTTACCAGCAGTGTTATGTGCAAGCCCAAATCTCTTGTTGGTAGTTTGGAATCATTTTTATTGTGTAGTTCTCTATCAAACACAACAAGAACAAGTTGTACTAATTTAAAGCACTACATACTTCACAGGAAGTGTGTGAAAGTGTGAAAACTCAAGAAAGGTGTGAAGCACAGTATAACAACAACAAATTACATTTGAATAGCACCTCTCATTTCGGGAGACATCCCAAGGTGCTGGACAATCGGGCATTTGGAAGCGAGCAGGGGGTTGAGATCAGGAGAGGTGGAGGGCAGAGAGGGTAGGGGTAGAAGGGCGAACAAAGACATGGTCAAAGCGGAGGGCCTTGAGATGTGCATTGAAGGAGGCAACGGAGGGAGTAAGACGAAGGGATTGTGGGATAGAGTTCGAAAATGTCAGTACAGAGAGGCTGAAGGCTTGACTGACGATGGTGGGGTGGGCTGGGCGGGGAACATGGAGCAGGTTGGAGCGTGCTAAGCGGAGGGAGTGGACAGATCGATATGGCGTTAATAGGTCACAGAAGTAGAAAGGACCAAGGCAATGGAGGGGCTTGAAAGTGAAAATGAGGATTTTGAGCTCTATGTGGGTGATGTCCAGTGGAACCGGGCGAGGGTGGGGGTGGTGCCCGAGAGGGTATAAGCTGCAGAGCTCTGAATGGTCTGCAGTTTGTGGAGGGAAGAGTTGGGAAAGCCGACAAGCAGGGAGTTGGCAGAGTCAAGCCTAGATGTAACAAATGGATGAGGATCTCGGTGGCTTGAGGGGAGAGGCAGTGGCGGGGTTGGGCGATATTGCGGAGGTGTGGTGAAGGCAAATTGGATCATGGCATGGATATATACAGTCCCATTATAATATGGCATTCCAAGACTACCCTGCCTGAGGGGCACTCCAAAAATGCAAGTTGTTTTGACTCCTAAAGATTTCTCATCCACTAGACTTTTCCAATGTATTTCTTGCCGCTCTCTCTACTTCCACTTGCAGTTGACTCCAGCTGACCCTAAAACGTTGTTGGCCAACTTGCCTGCAGAAAATGCGCCATGCGTATCACCCTAGCCCTCAACAGGCTCCACTGGCTTTCTGTATGCCAAAGATTGACTTCACAAAGTCGTTCGTACTCCAGGACTTCACCATCTTTGTGACCTCCTACTCCACTGTTCTGTGCACCGCTCCAATTCACTAACTCAAGGCAGCAGAGCGTTCCCCGGTCCCTTCCAGATTATCATGTGAGGTCAAGCCTTCAGCTCCTATGCCCCTAGCCTTTGGAACTCCCTCTCTCTACCCCTCTGTCTTGCCCTCTTTCTATCTGTGCAGGAGGAAATTGGAAGGGGAGAGAGCTTAAACTTGTGGCAACTCGTTCCAAAGTTGCATTTCCATCAACATTTGTTCCATTAGAGAGATCTGGAACCAAGAGTTGCCCATCTTCATAGCAGGAAAGTACTGCAGGATACAGAAGCAACCCAAAAAGAGAAATTATCTAATAGAAAGACTTAAAATTAATTGAATCGGGTAAATAAATTATGGACCCGCAACTTGCTGGAGGATTGTTGATCAGAAGTAGTTTGTGAAAAAGCTTGTAAGATAATTTATTTGCATTGATGTATTGGCATGCCTATCCTCCAGAATGGGAGATACTGTAAGACACAGACTTATGAAGGTGCTTCAGGTTGCTGGTGGCATACCAATTTGTTTGTGGCCTTATGGTTAAAAGGATGGATGAAAGATTACGGAATGGTAGAATGTCTCTGTCATTATAGGTTTGGCTTATTGGAAATAATTTTCTTGTGGGTAAATATCTTTGGGTCAAATTGCAAGACAGTGGACATGCTAACCAGTTGATTCAACGGTATGCCCGGTTTGTGAAGATGTATTTTGATGTTTTTTATTTGATGGGAGGATGTTAAGGGGGTATTCTGGAAGGATCAGATCAAATGGGCTGAAAGGTCTTTTTTTTAATCTGAACCGAACTTGTGAAGCATTTATATCTGCAAGTGATGTGAGTTGAACAACTTGCCATCACTTACTGTCTGAACTGTAAGAATACTTTGTGCAGAACGATCCTCTGATTTTCCTTTCTGCTTCCTGCAGGTTTAAAAGTTGTGGCGTCATCCTGCCCCCATTTGTCGGAAGTATGCCTCAAACGGTGTAGAAATGTTTCAGATGAAGGGATAGTTGCCCTTGCACAGCAGTGCAAATTGCTACAAATAATAAACATCGGAGGCTGCCTGAGTATCACAGATGCCAGCTTGCATGCATTGGGGAAGCATTGCAGATTCTTGCACAGTGTTGACTTTTCAGCAACCAAGGTACAGTGGTCAGTTTGAACCAGATGATTAATTGTAAATATTTATTTGAGGGCTGAAGGCGAAATCTTGTGAGTGAAATACACATTATCTTTTTCCTCGATGGTTTTTCTCCTTCAGCCCGTCTTTTATGAAACAGGTTATTTAAAGAAAATTTAGGTCTGAAATAAACACCTTAAATGTTCAATCATTTCGGAAAATTCTGCAAGCTAACATTTTAAGAGATTTTCTATAAGAATTTTCGAGCGTATGGTGCTAAACTGCTGATGGCCTTTTAATAATTTCACCCAAGTGACTTATTCATAAACTGAGTTTGGATCTGCTTTCCTAGAGGGTTTTTGCACAGGGTTGGGGAGTGAAATGAACCAGCTGAGCCTGGTACTTTAGCAGGGTGTAGTGGCTCACAATTGTGTTTGGGAACTCATTCCAATGTACTATCCATCCCTTGCCATCTGAGATCTGCACATACATGGACATGTGTGTTATACTTGGGATCTTATTTTGTGTGGCTCATACAGTGATGTACCTGTATTTATCCAGCGAAGTATGAGGGAGTTTGAACAGTTCATTTTCATTCATGAAGTAATGGTATTCATTCAGTTTTGCAATTAAATGCACAATTGTGCCAACTGAAGCTCTTGCCTAAAAGTTTACTATTAAAGAAGGGATTTCTTATGTTTAAATTGCACATTAAATACACAGTGCATTGCAAATTATGTTTTGGTCAGTTGGGTGGAAACCCATCACCATGTTTCAGAGTATCCAAGCCAGAGTTACATATATGATTTCCATTTTTCTGGAATCGATTATGCACTCTGCTTACTCAATATCGGGAAAATATTAGGCACGAGTTGGCAAGCGACAAGGCTTGTGCACCTCAGAGATAATCCTGGATTGAACTAGCTCAAATCACAGAGCTTTACACTGAGAATGTTGTCTGGCAAGCTTTCCACTGCTGGTCCAGTTTGGGCACTTCACTTGTTAGGGTTTTGCAGGAGCCTAACAAGAAGAATTTCCAACATCCAGTGACTGGTCTGCCCCTTTAAACAGTACTTTGAGGTACTAGAGACTTGCCTACCCCAGGAACCAGTTAACTGAGAGGATTCACATGACGATGATATTCCATTGCCAAGTGACCTAGAAACCGCTCAGACCTAAGGAGGCCCCTCTCCCCAGTATGCTTTACAGACATTACTTGTCACATCCTTTGTTATCTGTGCTGATAACAGCCAATGTAAAAAAAAACTCAAGGCATAAGGAAGCTGTTGAATTTAAGGTTAACATTAAACCTAATTATTTGATTTATGTCATCTTTTTGAATGAAATTGCTGCATTTTACATTCTACAGTTTTGTTATCAGGTTTCAGATGCTGGGGTCATTGGATTGGTGAGTGGTGTGTGTTCACAAATAATAAAGGTAAGATTTTGCATTGTAGTTCACAATTCTTATTTAAAACCTCGTAACTTCTGTTGGTGATAAGCATAAGTTGCTTTTGTTTTTTGGGAGTGGAAGAGTTGATCAACAACACTTTGGTGATTATCTGTTGCAATTGTTTTAATGTGTAGTATCTTGCTGCTCTTTCTGCAGGAAATTCATATGAACCGATGTGTAAACCTAACGGATGATGCTGTTGAAAGTGTGCTCATCAATTGTCCTCAAATTTTTATTCTACTTTTCCATGATTGTCCTCTCATAACAGGTTAGTCAACGTTTCTGCTAAAATACCCTTAGCCCAAGAGCAAGCAAAATTAGACAGTGAAGTGTCCAATCCTAACTATGTCAGCCTGGCTCAGCTGGTAGCACTCTCACCACTTGAGTCAGGAGATTGTGAGTTCCAACCACATGTCAGGAGTTTGAACAGACGAGTCCAGGCTGACATTCCAATGCATTGTCAGGGGAATGCTGCATTGGGAAGGCCGACAAGCAGGGAGTATTATATTATTTATAAAAAGATAATGTATTGGATCATCTGCCAAGACTCATGTGTTCACATTGGCTTGTAAAGTCAGTGTGAAACAGAAACAAGTGCAGAAGTAATAATGAGTGTTACAGTGTAAAATTCATAAAATTCCAGCCTGCCTAAAAAGATCATCACTTGTGCATCATGCTGTCACATGACTGTTGACTCGCTGCATTATCCATGATAACAAATGAATGATTTCTGGGTCATATGTCACTTTCTGGTGGTACTCGTGATAGTAAGTTGGAAGTGTTGTTGATGACAACTTGAAGATCCAGAAGTTGTCAATTTTTTAACATGCAGGAAGCCAGCAACAGGCCACCTGACTTATTAGTGAATCCCATTTATAACTAAGCACTTGGTGATAAGAAACCAGGACATTTTCAAAACCCATTCTAATGAATGCTGCTGGATTTTGACACTGAATGCCAACTCACTGGGTTCTCCATAGGATTGTTGTGGATGAAATGAAAGGGGGAAGACAGACTTAAGCACAAATGTATTATCTTGTTTCAGAATGTTTAACTTTCTGATACAATTTAGCAGAATATGTAAAATGGTTATTCATTTTGTTATCTTTAGTCTTGACTTCAGTTAAGTATAATGAAGGCTTTTCACTTCACAATTTCATTTTTGCATAAATGTGCTCTTTTTTTCTCTCTTCACCCCCCCATAACTAAAGTGTTTTCACTTATTTTAAATATCACCTCGTTTTAAGGGAGCTTTATAAATGCAAGTTGTTGCCAGTTTCCCTTACAACTCTATGATCTAAGATCATCATGCTTTTTTCTTGCATTTCTCATCTGACATTGCTTGAAGCAAACAGCTTTTTTTGAAAATATATATTTATTTATAAATATAATATTTAGTACAACAGAAATCCCAAGCAAACACAATATCTTCTGTTACAATTTTTTCCCTTTCTCCTGATACAAAAAACCTTCCGTTGTTTCGCAAAGGCAGTTTTGAAAAAAATGGAATGGATTCTCTCGCAATTTGTCACTCTGTCATGGCACTCAGAGCTGCATGGCCTGTTCCCGGGCACTCACAGCGAAACTCACATCGAGTGTGACTGGAAGATCATAAACTCGGTAAAGAAGGCCCTTTGGCACTTCCAAAACTAGCTGTTCTTCTGGCAGAAAGAGGGGGAGGTGAGGGTCTGCCTCAAGTTTGCGCACGCTAGGATCAGGGGCTATATACAGAGGGACAAGCTGAAGTTCGGCTCAATCACGGCAAAGGCCAGATGGTGCCTGACGCCAGCAGGAGCCGCTTCGGCACAACCCAGTCAGGGCTCACCCAACGGGTAGCCGACAATTGCACCCAAAACTGGTGAGGTGGTCCACGGTCTCCGGGCCTCTGCAGCCGTCCCAAGGGCAATGTGCTGACTGTGCTTGAAAGCGCTGAGGGTTGGGGCCCCTTTTATCACCAGCCAGGCCATGTCCTGATAGTTGTTGGTCAGGGCCAGACGTAGCTATCTGTCGTTGCAGGGTACCTCCCGATCGGGTTTTCCCCCTCCCCCTTTCAAACTGTTTTGACTACCTGCCACGCAGACCACTCGGTGATTGCATGGGAGTCTGGACAACAGTTTCTTCCTCACTATACCTAGACGCTCCTCCCAGCGTTTTTAGCACGCTCCGGCAACCCTGAACCAGATGCCGAGGACTTTTACGTAGTCTGGCTTCACCGCAAAAGATATGTGATTGCGTTCTTTATAGTCTCCAAAATACATCACCTCATTTTTCTGGCGGATGACCTTGGCTCCTGAGGCTTGTTCAAACCGGTCGCAAATGCCTAGCATCCTCGAGACCGATTTTTGGTCTGTGACTTCATCCACATACAGGGAGGCCTTGGCTTATGTGCCATGGCTGCCCGGGAAGGTGACACCTTTATGTTTCATCCCTCCTGATGGCCCATGCAAAGGTTTCGATGCAGCAGACAAACAGGGTGGGGGATGGAGGACAGCCCTGCCTTACTCCCGACCTGATGTGGAATGGCTCAGTCTTGCAAGCAAACAGCTCTTAAGACTGATTGGTTTGTGTATCATTTCCTGTGACCTGTTGAGATAAACAAGTTGATCTCTTGAATGTTCTATCTGCCTTTTGAACCACAAGCTGATATTGTGATATGACAATGACAAAGATAGATCTTAGCTTGTCTTATTTGATAATGCATCTTTTATTTTCTCCCTCCAATGTTAATCTTGCTCACAAGAGAGCAGTTTATGTTGTGTCAGCAGCATCTTGCTGTCCCACAAGCCCCATTTTCTTTGTACTTTGCATAATTATCTCTTCATGTGTGAGCCTGAGTGAACGTAAGACAGCTATTCCTCCTTGGGCTATCATGGCTGAGCTCAAAATTCTCACCAAGACTTGTACATGTCAGAAAGAATCCTCGATACCACTCCAGAGTGGAAACTAGCTGAAGATTTTTTCCCTTTCCCATGGAAGCCAACTGTAGGATCCCTATGTTTTGTCGTCGGTGACATCACCGGAATTAGTGGACATTGGTGTAAAATAAATCCTGTGACTTTTAAAGACCCAGTTTGACAAAGCTTTTACCATTCCAGTCATCAGGGAACCTGATCTTTGTCAGTTTATCGCCTGACACTTCTCAACAGTAAATTCCAATTGCTGAATTACTTTAATCCCTTCAAATACCTGTTGAAGTGTATGTGAAAGATCCAATGGCACTCCTTGAAAGAGAAGGGAGTTTCTTCTCGCAATGTGCTTATCCACAATCTTTAAGATAACATTAGTCATTCACTTCACAACTGTTTGTGGAAACTGCTATCCTCAAATTGTTACAGAAAACTGAAGCACTTTGAGACTTTTTGACATGAGGCGTTATATCAATTGCAAGGATTCTTTTCACAATCCCTAGTCTAACGGGAATGAGTTTTGAACACCAATTAGATAAACTGGGGCTTTTCAGTCTTGAGAAGAGGTATCTTTGGGATATTAAGTATTTAAAATTTTAATTGGGATTGAGAAAGTAAACCCAGAACATAAATTTTAAATGAGGCGAGACAACAGAACAAGAGGGCACAGGTTTACAGCTTGCAAAGAATAAGAATAATCAGAATAGGCACTAAGAAGTATTTCTTTACCTAGAGGGTAAAAATCAACAGGAACAACTTCCCAAGAAGGGAAGTTGAGGCAGGACGTGGACTCGGTTAATAAGCAGCCTGATTCTGTGCTGAGTGGGTAATCTGGAAGGATGAGATCAAATTGGCCCAAAGGCCCTCTTCATTTACAGCAGATGTCTTAGATATAAATCCTTGTTGACCTCTGTCTGTTTCTGCAGTTCCTTTAAACCTTCAATAATTTTTTTTTGCTTCCTGACGTTCAACCAATTTATAATGTACCCTTATTTGCCAGAAGTTTTTCAGGCTCTTTAACCACAAATTCCTGTCAGATCCACAAATACAATCCTCTGTGTTTTCCAGCACTGAGCTGTAGAGACCAGGCAGGTTATTTATTCACTTGCACTGAGCTGCACGTTTGAAAAGTTGAATTTGTATTGTTGCACTTTAACTGGAAATTATGACCCAATATTGATTTTGCTGCAGCATTCAGCAGTTATGGGACAGTGTACATCCATTGTTGGGTGTCGTTCAAGACAACTTTGAATGATCTGTTGCCATTAGGTTAGCTCTAATTGACAGTCCGAAAAATAGCAAGAGCATGGGAGGACTAATTGTTGCGATTTGACCCAGACCCTAAAGTCTTTACTTTCTGATTACATCAGTTTGAAAGATGAAGAAATCTTGTCAAATGCACTTTAGTGGTTCAAATGCTTAACTATTTAAGATTTCCAATAAAAAAAGATTTTCATATCCCTATGCAAACTCTGTGCCACTAAAAATGGAAAAACCTGCCATGCCATTGAAAATACAGAAACACTTCGGATTCTACATTATGCATGTGTACTCAGGTTAAAAATATTTTGTTTGCTCAACCAGATGTCCGACATATGCAGAGTCCCATCACCATGCTTAAGAGTATTCAAACCAAGTTGAGAATTACATGCATCCCACTTACACATGAAAGTTCCAGAGATAGATTGTTAGAATTAAAAACATATTAAGCTGTAACAACTGTTTTCAACTCTTGGCCCCTTTTGTTTCTCTTTTGGTAGATCGTTCACGAGAAGCTCTAGAACAGTTAGTTGGCCCCAACAAAATCAAACAAGTGACCTGGACTGTTTACTAATGATCTTCTCTACGCTACTTGTCATTCAGTAATTTAAAAAAATATTGTGTGGCAATGTGCAGTGCATCAACTAATATTTTTTGTATACCAGAGTAAAATTTCTGTTTGGATTAATTTGGGTTAACCATAATCCATGTGTTGAATTTAGTTGTGTTGAGGACATCCGTTGCTTATGTATGATGTATCGATACTGTCCCTGTTACATTTCTTATGATGTGAAAATAAATTTACTGAAAATGCATTTACGATTTTGATTACAAAGCAGGAGTAGTTATAAAAAAACGATGGCTTAATTTCAATGTTGATTTATCATTTAAATTATAGACAGCGATAGCCATAAATTAAAAAGCATATAAAAGAATCATGGAGTCTTTTTTTTCTGATAGCAGAGCATTTCTAGAATGGGGAGAAGGTTTGCTTTCACCTTTTCTCTTGCTTGTATGCAACAACTAAATGTGTCCAGAGTTAAGAACCATAGAATTATACAGCATAGAAGGAGGCCAATCGGCCCATCATGTCTGTGCCGGCTCTTTGAAAAGAGATAACCAAATCAATCCCACTCCCCCGCGCTCTCCCTATAGACCTACACACTTGTCCTCACCAAATAATTATCTACTCTCTTTTCTTAAAAGTTGTTATCGAATCACCCTATTTCAGGCAATGCATTTCCAGATCCGAACAACTCGCTGTGTGAAAAAAATTCTCCATCTTCCCTATTTCTTTCAACAACTATTTTAAAGTGGTGTCCTGGGGTTACTGACCCACCTGCCAATGGAAATAGCTTCTCCTTGTTCACCCCATCGAATCCCCTCATAATTTTGAAAACTTCTATTAAATCTCCTCTTAACTTTCTCTACTCCAAGGTGGATAATCCTAGCTTCTCTAGTCTCTCTTGATAATTGAAGTCCTTGATTCCTGGTACCATCCTGGTAAATCTCCTTTCCACCCTCTCCATTGCCTTGACATCCTTCTTAAAGTGTGGTGCCCAGAAATGAACACAGTACCTTAGCTGATGTCTAACTGGTGTTTTATAAAGGTTCATAACTTCCAGACTTTTGAATTCTAGGCCCCTATTTATAAAGCCTAGTATCCCATATAGTTTTTAACAGCTTTATGCCTGTCCTGCCCCTTCAAAGATTTACTTATATGAACCCCCCCACCAAGTCTTTCTGTTCCTTCACCCCTTCTAAGATTGTACCATCAGCTTATATTGGCTCATTCTTCCTCCCAAAATGCATCACTTTGCATTTCTCCACATTAAACTTCATCTGCCGAGTGTCTGCCCATTTTATCAGTCTGTCTTATGTCCTAATACGTTCCTTGAACTTATTTTTGTGTTATGTTCTTGAAAAGCACAGGCGATATATAAAGTGGGCATAAGGTAAGTTGCGGCAAGCTGACCAATTTTTAGTGGATTTCTTTCATGCTGCAGATTTCAAGTCAGTTCTTTTGTCAGATTATGATTTTCTAAATGTTGGTTTTAAGCCATTCGTCTTCTTGCACTTTGCCCAAGTGGACAATCTTGATGTGATTTGGCAAGCTGTTCAACTAAAGGGCCTGATTTTGCCATCACCCGATGCCTACATTTATATTTTTTAACAGGGTAAATCTGAATAGTACAGGACAACCCCATTATAATGTGGTCGTCTGGGTCCATTGTCTCAGGCCTCACGTAATAACTGAGCGCAGAAAAATGGCCAACTCTCGGGTCATAGATTCCGTATCGATGTCATACCTTTAGAAAGGAAATTATGCCAGCATCACTTCCTGCATGGAACAGCGATGTAAGCGACACTTCATGCACTTAATGTGCTTGTCCAGGGTGCAGGAAGTGACATAAGCACTCTTTCGGCTCATGTGCAGCAACCTGACCACCTGAAAGTTACACATTTTTTAGTGGTCGAAAACCAGTCTTTCTATATAAATATATAATAATCCTTGCATTTGATATGGCGCTTTTCACGTCTTCTAGACGTCTCAAACCGCTTCACAGAATATACTGTAAAGTGAATTTGTGGGCAAAATATACTATAAAAATTCTACCCATAGATTCCAACCTGCTAAAGCTTGCCCCGAAATTGGAAGTGAGAGAACTGGTTGTTTTTTCCTTCTCCCATCTTGTGTGTCTGAGCCCAATGGTAGCACCTGAATGCATGCCTAAACTGAGATCAATTAACCTAGCGCACACAAGAATCAAATATTCCGGTTTGCTTGCTCAAATTGTGACGGGGAAATAAAATGAAGGCCATTTCTCATCATGCTTCTTTCAAACTCTGCATCCCGAGTGCTTGAGTTAACAAAAACAAATCAATATATAACTGATGATTTCAAAAAATAAATCTTCTTCAATGTGAATTAAGTACAATTATTGTGCCAGTTCGTACAAAAGGATATACCGCAGAAATATTTTTTTTTATTGGATACACCACACATTCATAAGATTATGTTATGAGTACGTTGGAGCAATAACTTGCTGCTGTTAAGTCTTGAGTTGTAGTTTTGGTTCAATTTGTCCTCCACGTCCAAAGGCCCAATCACACCCTTACTGTTGTGGGGAAGGTTGAGCCTGACTATCTGCAGACAGAATAGCATTTGATTTCTCACAGCTTTTGAAAAACTGGAAGGTTACACTAAAATTTGATATACTTTGAAATATGAAATTTGCAACATTTTAACTATACCCTAAATCAATGCTTTCTATGAATATCAAACTGAGGCTCAAATGTGACTAAGCATAAGCCAAACATTGTTCCCACACCCAGCTTCCATAAAAACATTCCAATTGGAACTTAATTTCTGAACTTTGAACAAAAGTTTGGTCTTAAAAGCCTGGAGACTGTAAACTAAAAGACCAAAGAAGGTAAGGAGCTCACAACCTTGGCGATGATTGAACAGGAAGTTTGTTGAATTCAACATTATGAGAATGAAGGAAGAGAATGTGAGATATTTGGAATTTGAGAGGAAAGTTAAAATGAATGGTAATGAGCAACAGCTCTCGTGTTGATTGCAAGAGTTTCTTATCTTAAATTTTCTACTCATATGATGGTTCTCGTTGTATAAATATAATTGCAGAAAATAATGACACACAAAGATGTTTGCAGAGGAAGGAGATTGGAGGATAATGGGTATTGAGCAGGGAATGGGATTGGGCTGGATGGCTTCATTGGAGAAGCAAACATTGACATCAAATCAATGGGGAAAATTGCTGTGTTGTAGATTTCTACAAGTGCCTTAAGGTAAATCGCTAAGTGAAATTCTTCTATCGTATTGTTTCTTGGTTATGTATTCAAAGCAATAAAAACTGGTGATAGATTTTCTGTCATTTTCTTCTTTGAGTCTGTTTGAAATTGACGTCTTGGTCTATCTCAGTTAAGATCCGTTTCAGCAGATAATTAAAATAAGCACTCTCACTGTGTTTCCACAGATCCGGTTCTTTTGTGGGACCTAGCTGTGAGCAAAATAGCTGCTGTGTTTCTGTACTAAACAGTTCCTTCACTTGACGATTATTGCTTGTGAGGTGTGTTGAAAGGTTTTATTGCAATATGTTATAAAAATACAAATTTCTTCTTTCATAATTTCATTAGGTTCAATGTAACGGGAAAACTGAATCTGTTTAAATAAAAGGGCTGAAGAGTTGGTTATTGAAAGAGCTGATGGATCAAGTTAGACATTTTATTCTAAGAGAAAACACAAAAAGCTGTGAAATAATTCACATCTGAACGAACAGGTTCATCATTCAGCTTCTGTTTCAGTGACCTGCAGTGAATTATCTAGCATTTTCTGAAATTAATTTTACAATAGCATTTGCAGATTTTATTTATCTCTTTATAATACACAAAATACACAGTCAATCCACTTTACAGTATATCCTGTGAAGCGCTTTGACATGTCTCAACGACGTGATAGGGCACTATATCAAATGCAAGGATTATTATTAATTAATATATTTCCTGTCATGCTCCTGTCAACCCCAAAACAGTTGACGATAAGAGAGGATGCATTTTACTGCCTCACTCCAAGACACACATGCACATACGTGTCAGGAACTTGTTTCAGCTTACTTGGATCTGTGTTGTTCGCCACCACACTTGCTGCTTCACTCATGGACGCTGCAATTGCAGATGCACCACAGCCACTTCCAAGATCTAGCACCGTCTTTCCCTTTGCAATTTCTTTATTATCCAAAAGATATCTGAAAACACAAAATACTATAATTTGGTAAGTTAACAGTAATGCAACACAGACAGGTAATTATCAACCAAGGCAAACTCTAACGAGCCATTTTTTTTCTTATTCTGTTATTTTGTTCCAAACAGCTTCTTTCTGTACATTTCTACTCTTCAAGATGGGTTGCATGAATAAGGCTCTTCAGCCCATTTGATTTCATCCTTCCATAATATTCACTCTACTGCTTTCCCATTACAGTAAGCTTTTTTTAAAAACATATCCACCCTTCCTAGCAAACTGTTGAAAACCTGAAGAAAAATCTCCCAGTGTCTATCAGTGAATCAATTCCCTTTGCAACTCTACACCTGAGTCCTCTTGTTCTAATCTCTTGATGGACCCTAAAGTACTGTTCAGAATTTAGAAGTCCATTCTTTGTTGAATATTCGGCCTTCAGCATCAACTTTCTGCTTCTTTCGAATTAACGTCCACTGCAGTGAAAAGTATTGCCGCAGTTGCCGTGCGTGTGTTTGAAAATTTGCCGATCCGTAAATTTCTGAGGTCAGCCTGATTCAACACTTAAGCAGGACTGTGGAGTCCTGTAGCTCAGTGGTTAGAGCACTCGCTTTGCAAACGAGAGACCCAAGTTCAATTCCAGGCAGAGGGCGAAACCTTGGGCAAGTTTCCTTACTCCACACGCCTAATAATAATCCCTTCAAAACCAAAAACAATAATAAATTGATCATTTTCAATCTATGACTGTTTGTGGAACATTGCTGTGTGCAATTGGCTGCCACGCTTGCCCACAAATATGCAGTCAATTCACTTTACAATGTGTTCTGTGAAGCGCTTTGGGAAGTCCTCCCGATGTGAAAAGCGCTATATCAAATGCAAGGATTATTTTTATTATTACTATTATTTACCTTTTCAATGCCATTTACAAGGACTGAAGAGCTCTAGTTTGTCTGATCCCAAACAACCAAGCTTTGTCATGAGTAAGTAAATTCCCTGCACAATTCAAAAACCACACTGAAATTCATTAATAAACAGAATTTGGGCCACTTTAAAGCATGTAGCAGCTTGCCAAGTTGAAGCATATTAATGTTTTATGTATTTTGCACGCCAAAAAAAGTAATTGAAAGTGAGGGAAAACATACAGCATCACTCGGGTTTCATTATTGATGGGCTGAGGTTGTGAATTCCAGTCCCTCCAGTCTAATCCCAGTTTGTGTTGGAATACATGCCACACACTGGACTTGATTCCCTGGCAGCATTCAGCAAAATGCTTGACATGAAGATTTCATATATATGCAAATGTTTTGCCCACAAAATATGCAGTCAATTCATTTTACAGTATATTCTGTGAAGCGCTTTGAGACATCTCAACGACGTAATAAGGCACTTTATCAAATGCAAGGTTTATTATCAATAGATTGAAGAAGATTTGCAGGGTTGGTTTTCCAATTGTATTAAAAACAACACAACTGGATCACGAATCCTGGGCATTTTATTCTCTTTAATATTGCGTACAGCAAGCATAATGGACATTTTTTTCTCATAAAATGTTTGAAATTTGCTGCTTCAACATTGGAAGAAGTTGCTTTGGGATGTCCTCCCGACGTGAAAGGAGCTATACAAATGTAATTTTGTATTCTAGGTACTCAGTGTTTCAAGTATAATCAGATTTCCATTTTTCCAGGAAAGAAGCTGCCAGGTTGAGCAACAGAGAACTAGTCTGCATCCCATCTGAAGAGTGGAGATGTGAGAAACGACAGGCCTGGATATGAATTGATGAAAATGTATAGAACCCCTGGGACTTTGAGCCCATAATTTTGGCCGGCATTCTAATGCAATGCACTGGAAAGCTGTATTATCTGATGTCCTTTGGATGAGACCTCAAAGCGAGTTCCTGTCAATCTGTTCGGGGGATGTTAAAGATCCCGCAACACGATTCGAAAAACAAGGGAGTGTCTCCTGTGTACAACCCAGCAATCCCCCAAATGAAATTGGTCATTGACTTCATTGCTGTTTCTGGGAAATTGCCGCGATTTGTCTGCATGTTTGCCAACAGATACACTGCCACTACATTTTACAGTAACCTGTCAAGTGTTTTGAGACATTTTGACGAAGTGATAACAGATGCAAGGGTGATTATAGAACTGATGACTACCGCAGCTCCTGTTGACTAACTTAACAGTGAATGGGATTTTATTGGTATCGTTAAAGCATTTTATTTCAAGGCTTTTATAAAACAAATATGGATTGTAATTTTGAGGGCGTCATTGGAAAATTTGACAGACTGCCAAAGTGGCATTCACTTTTGGGAGGGAGTTGACTCTGGAGATTATTTGGGTCTTTAGAGTATTGGGAAAATGGTTACTGTGACATGGCGTTTAATTCCAACTGGTTGATTGTCCTCTTCACAAAAAAATCCAAAAGTTATTTATTTCACATGGCTCTAACAATGGGTCAATATCTTTCCCATATAATCAAGACAAAAGTTCCTCTGAGAAATATTTGGATACCTCAGCTGTCATGAGAGGTGTATCTTTTCAGGTGGAAACCAATAGACCAGAGAAATAAAAAAATTAACCAGAATGATACCAGGGCTTAAAGGGTTAAATTATGAGGACAGGTTGCTTAAACTTGGTCTCTATTCCCTTGAGTTTAAAGGTTGAGGGGTGATCTGATTGATGTTTTTAAAATAATAAAGGAATTCAGTAAGCTAGATACAAAGAAATTATTTCCTCTGGTGGGAGAATCCAGAACAAGGGGCATAATCTTAAAACTAGAGCGAGGCCATTTAGGAGTGAAATTAGTTTTTCACCTAAAGGTTCGTGGAAATCTGGAACTGTATACAAAAGGCTGTAGATGCTGGATCCGTTCACATTTTCAGAGGTTGATAGATATTTGTTAGGTCAGAGTATTAAGGGATATGGAGCAAGGAAGGGTAACTGGACTGAGTTACAGGGCCTGAATAGGGTTAGCGAGGGTTGGAGAGGCTGAAACAAGGTGGGCATGAAAGATTCAGGAAGGAAACCGCTTCAAGTGTTAATTGACAGCCACACAGTGGAGAATTAATTCTGGTTAAATGAATTGGGTCAAATCTCTTCCAAGTCATTCTCTTCCCTTCCCGCCCACTGCCCAACCACTGTATGATTCACTGGGTTCCATAAGCCAATTGTGCAGTTTTTAATAGATTTTTAGCCATTTCTTTTATTGATAGAATAATCAACCACCTCCCATATTTTTGATGGAAGCCTGTTGTGTAGTGCATTTGATTCTGTGCTTTATCAAGTCAAAGCTTATCAAAATGCGTCACAGAATTTTGTATAAATGATTAAGTTTGTAGGCAAACTTGTCAGCCTGAGATTACGATCATGAGCTCTCAAGTCCGTCAAGTGAGATTTGATTCCATAAACCTAAACTTGAGCCAGTTGCATCAATATGTTACCGTATCAGAAGTCGTATCAAACTATAATAATCTTTGCATTTGACATAATGCCTTATCACATCATCGAGATGTCTCAAAGTGCTTCAGGGGATATACTTACGAAACGCGGAAGACAGTTTGCTCGCGGCAACATCCCACAACAAGAACAAATCGCATTTGTACAGTGGCTTTCAGGTCAGGAGGACATCCCAAGGCCATCGCAAACAACAGCTATGGAGCGAATGATCAATTATTATAAACTCCACAACTTTCAGGGCCACTGAGTTTTTGGATCCAGTGCTGCGAAGCCACGAGAAATAGTTTATGGCAATCTGGAGGATAGACAGGAATGTGAGACGTGTCCTGTGTTGAGCTGGACAGCGCAGCAGGACCATGGCAGAGCTGGTCCTCCGGGCCAGCAGATCGCCCAGTAGGGGGCGATGAAAGGCCACAGATCGGCTCCTTCAGTGCAGAAGCGGCAGTGGGGAGTGAAGAGGCGCAGCGTCCTCTCTGGCGTCAAGTGATCGCTCACCACCTCCGTGTTGTTCTCGATCAGTAGCCTCAGGTCACTCTCCAACCCACCGCCGAACCGCAGGTCATCGCACCAAGAACTGCGAGTCCCGAGCCACTGAGCCCCGAGCCGCTGAGCCCTGAGCCCTGAGCCCCGAGCCACTGAGCCCCGAGCCGCTGAGCCCCGAGCCACTGAGCCCCGAGCCGCTGAGCCCCGAGCCACTGAGCCCCGAGCCACTGAGCCCTGAGCCACTGAGCCGCTGAGCCCCGAGCCGCTGAGCCCCGAGCCACTGAGCCCCGAGCCGCTGAGCCCCAAGCCACTGAGCCGCTGAGCCCCGAGCCACTGAGCCCCGAGCCGCTGAGCCCCGAGCCCCGAGCCACTGAACCCCGAGCCACTGAGCCCCGAGCCCCGAGCCACTGAGCCCCGAGCCGCTGAGCCCCGAGCCACTGAGCCCGAGCCACTGAACCCCGAGCCACTGAGCCCCGAGCCACTGAGCCACTGAGCCCCGAGCCACTGAACCCCGAGCCACTGAGCCCCGAGCCACTGAGCCACTGAGCCCCGAGCCACTGAACCCCGAGCCACTGAGCCGCTGAGCCCCGAGCCCCGAGCCGCTGAGCCCAGAGCCACTGAGCCCCGAGCCACTGAGCCCCGAGCCACTGAGCCCCGAGCCCCGAGCCACTGAGCCCCGAGCCCTGAGCCACTGAGCCCCGAGCCTCTGAGCCCAGAGCCGCTGAGCCCCGAGCCACTGAGCCCCGAGCCGCTGAGCCCCGAGCCACTGAGCCGCTGAGCCCCGAGCGTCACAGCCCGACATGGCATTGCGGCCGGTGGTGGCGGTGGCGGCTGCAGCTGCAGCAGATCTCAGTGGCTTTGTGTCCCCGCCCCCGCACAGCCCCCGCCCCGCACAGCCCCCGCCCGCACAGCCCCCGCCCCGCACACCCCGCACAGCCCCCGCCCCGCACAGCCCGCACAGCCCCCGCCCCGCACAGCCCCGCCCCGCACACCCCGCACAGCCCCCGACCCGCACAGCCCCCGCCCCCGCACAGCCCCCGCACACCCGCACAGCCCCCGCACACCCGCACAGCCCCCGCACAGCCCCCGCACACCCGCACACCCGCACAGCCCCCGCCCTGCACAGCCCCCGCCCCGCACACCCCTCACAGCCCCCGCCCCGCACAGCCCCCGCCCCCGCACAGCCCCCGCCCCCGCACAGCCCCCGCCCCGCACAGCCACCGCCCACACAGCCCCCGCCCCCGCACAGCCGCTGCCACCGCACACCCCCGCCCCGCACAGCTCCCGCCCCGCACAGCCCCCACCCCGCCCCCGCACAGCCCCGCCCCCGCACAGCCCCCGCCCCGCACACCCCGCACAGCCCCCGCCCCGCACACCCCTCACAGCCCCCGCCCCGCACAGCCCCCGCCCCCGCACAGCCCCCGCCCCCGCACAGCCCCGCCCCGCACAGCCACCGCCCCACACAGCCCCCGCCCCCGCACAGCCGCTGCCACCGCACACCCCCCGCCCTGCACAGCTCCCGCCCCGCACAGCCCCCACCCCCGCCCCCGCACAGCCCCCGCCCCGCACAGCCCCCGCCCCGCACAGCCCCCGCCCCCGCACAGCCCCCGCCCCCGCACAGCTCCCGCCCCGCACACCCCGCATAGCCCCCGCCCCGCACAGCCCCCGCCCCGCACAGCCCGCACAGCCCCCGCCCCGCACAGCCCCGCCCCGCACACCCCGCACAGCCCCCGCCCCGCCCCCGCCCCGCCCAGCCCCCGCCCCCGCACAGCCCCCGCACACCCGCACAGCCCCCGCACAGCCCCCGCACACCCGCACAGCCCCCGCACACCCGCACAGCCCCCGCCCCGCACAGCCCCCGCCGCACACACCCCGCAGAGTCCCCGCCCCGCACAGCCCCCGCCCCGCACAGCCCCCGCCCCGCACACCCCGCACACCCCGCACAGTTCCCACCCCGCACAGCCCCCGCTCCGCACAGCCCCCGCCCCTCACACCCCGCACAGCCCCCGCCCTGCACACCCCGCACAGTTCCCACCCCGCACACCCCGCACAGTCCCCGCCCCGCACACCCCGCACAGCCCCCGCTCCGCACAGCCCCCACCCGCACACCCCGCCCAGTTCCACCCCTCGCACAGGGAGCATTTCAGTTGCTGGAAATAACACCATAAATAAACCACAACCTGACAATTGCACAGAGAGAGAGAGAGAGAGGCAAAGGCTTTAATTTTAACAGCCTGAGCTCTCTCACACACACACACACACACACATGTGCTCAGTTGCTCTGTCTGACTGACTATATTTGCTTTCCCATCACTGCTGGGAATCAGTAATCTGCACCTCGGCTGCTGGATTTCTCTGGTCACTGACTTGAGGGGGTGTCATTGACTGAGGCACAATCTGTTGGGTGGGTTTGGGGGCAGTTCCCACTGACAACACAGTTGACCCAGGCACACAGTATTCCTAAATCAACCGCTGAGTCAGGAAGCAAGACTCCATCTTTACTGCAAGTTGTCTATCTTCCAACAACAGTTTCACCATTTATAACAATAATCATCCTTGCATTTGATATTGCGCCTCAGCACATCGTTGAGGTGTCTCAAAGCCCATTACTGCAAAAGCGCTATACAACAACAACTTACATTTGTGTAGCGCCCTTCATGCATAGTAGCGTCCCAGGGTACTTTGTTTGTAAGGTGGATTGATTGTGTGTTTTGTGGGCAAAACGTTTGGTTCTCGTGTAGTTATTTGCATTGACGTGTTGCACTGGAATGATGTTGTGCTGTACAAAGAGTATGTAGCAAAGAAACAGACCACTCGCCCAACCAGTCTGTGCCACTGTTCACTCCACACAAGTCTCCACCCATTCCTTTCCTCCCTCCCGTACCGTATGGTATCATCCTCATAAGTCTATGCCATACGCTTTCCATCGATGCTATATCTTGCTTATAGTGTGGAGACCTGAATTGGACACAAGGCTAAACAATAATTGTTTGCGTTCAACAGCTGCAGCAGTGACTGGTGCAAGATCAATAAACATGTATTTATTTTGATCAGCTGGGTGTCTGACACACAGGGAAATCTATCACCATGCTTAAGAGTGTCCAAACCAGACTCCATGAATCCAAGCCACATAATCTATGTCATATGCACAATTAAGTGTCTTTGTATGTGCTCATTTTCTCCTCGAGGTACATTCTGCTTCCCAAATTCTAGAGAGATACAGGTTGGCAAGAGCCAAGGCTTGAGGATCCCAAAGTGTGCATTGGATACTTCTGGAGTTTAACCAGCTCATACTGCATAACTTGCCATTGAAAGTACCGTCTGGCAAGCTTCCTGCTGCTTGTCTAGCAAGGTGGACCACATCTGTTTGGGTTTTGGTTTGCCAAGTGGGAGCAAAGAGAGTTAGTCTGCCCCTTCAAGTCCTGTTGATTGGCCAGACTGGCTGGGTTGTCATCAGCAGTGCCCTGGAATATTTGTGGACCCACTTAGCTCAGGTATCAGATGACTGAGACAGCTACAGGGAATATAGAGAGACTGGATTCTGAATATTCCGTTGTCAAGCACATTACCTTGGAGCCAGCTCAGCTCCGAGGGGACCTCTCTTACGTTACCTGCAAAAATAGAAGATCATCAGGTACAATGTGATAGCCTTGTTAATTTTTATCAGTCACAGGCCCAAGAAGCCTTTTTGGTGAGTTTTCACTCCTTTGTTTATCAAGGTGCTCCCCATGCTCAGCAAGGGTCGAGGAATTTGTGCATACTCATGCTGATAGAAATGAACCTTTTCCCAGTTATGTGCACGTTGAACCAATATGCTGAAACCTTAGCTGTCTCCTCCATTTCCCCACCCCAGCTATACCCTTTTTTGATGCCATTTTTAACACTAGGTCCATACCTACACAAGGAATGCTTTTCATGCTGTGTTGCTGATCTCAGGGCATCAGTGATATGACATTTTAGGCCTTTATATTTAAACTTCCCAGTGATTTCTGGCTATTTTGGTTTACACTAAGTATAATATCATAAGGGCTCAAATATCGAGTGTTGTACGAAAACCTGGTGACCTTTCATATCTTTTCATCTCCTCCACTCCTATCACTTCTCCTTGATATCCTTGGGGAAACTGGTACCTGCATCTGTATATCGAGCTTGTTTCACACCTGGTTGCTTTACTGTTATTTGCATTGTGGAGACAGAAAAAAAAACTAATACACAGTACGAAACATGCTTGTGTAGTGTGTGAATGTCATTGTGTCGTGTTCACCACTGTGTTATGCATTTGCAGGCTGTGTCATTGTAGTGTTTCAAACCAGGTAGCTGCTGTTTCGTTTTCGCATTTGCAATTGTACAGGGTGTTGACAAAATCCTGTTACCTCCGTGTGTTTTTTGTACAGTGCACTGACCAACAACTGAAACATGTGGAAAAATTATGATAATTGTATCTAAAAGTACTAAATTATATTCAAACGCAAATGTTTGACTGTATTTAGACATCCAGAGGATCGGTGTGAGAACCATCAATTTCATGGCAGATAATGATCTGTGGTCATGTTCGGTGCAACATTTTCCGTAACATGGATGGAGTGATGAGGACGTAACTGGTATCAGACATTGTTACAATCGACTTATCTGCAACAGAAAATAAAAATTCATTGTAAGAAAGAAAAGGGGTTAACATGACTTTGTGAACACTCTAGGAATTTCAGACTCTCTTCCTATGTTTGCCTGAGTTGTCTTTATTCACTAAAAGTCCTCACAGTAATTCATAATCTATTAACAACCCTTTGGCTTCCTGAATAGTATGCATTTAGCAACTTCCTCCTAATGCCTTTTATTTCTTACTTGATGGATACTTCCTCTTCTTGTGTTCCCTTAATGGGGTTCCCCAGACTGATCAAGTAGTGATGACGTGATTGAGTTGTTATGAATTTCCAGCCTTTCTGGTTTGGGTTCTGAACTCCAGCATCCCCATTTGAGATGATGTCATTCCCCATTCCCCGTGTATGGGAACTTCCCACGGCCTCAGCAACAAGAACAGAATTTGATTTCACCCAGTTAGCAGCAGATCGCCAAACAACAGGACAGCATCAACCATTACCTGAAAGCGAAGGCAGGGTCAACATTTCTGGCAGGGGAGGTTCTTTCCAAGAGCTATATAGGGTGATGGAAGGGGAGATTCCAACAACTCCCCTTTTTCATTCTCCCTCCTCTACCCGCTTGTAAAGAACACAAGGAAGAGGACCCATTGCCAATTAACAGATTGTGAAATGCAAAGGTAGCAGTGAGGTGTGAAACAATGCTGGGTTTCCACTACGGGTCTTTCCCACCAGTGATGCAACTGCTAGCATCCCAGGCCAAAGTGAAACCGTTGCTTTGATGTACCAGTACCTGAATTACTACTGTTCTTCTGTTGCACGGCTCATATGCTGATGCCCCTCTTGGTCACTGAACAACAGTGGATTTTCAGTCCAGCTATGTATAGAAATGATGATGCACGTAACATGTCTGTTTCCCCCCCACCCCAACTCTCCACCATCTTGTGTGAGAGGGAAAGAAGCTGGGAGCAAAGACATCTGTTTTCAAACGCAGTTGCTGGTCTCTGGAGGAAAGCTTCCACGTGGATCTTTTATGTCATGTATTGAAATTAAAATGTTGGTATTGCACCACGAGAGATACTCTTAAGTATTGGTGCCACCATTTGCTCATTGTGCAGCAGGAGACCCAGAAATGGCTATTCCTATTATAGCACAGTCATCCAGCTCTGTCAGCTCAGCTCAGTGGAGCCAGAAGACATGGCTGACTTCTGGGTCATCAGATTGCCACTGAAATCACCTCCTGCATGTACACAAGCTACACCATACATTGTTCTTCAATCACATTTTGGTCACTTTGCCCGTTGCCGCTATCTGAGGTCAATAGATTTTTAAAAACTAAAGGGATTAAGGGATATGGGGATAGGGCAGATAAATGGAATTTGGTTAGAAGATCAGCCATGATCTTATTAAATGGTGTGGGAGGGTCAAGGGGCCAAATGGCCTATTCCTGCTCCTATTTTTTATGTTCTTATGTTCCCCCATCCCTCCTGTACTGGCAACTACTGCCAGCTCAAATGCCCATCCAGTACTGTGCATCCATGCTCAGAAAGTGTCAATGACACGTTTCTTACTTGGTGCGCCTGCACGCTAAGTGCCTAAAGTACTAGAATTTGTTTTCCACTCATAGTGCACAGGAAATGACTTTATTGATGCTTCTTAAGCATGTCACAATGTGGATCCAAGGGCAAACAACACAAGACAGTAGTTTGTCTATTGAGAACTAAAGCTTAGATTTAGGCACCTTATAAGTTACAACCTTGTTGTAAATTCTCTTAGACGTTTTTACTTAAATTATTGGGATTTGTTTTTCCTTTTCCACTTGGTGAGTTTCTATGCATCAGCTTGGCTCAGTTGGCAGCACTCTCGCCTCCTGTATTCATGACCCACGTCGTTACTTGGAAGCCATATTGTCTAAAGCTGCGACTCCACTGCAGCCCTGGGGGGTGTCCTGCATTGTCGGGGGTGCCATCCTTCAGATGAGGTATCAAACCGAGACCCCATCTGTTTGTTCAGGTAGACGTTAAAGATTCCATAATGCAGCTTGAAAAGAGAAGGGAGTTTCTTCTGGTATCTTGGCCAACAATCCTCCAAATAGAATTAATCATCCACTTCATGGCTGTTTGCGTGGACACTGCTGTGCGCAAATTGGCTACTGCATATAAGGATTATTTTATAATTATTATTGTTTGGGTTTCCCAGAACTATCCTCTGTCTCTGGTGAAATGGAGGCAGGCACATTGTTTGGGGTCAGGAATGTCCTTGTGATTTTCCCTCTGATGCTGGGGAAGTGCCTGGTTTCTGATGATGCTTCCACAGAAACCACCTGGAGAAAGAGTAGGTGAAACCCCACATACCACAAACCACAGTGTTATACGTCACTTTGCCACGACTGTCCTTCTTCTTGCATTTTGTAATGTTGTGTGAGTCACGTTGTCGTGCTTTTCAGTTATGGCCGCTGAATGTATCTGTGTCGTGTTGCAATGAGGAGAAATCCATTCACGCTCTAGCACCTCCCTACCTCTCTGACCTGCTTGCTCCCTGCTCCACCACTTGGCGCCTCTCCTTGGCTGGCTCAGCCTCCTGCTTGTCCCTCGTCTTCTCCGTTCCACCATCGGCGGCGGTGCTTTCCGCCGCTACACCCCAAAACTTTGGAACTCTTTCTCTCAATCCCTTTGCCTTGCCCCCCCTCCTTCCCCATTTTCAGATCACGCCCGAAGTCTTTCCTCTTCGACCATTTTTGTGGTCACCTCCCTGGCTTGGCGTCAGGCTCCGACACAGTGAAGTGCTCCAAGATGCGTGAAGGGTGCTATATAGATGCAAGTTGTTGTTTTGCCAGTTCTTTCCCAAAGCCAGACGCTATCCAGTTTACGTTACATCGCCCAGAAAATACACAGTAAATCTCGTGAAGCGCGTTAAGACGTTCCCCCACCGGCTAGAAAGGCGCAAAATCAAATCCTACGTCCTGTGGAGTCCTGTAGCTCAGTGGTTAGAGCACTCGCTTTGCAAGCGAGAGACCTGAGTTCAATTCTAGGCAGAGGGCGAAACCTTGGGCAAGTTTCCTTACTCCACACAGAGCCTAATAATAATCCCTCCAAAAAAAACAAATACAATAATAAATTGGTCATTTTCAATCTACGACTGTTTGTGGGACATTGCTGTGTGCAATTGGCTGCCGCGTTCGCCCACAAATATACAGTCAATTCACTTTACAGTGTGTTCTGTGAAGCGCTTTGGGACGTCCTCCCGACGTGAAAAGCGCTATATCAAATGCAAGGATTATTATTATTATATCCATCCAGCAACACTGAAAATTGGTACAATTTATTTTGGGGATGGAGGAGGGGGTGAGAGTGGGATTTGATCAGTTGGCTCATGGGGACATAAGACACAACACAATCTCTCTGTGGTTTGCTTTCTGTGACCATTACACGACTCTTGTCCCTGCACAGTAAGGTTTGATTTCCTATGTTTGTTTTTAAGAAAGGAAATGTGCTGCTGTCGGGCTCGTTGTGGGCTGTGAGGAGCAATGACACGGATGGTTTGACGGTGATGCCCTCTGCGGGTCGGTATACACCGCACAGGACTGGGAGGAAGGTGTGAGAGAAGAGAGAGAGAGGAGAGAGACACAGACACACCACACACACACCTCCCGCAGTCAGAGAGCAGAGAGAGAGACACAGACACACACAGAGAGGAGAGAGGAGAGAGAGAGACACACAGACACACACAGAGAGGAGAGAGAGGAGAGAGAGAGAGAGACACACAGACACACACAGAGAGGAGAGAGAACAGAGAGAGAGAGAGAGAGACACACACACAGAGAGGAGAGAGAGCAGAGAGAGAGAGAGAGACAGACACACACACAGAGAGGAGAGAGAGCAGAGAGAGAGAGACACACACACAGAGAGGAGGAGGAGAGGAGAGGCGAGAGAGACACACACAGAGAGGAGGAGGAGAGGAGAGAGAGTCACAGACACACACAGAGAGGAGAGAGAGAGAGACACACACACACAGAGGAGGAGGAGAGGAGAGAGAGACACAGACACACACAGAGAGGAGGAGGAGAGAGAGAGAGACAGACACACAGAGGAGGAGGAGAGGAGAGAGAGACACAGACACACACAGAGAGGAGGAGGAGAGGAGAGAGAGACACAGACACACACAGAGAGGAGGAGGAGAGAGAGAGAGACAGACACACAGAGGAGGAGGAGAGGAGAGAGAGACACAGACACACACAGAGAGGAGGAGGAGAGCAGAGAGAGAGAGTCACAGACACACACAGAGAGGAGGAGGAGAGCAGAGAGAGAGAGTCACAGACACACAGAGAGGAGAGAGGACTCACGGCGGCTCAGACCCCCCCGGCCCCCGGCCCCCGGCCCGCGGTTCAGGGGGAAGGCAGAGCCACGCCGGGGATTGTCAGACTGTGCGGGAGTGTCCCTGTGGGACGGTGTTGATGGGGGTGGAGGCGAGAGGATGAGCGGCCCCGCAGCCCCGGCGCCACCATGACGGGCAGCGCGACCTCGTGCCGCTTCGCTGATTACTTCGCGGTGGGCGGGATCGACACTGACAGCGGACTGGAGCCGGACGAGCTCTCCGGTGAGTGACCCCGCGATGAAGGCACCGGCACTGACTGAGCAGATCCTCCCCCACCGCCTCCCGTCAGTAATGCCGGAGCTTTCCTGCCATTGCGGCTGAGCTGAGCTGTCAGCAGAGCCCAGAGAGAGAGAGCAGTGCCCACAGTGCCCACACAGTGCCCACAGGGAGGTGTGGGCATGTGAACCAATGTGGGCTGTGTGTTGGTGCCAACCGGTCGCCTTGTGCCATCCATTCCTGGTTGTGTTATTTTGGGGGTCATTTGGATGACACAATCCGCCCCGATTTCAGGTGAATTTAAAAGATCCCCTCAATGGTCCTACTCGAAAAGAGAAGGGAGTTTCTCTCCGACTCGCTTTCCCGGCCAACAATTTCCCCCAAATACCATGGGTCGCTCGCTCGCTCGCTCACTCCGTGGCTGTCCGCGGGACGGTGACGTGCCAAGTCGACCGCACAATGCACAGTCACTCCACTTTGCAGTGTATCCTGTGATGCGCACTTCGGGACATATCGATGACGCGATAAGGCGCTGTATCAAGTGCAAGGATTATTGTTGTTATAATCCTCACAGGGTCTTGAGCCTTTATTTATTTCGAGCATCTTATTTTTGAAGCGCTCCTGGACGCTATCCTGGGTGAGGGGCGCTATGTAAATGCAAGCTGTGGTTGTTGGTGTTGTTTGTTGTGTGATTGCTTGGTACTCGATGTTGGTTGGAAAAGTGAAGAGTTTTTCCAGTGTCATTGCCATAATGTCCAAACTGCAAGAGACTAGCAGGGAGAGCGTCCCGCCTGTGATTGCTCAGGGCAAAATAATAATACTGAAACATGTAGATTATATTGGAGGAACAAAATCTCGTTACCATTCTGCAGATACAGCCTGCTTTATGCTAACAACAACAACAACAAGGTTCCATTAAGGAGGGATTGCTATTTATATTCGTTATTGATTTGCAATATATTCATTTGATTAATGGTCTCAGCTTCAGAACATGGTGTGTTCTCAGCCATATCGAGACGGATAGTAGAAATAATTATTCATGATAATAAAATGAATAATAATAATCCTTAGATTTAGCATAGCGCTTTTCACATCGGGAGGACATCCCAAAGCGCTTCACAGCAAACACTGTAAAGTGCAGTGATTGTTTTGTGGGTGAACGTGGGAGCACAATTGAGCACAGTAATGTCTCGCAAACAGCCATGAAAAGAATGATCAATTTTATTTGGGGGATTGTTGCCCAGGATGCCGGGAGAGAGAGAAACTCCTTCCTCTTGCTGTCTACTGTCTGTTAGTTTTGCAAAATCTGTTACATATTCATTAGAAAGGACAGGAATCTGCAAAAGACCAGCACTTTTTTTTGTTATTTTCTGTAAATTCCTCAGCTTGATATTTTTCTCTGTTGTGTTGTTGTTCATGAGGATGGGAGGGATTCCATTGTTTTGCTGTTGAGAACTAAGTTGAGACCAATTTGCTCGAGAGCCCTGGAGCTGGTGATATTTCTCCCTGTGGAATGGGACACCCCGTGTTATATTGTATTCTGTGCACAGTAGTTCCATTCAGCCCAATGGCCAGAAATAATCATGTGATGAAAGCCCTGAATGTTAGCCAAAAATCCTAACACCAAAAAGGTCCGTCCGGGTTGTGTTCTCTGGTCTGTATTGAGTGACCTTATGTGAGCCATTTACACATACAGTGATCCAATTAGCCTAAATCCCAGGTTCCTGATAACCCGTTCTAGCTGCAAATTACCATCTGTAAAAAGAAACCAGGACCAGACTTTGCTTTGTTGCTCCCTGGGGTTGAATAGCCTTTTGACACATAGTGTCAGCACACAGGAATGGAGAATAGCTTCTTTGTTGACATAGTTGAGGGGCTGACCAGGCCTTGGTTCCCCAGGCAGAGACTGCATCTTCAGCAGAGAAGAAGGAGGGACAAAAAAAAACAATCTAACTGATTATTGGGAATAACTAACTGATGTCCACAAGTCCATACAATATCAGTCTGACACAATCGCAAAGCAATTGAATTGGTCTCACGTGATTCAATCGTACATCATGTGACTTGCCTCATATCACCAACTCAAACACGATATGGCTCTTTATTAGTGTTGTTATCAAATGTTTTATTCCATTCTGTGACCCCATGAATACAATGCTCTAATGTAGACGAGTTGACATCATGCCATGTTGAGCAAATCACCACGTGGATGTTCCAGTGCAGTGAAGGTCAGCTTTGCTTGGAATGCTTTGCATCAATCTGACATAAGTTGAAAGAAATGCACAAACACAAATTCTATCAAGTGTTTTAACCATGTTGGGATGCCTGAGTTTAAAATTCTCGTTCGTACTTTTAAAGCCCTCCATGGTCTTGCTCCTCCCTACCTCTGCGACATCTTAACACCAGACCAACCTGTCGGCTCCCTCCGCTCAGCGGGCACTGGCTTGCACCATGTCCCTGCCCGCCTCACCTTTAGCAGTCGGGCCTTCAGCTTTTCTGCCCCCATTCTCTGGCACTCCATCCTGGAATCCCTCCTTCATGCCCATCTCAAGGCTTTCCTCTTTGATCGTGTTTTCGGCCATCCTCCTACCCCCACTACCCTCCACCCTTTTTGATTCCAACCCCCAGCTCGGGTGCAAACCCTTAACTGTCCAGGGACTTTGGATGTTCTTCTGATGTGAAAGGCGCTAAATGTTACTTTGTTGTTGTTGCTCTTTTATCGTTCATGTTGAGCTGCTTTCCCCCTGTATCTTTATGAGCTGAAGAATTCATTGAGATGGTGATGGGTATTGTCACAGCTTGAGCAATTTCATGTGAGAAAGATAGAAACAACCGTTGGCTCCCAATCTGATGCTGCTTGCTGTTCAGCCAATAATCTCTGCTCTGTTGTGCTGCGGAGCACAAGCCACTGATGGTGAAAGAGCACAGCAGATTTATTCAGAGGAGCAGATCTACTTTTGTAATGTAACAATGTGCCCGTTTTACTAGTTATATGGAGCTTTCATCGATGCTGGGGAAGCAGTGAGTGCAATACCAGTGACAGCAGAATGGAGTGCAGTTGAAGAAGAAGTGTACAATTGGTGGTTCAGCTCAGGAAGACTGAAGCTGTTGACTAGGCAATATTGATGGCTTTCTCCTGACCCCCAAGTGCTTGACGGTACCAATTGGGCCTTTCCGACTCCAACAGTTAATGTCCTAATCTGTGGACTTCATTGTGATATTGATGGCATTCAGACTCGTCAATAAAATTGTTCAGTTAGCTGATTGTATAAAAAGAATGTGCAGTCCATGTCCATTCTCATTTTCAACTCCTGTATCATCTGTGCGTGATCATGTGTTCTGACCACAGGTTGACTCATGTTTAGGAATAACAGAACCTATCATTATAGCATAATTTCTTTCAACTTTTTTCAGATTTAAGCAAAGCTTTCCAAGCAAAGCTGACCATCACTGCACTGGATGAGTGAATAGCCAGAATTATTATTGTGTGCGTCCTTTGGATTAATTAAACCAAGGCCTCACTAGCCTGTTCATGTGGACGCTTAAGGACCCATGGCAGTATTCAAAAAGAAAAGGGAGTTTCTCTTTCCCAGTGTCCTGGCCCACAAATAAAATTATCACTCACTTCATGACTATTTGCAGGACATTGTTGTGCACATATTACCGTGTTTGCTCACAAGACACAGTTGCATACACTTTACAATATATACTGTGAAGTGCTTTGAGACATCCTCGCAACGTGAATGATGCTATAACAAATGTAAATATTATTATATAAATAGTAAGAAAACCACCACTTGAGTTCACCCGATTGGTCTCATTCTCCGTTTCTGATCTCCTTGAATACTTTTTTATTCAAAACTTTTATCCGAATATTTCTTAAAGTTCATTGTTGAATATGAGCGTCATCCATACCATAATAACAGTGGATTTCTGAAATGGAAAAACAAATGGGTAGAGTTAAAACAAAATGTCAGTGCCTTGAATCGACTTGTGGTACTTTTGTTCAGCTCTGCTTTGGCATTTCAGCGCATTGCCTACATTGTGATTTTCTGGGCTTTGCCTGAGGAAAAGAGAGGACAAGGTGAGAACATCTTCAAAGTCGCCTGAAGATCTTCCTAAGGTCACCTCCCTTTTCTCCCAAGCTCGGTGTCAAATTACGCCATTGTTTAGCGTCCCACAAAGATACCCCATGTGGAAGTTGCAATATAAATGCAAGTTATTGTTGTTGTTTGTTGCTCTACCACAGGGGTGGGCATAATACAGCCCGCGGGCCATATCCGGCTCGCCAAATTATTCTATCCGGCCTGGCATTGTGTCTAGCAATAGAAAAATTATAGTTCATTTAGTCCCAGAAAATCGTACAAATTTTGCATTTCAATCAGACCGGGAACATCAGTCGATCACACTGTTAAGTTGTGCGCACACTCCCTGAATAATAATAATCCTTGCATTTGATACAGCGCTTTTCACGTCGGGAGGACGTCCCGAAGCGCTTCACAGAATATACTGTAAAGTGAATTGACTGTATATTTGTGGGCGAACGCGGCAGCCAATTGCGCACAGCAATGTCCCACAAACAGTCATGGATTGAAAATGATCAATTTATTATTGTTTTTGGTTTTGAAGGGATTATTATTAGGCTCCGTGTGGAGTAAGGAAACTTGCCCAAGGTTTCGCCCTCTGCCTGGAATTGAACTCAGGTCTCTCACTTGCAAAGCGAGTGCTCTAACCACTGAGCTACAGGACTCCACAGTCCTGCTTAAGTGTTGAATCAGGCTGACCTCAGAAATTTACGGATTGGCAAGTTTTCAAACACAAGCACGGCAACTGTGGCAATACTTTTCACTGCAGTGGACGTTAATTCGAAAGAAGCAGAAAGTGGATGCTGAAGGCCGAATATTCAACAAAGAATGGACTTTGTGAATGAACCCGTGAAGTGGCCCGCCAGCCAAATTAATTGCCCACCCCTGTTCTACCAGCAATAATTGTGACTCTTGATATTCCACCTCTAACCTTGAATTGTCTCAGTTTCATAGATAATTGCTGTCAAGTGTTGTGACTCTACGAGCACAGTTGTGTTTTTTCATTGTGGTGCACATGGAATGTGCTTCTTTGAGTAGTTCTGTGATATAAAATGCCTGAATTAGACTTCAGGTTCAAAGGATAGAAACCTCTGAGCAAGCTTTCATGTGATAACCTCAAGGCACTGTTTATCAGCGATATTGCTGCTTTCTGACACTCAAGCCTCCTGCCTTCACGTTTTTTGTCCACAGATCGAAGAGATCTTAGGTGTAATTATTTTCTTCCGCTGTTACTCTCCGTAATGAGACTTGTCATTGACCCAGTTTTAAAAATGTGACCTTCATATATAAAGAAGCATCAATAAATGTCACGAATCCCAACAATTTTTTGAAATAGTGATGCTTGTGGGACAAAATGGATTGTTGTTTTGATCAACAAATATTTTGGTGCCATTAGGTAAGCAGTTTGTGCAATGTGTTAACAACGGCATCATGGTGTGCAGCTGCTTTGACGTTCTGTCTTTCGAGCTCCAACTGCTGATGACATTTGGCCTGTAAATCCCCGTCTAACACAAATCTGTCTCGCCAATAGCTGGTTTTGTAATTACTTTGGATTGTTTATGGGAAGTGAGAATAATGCAAAGTATTTGGAATTTAACATGGCAGCTTGAAATCGCTGAAAGCGGGGGGAAGGGTGACATTTTATTTATGTTTGTCATCAGGAGGGGAAGACAAGAATTTGCTAACATTAAAGAATCGAGTGCGTGTGTGTACGTGTGTGTGTGTGCGAGTGTGTGTGTTGTCTCAGCTTTAAGGCTAATTGCATCCTCTTCAAGTGTTCTGTCATTACGTAATGCACTGCACAGGAGCTGCTGTCCAAGACTGCAGTGAGCTGCTCTGATCAGATGAATGGTGCAGCAAACATTAGAATACTGTAGGCTGTGATACCAGCATTCACTGTGGACTGGGACAAGGAAGACATACCAAGTGGAAAAGCTGTAATCAGCCATGTAGCAGCGATTTACCCTGTGCTGCTTTTCCCCAATTTGTTTTTCCCCTCATGTAAAAATGCTAATGAAAAGATGAGAGAATAAAAGGGAGCATCCACAGCTGACATCAAAGCCCTCTCAGAAGCACACTGTGAAAAATAGTGAGAGCAGCTTTATTTTACGGTTGAAAATGCATGTGAGGTATGAATCCTCTTTCGGGACAATCTTTTATGTTGTGAAAATGGGAGTTAAGCTTGCAAAAAAAAACCTAACCCTAACCTGTTTAATTTGGTTTAGGTTTCAGAATTATGGCATCCTCGCAGCATATTATTACACACCTTTTTTGCTAGCCTGAACTCAGCTGTGTTTAGTTCCGTCCCGAACCACTTAACTACATTAGTTCCTAGACCTTGTGGTGCAAAGCCAGATCCTCTGCTCAGATATAATTTGAACTGTGGCTTGATCTCATTTGATGGTACTGTATCTTTCAGGGCTCAGGGTTACGGGAGACTTCAGTGGAATATATAAGCCCAGAAATAGTGTATGGCAAATGGACAGACTGACCAAGAAGACTGTGTTGTCCTGTGGTGCCTCCCATTTCTTTGATTATTTTTATGGTGAGGTTAGGCATTCAGTTTAAATGTAGATGTATTGCAAATGTGTTGAATCGGAATTAGCTGAATGTGCTGGTTAACCGGATTTTGTCAAGTGTTGTGAAGCTCTTTGTAAACGCTGTGATGTGTGTAAGTCTCAAGGTCTCCCATTGAGCATGAGAGTTTTTGATGACTTAATATTGGCCAGAATCACTTCTTTCATGGGTGCAGCAAATGAAATCCTTGTGATGTGGTGTATTTTCCCCTCTGCCAGATAAATGACACATGGAACATCCATCTCCCCTTCCCCCACCCCCAACACACACAATTTGTACATTTCAAATCAGGAGTCTTTCCAGAAATAATATTGATGGGTTTATATATCATTGTCATAACGTTTTTTCAACTATTGTAATAATATAATTTTGTCCATCATGTATAAGGTAACAGTAAGAGGCGAATGCCTCATTTATAGATGAATCTGTTCAGAGCTAAGCTAAGGACAGAATTTGAAGCTGATTTTTCTTTGTCTGGGTGCATTCATCCTTCTGTACAGACAAGTGCTTCGTGTAAGATTGAAGGGAACTTCCAAACACGGCACCACACCAGCTAGCACAGACAGTCGTGCAATGATAAAAGCCTTGACATGAATTCAATGGAGGAGAGGGTTTGGTGTCTGAAAGCTTTGTCTGACGTTTGAATGAACACTTCTGAGCGTTGTATTAATGAAGCTGAATAGATTTAATTTGTTCATACGAATACTGAGGTTTTGTTTGACATTCGGCATATTCACGTGAGGGAATGGAATGTGACGTTTGGATGAATTGGATGCATTTTGTGAGGTTAGCGGTGCGTTTAATGGTTTGTCATGCTGTTGTGGCAGGCCAAACAAGGAATATCAGGCTTGCACTTTGCCTTTCCAACAGTGAGGTCAACGTAAATAATCATCCATCTCAGTGTTGCAAAGTTAAGATAATAATAATCCTTGCATTTGATATAGCTCTTTTCACGTCTTCTAAACGTCTCAAAGCGCTTCACAGAATATACTGTAAAGTAAATTGACTGTATATTTGTGGGCGAAACACGGCAGCCACTTGCGCACAGCAGTGTCCCACAAACAGTCGTGGATTGAAATGACCAATTTATTATTTTTTTCTTGATGGATTATTATTAAGCGTGTGGAGTAAGGAAACTTGCCCAACGTTTCGCACTGGGGGAATCAAACCTAGGTTCGAGAGGTGAGAGTAAGAGGCTAGAGGGGCGTGCTCTAACCACTGAGCTACAGGACTCCTATATTAGATATAAAGATATTAGCTGCACACTTTTTTCTGTGACGACCATTATTTTAATTTCTATCGCACCCAACTTTCCGTCGACAACTTGATGTTTTAATTTGTTTGCGAATTTATTTTTATACGTCGAGTTACCTAAGTTCACTTGCTAATGAATCCTTTTCTGCAGACTTGTGGGATCAAGCCCCACATCAGATCTTGCGGTTGGTTTGCAATTGACTTGGTAAAAGGGTATTTTCTTCAGTGCTCACTGGTATGAAATTGATCCATAAACAGTGGAACTGTTGCAATATTCTAAAAATATAGTGAATACATTTCATAATCTTTTCTCATCAAACAGTGCACTTCAATTTCTGGATAGTTTTGCATGTGCATTTGTTTGTCTTTTTTCTTTTTCCGGGTGACAGATGGTTTGCACAGGAGACACCTTCAGAAAAGAATGTTGATGCGTGTGTTCTGCTGTGTTCAGAAACAAGATCACGCTGTCTTTAGTGTCTAACTGAAACTGGCAGATGTGTACCTTGTAGCTTCAGAAAAAATAGAGGTTTCAGCCTCGCTTGGGGGCAGGTATTGTAGTTTATCTGCGCTGGGACTATTGGCCAGTGGCTTCTGCGTGGCCTTTGTGGGCCTGGGAGTTGAGCTTCTTTGTGTGAGGTTGCAAAACGGTGGAACAAAACACAATGCATTTCTTGGGGTCAGCACTTCAGAATGGGTGCAGCTGACTTTGATCACCATTGAGAACCAGTTTAGGGCATTCAGAACAAAGGATTGAAGACTCTTGCTGGCTGCCATCTGCTAGCTAAAGTGTGTGCAGATACTGCATGAATACTAACTAATTATTCTCACACTCAACTTTTTTTTCCCCCATTTCTTCTTCTGAGTTGTATGCTATCGAAGAACTTCAGCACCAGCCAGTGTGATTGATGTTCACGTCTTCATACTAAATTGTGTGGCAGCCTGCCTCTCGCTCCTGAGCCAAAAGGTTGCGGCTTCATGTCCCACGTCAGGACTTGAACTCACCCAAGCTAAACTGACACTCCAATGCAGTGCTTGGTAGTTGTGCTGCATTGTCAGAGGTGCCATCCCTCACGTTAAACCAAGGTCCCGTCTGCCTGTTCAGGTAGACATTAAAGATCCCAAGGCGCTAATTGAAAAGAGAACTCAGTTTCTCCTGGTGTCCTGGCCAACAATCTCCCAAATAAACTCATTCATTTCATGTTTGTTTGTGGGAATGTGGCTGTGTGCAAAATTGCTGCTGCATTTGTCCACATATAGTCAATCCACTTCACAGTAAATCCTGTGAAGCTCTTCGGGATGTCCTCCCAACGTGTACCAAATGCAAAGATGATCATTATTATTATTTTCTTTATGGCAAATCATCTCAATCGAGCAGTCAGTTAAATGCTGGGCATAGAACTAGAGTGTTCTTGAGCCCATTCAGTCGTTCTTGGGCCCACTCACTCGTTCAAGGTCAGATAAAACAAGTGCCATTTTCCAAATTTTTTTTAAAAATCATCCTTTGGGGAAGGTAATCAGGGACGAAACTGGCTCTTAGGAGAAACGCGAAAAATTTAGTATAGCACCTTCCACGTCAGAAGGATAGCCCAAAGTGCTTCACAGGATACACTGTTCCCTCCCGACATGAAAGGCGAATATCAAATGCAGTCATGATCAATATTATATTAACTGCATTACAAATAAAATAATTCAGAGAGGAATAATGATAGCCTTAAAAGGACTAACATGGGAGAAAGATGGTAATTTGCAGTTGTATCAGTGCTGGAGAAGTGTTTCTCAAGAGGAATCCATTTGTGTGAATTATATTGAACATGTCTTGGCAAGAATTGAGCAGGTTTACTTTATAGGTAGATGGTTGGACAACAACTGGGTAAAGGTCAGGGAAGTACTTGTTAAGATCAGATATTTCAACAAAAACAGATTGTGAGTCACAGCAAAATCAATTGACCTTTGCACCCGATTTAAGGTTGCAACACAAGATCTATGTCTTTTGCTTGAGATAGAAGGAAAGAAAAAAAGGTTTGCCCAACAGATGAGTATTTCTCTCGGTACCGAACAGTCCACTGCGGGATGGAATTCCAGAGGGTGGAGGCAGAGTGGCTGAAGGCTGCCCAGCAATGGTGGGTGGAGTGGGCGAGGCGGGGGATGTGAAGCAGGCCAGAGACCGCTAAGCGAGCGGAGGGAGCAGGCAGGTTGGTAGGGGGTTAGGCGGTCGCAGTGGTAGGGGGAGCAGGGCTTTGAAGGTGAGGACCAGAATCTTGAACTGTATCCTCTGTGCGATGGGAAGTCAGTGGAGTCTGATCGGGTTGATAGAGTCATGTACCCTGGAGCGGGAGAGGACATGATCTGAGTTCTGGGTGATCTGTAGCCTATGGAGGGAGGAGTTGGGGAGGCCGGACAAGTAGGGAGTTTGCACAGTCAAGCCTGGATGTTCTGAATATGCGTATGAGGGTCTTGGCAGCCTGCGGTGTGCGATGTTGTGGAGTTGGGAAAGGCAGAGCGGGTTATGGCACGGATATGGGGTAGAAAGGATACTTGAGGGTCAAACAAGACGGCAAGGTTCCGGACTGGCTCATTGAGGTGGAGTGTGCATTCTTGGCAGCTTCCTGCTGCTTGTTCAGCAAGGACCACCACTCCATCCATTTGGGCTTTGGCTTTCAGGTTTAATGGGAACTGATTTTGAAGAATCCCTCACCACTTGAATAGACAGGGCCTTGGTTTAACAACTCATCGGAAGGACGGCACTTCCAACAATGCAACACCCCCCCAGCACTGGACTAGAGTCTCAGTTTAGATGATGCGAGTTCAAGACCGGCATGGGGGTTGAACCCACAACCTGACTCATAGGCGAGAGTACTCCTGAACCAGGCTGACACACGTATGAACTGGCAATGTGAATGTATGCAAAAAGTACATTATAAACACAGCGCAAATTGATGTCTATTTTTTTCTACTTGATTGTAACAACAGCCCATGGAGGAGAGACATGAAATTGAGTGGCGAAGACAGAAAAATTGGAATTGTTGCATTGTTCTCAATGCATTCTTTGATATTTGTGATTAAAGAAGAGGCTGCAGCAGACATCCTGGTTTGAGAACAGGAGGCAACCCAAGGTGTGGTCTGCATCCGTTCCATTATCATTGAACCACTTGGTACTGTGCAGATCTAAGAATTCTCCACTCCTTTGCGATGAAGAAAGTATTTTAGTTGTTTAATTGCTCTTTTATTTTCAATGTGGTTAGTAGGATTTAAATGTATATTATTCAACATTGGAAGAACACTTGATCCCATCTGCAGAATTTAAAATCCTTCTCTTGGCATTCACTGTTTCCACAACCTTCACACCCTTCCAGATGATGAAACAATACTGTACCATTTTAGGTTGCGCAAGGAAACTTGCAAATTGCTGCATATCAAGGTATTGCTGGAACAAACTCCTCACAAGTTGCAGTGATTTGAGCTTCGCACTAAATCTCCAAATATAAAACCTATCTTGAACAAGTATCGTCCAGCCACAGATATTAACCCAGTAAATGCTGATTGCTGGTCCTTTCAAACTAAGTAGGCACTCTGTTAGACTATTTGGTTTGCAATGCAAAATCAACTTACACATCCCTTCTCTAACTACAAAGAGATTGGGTTTCACTCTTGACTTTGTTGTGTAACCCGATCCCAGCCAGCCAGGTGCAAATACCTTGATGGTTTGCCAGTTCAAACCAACCAATCGATAAACATTTCCATCGTATTTCAGTCACTATAACTGGACTCTGTTTGAAGGAGAGAACTACAGCTTGAGGTCAGTTAACAACAGCAAACTTGGCTATCCAAAACAATCTCAACCTTTCATCCATTCATCCATCCGTCCGTCAGTGAACAAGGACCAAAACAATAGTCCTATAGCAATATCCTCCCACTTTCTGAATTATATCTTGAATGCAGAACAATGTGACATTCAGCTCTGTTTAGGGAGTGTACGTGGAGTGTGAATATGATTACTGTAACGGATTAGTCTGCACAGTGTGATGTCCATTTTTGCAGGGGAACATTACATTAACCTGTCATTTAAAAAATACTTTTCGCATTTTACTATTTTATTAGATCAGGATTTTTTTCCCAACAGAGTATCCCTACATTTAAAGACACCCTGGGTTGCCTGAAAGGTGTTTTGCAAACCTTATTTTTCTTATGCAGTGAGGCACATCATTTCAGAGACATCATCGGATGCATCTGCATGTGACCTAATCTCGATGGAAATGCCATGCTTTCAGATCCTCGGTGAATATGACATTACCCGCTCATTCAGAATCTTTCAATCTAAATGGTAAAATAAGTTGTTCATGGGAAAACATCACCGGGGATCAGCAGCCATAATTTTTCAGTTGAGACACAGGAATCAGGCAGCCGTAATGTTTTGCTGGCTTGAAGATTATGGAGGAAGATAGAAAATCCTCATTTTTGAAACCATTTCCTAATTCAGTATCATATATAGTGCTGAAAATAACATATTTGAAAAAATCAGTGATTGGTTTCCACATGTGTTCAAGACGGAACGGTTTCCAATCAGTGAATTGTAATGTGCACTTGCTGAGGTTTAGGTCTGTGTCGGAGAAAAGTTTAGTTACTGTTTTCAATTGTTATTGAACATGTGCATCGTGCAACAACAAGAACAACAAGATTCCATTTATAGAGCGCCTTTCATGTCGGGAGGACATCCCAAGGCGCTGTACAGTTGGGTCAGGACCCGAGCAAGGGGGAAATGGTCAGGGTGAGGGGAGGGAAGGGAGGGAGCGAGGAGGGGGTAGAGAGTCGAGAGGGGAGCTGAAGGCATGGTCAAGGAGAAAGGTTTTGAGACCAGCTTTGAAGGAGGAAAGGGAGGAGGCGGCGAAGGCACTGGGGGATAGAGTTCCAGAGTCTAGGGGCTGAGAGGCTGAAGGCCCGGCCACCGATAGTAGGGCGGTTGGGGCAGGGAATGTGGAGCAGACCGAAGCCAGAGGAACGGAGGGTACGAGCAGATATCTTCAGGTGATTCTGGTCATAAAGCACAATCAGATGCAGTGTCATCCAGTATCAGTTGAGAAATCTAATTCTCCTGAACATTTGAAGGAGATTTTATATAAAAATGAATTAGCATTGTTGTTATGTGTGGCTGTCAGAATGTTCTTCCTCCTTGGCATTGAGGCAGTGCACTTTGAAGCTGAAGGATATTCTGTATTGCGATTTTGCTTCACATGTTCCACTCTTAGAAGGAAACAAATCTGACAGTGAGAACCTGGCGGAACACTGGAATGTTTTTAAAGACTCTTTATCAGAGTATCATCGCAAAATGTGCAAAAGTTTTAAATGAATATAAATCGGAAAAAAAATAGCATTTCTTCTTCTGACTTAAGGAGTCAGCTTGGTTCAGTTTGCAGCACTCGCCAGTGTGCTTCTGGTACCGATTGACCAACACAAAGGCAAGAGGAGTTAAATTGCTGGAAAGAGCTTATCGGAAGATACTTGATACAGCCAAGTAGAAATGCCCTGGGCATTTGGCTTTTGGCATATGCTGTGTCGCATCTGTATGTAAATTATTCATGATGGAATTAAGTGGTTTGAGAATGGTAATGGATATCCACGGAATCTGCAGTGCTGTTTTCTGTGTCCAAATGAACTTGTGTTCTCTCGTTTACTCGTGCAACTTTGCATAAGAAAGAAGCTGCAAGTTTTTTTTATATAGTTAGAGATGTCACATTTTAGATATCAGAGTTAAATATTAAGAGGGGGTGTTTGGCTTTTTGAAATGAATCTTGATCTATTTTGTTCACTTATTTTAAAAATGACATAAATTGCATGAGTTAGTTGTGTGGCTGTCGCTGGAAGGGAGGTCCCACTTTCTTCAATCTGCCCATGAAAATGATCATTTAACATGAGCAAGTGGCTAAAACGCCAGAGATGACTACTTCAATTATGTATGTTAATTCAACTCCCATATTCTGGTGGTATCAAGTAACACGTTTCTTCACTTTACAAAGATTTCAAAGATTGACTGAAATGGAAAAACATTATGTTACGTGGTAGGGAAATGGAACATGATCCAATGAACGTGCCTGAAAGGCCTCATCATGGCCTAAAAGGATTGTGAATTTGTTTTGGAAAATGAGACTCTGTGCTTTGCGGATGACTCAGCTCCTGTGGTGCAGACTTGAATGACATTCTTCATAATGGATATTGCTGTCTTGCAATAGGCAACTTTCCTCCTCCAACAAATGAATCCTGTGCAACATTCAGAATCGCTCTTTACATACTCTAGAGTCTACAGCGACATTGTGTTGTAATTGATGGTGCCAAAATGTTCAAGCTGCGAAATTGAGCTTGGGAGAATCACAGGTCTCTGATGAATCACAAGTGGAATCCTGTAGCTCAGTGGTTAGAGCCCTGGTCTCGCAAGCGAGCGACCTGGGTACTATTCCTGGGCAGGGCGAAATGTTGGGCACGTTTCCTTACTCCACAGGCCCCTATTTACTTAGCAGTAAGTAGGAGCCTGGTTGTTAGTCGATTGCTGGATCACTTTTCTGGGGGTAATAATTCCTTCAAAAAAATAAATAAATTAGCTACTCAATCCATGACAGTTTGTTGGATTGGCCTTCGCATTTCGCCCATAAAACATAGTTAATTCATTTTACAGTATATTTTGTGAAGTGCTTTGAGACGACTCGAAGACGTGATAAGGCGCTATATGGAATTCAAGGATTATTATGATTATAAGTCATTGTTCTGGAGAAATATTGTGATTGAAATCTACCCCATTTGTACTCGAACCTCGTTCAAACAGCTCACTTGCTGGACCTGCTTTTAATAATAATAACAATAATAATCCTTGCATTTGATATAGCGCTTTTCACGTCTTCTAGACGTCTCAAAGCGCTTCACAGAATATACCGTAAAGTGAATTGACTGTATATTTGTGGGTGAAACCCGGCAGACAATTACGCACAGCAGTGTCCCACAACCCACAAACATGCATTGAAGCGACCAATTTATTATTGTTTCTATTTTCTTGAGGGATTTTTATCAGGCATGTGGAGTAAGGAAACTTGCCCAAGGTTTCACCCTCCTGGGAATCGAACCCAGGTCTCTCGCTTGCGAGATAAGTGCTCTAACTACTGAGCCATAGGACTCCACTTTTGGACTTTAGGTATATTTTTATCTTGGTTCCCTGTTGGCGGTTGAGCACTGTTGAACAGCTAGTACCAAAGTTCTCACAGTTTATGATCTCTACCACCCCCACCCCCATCTCCCACAGTCTCTCAGGTGCTCATTCAGAATGTGCATTTAAAAATGATGTCTCTGCACCGCCTTGCCACTAGTGTTTTTAAACTGAGAAAATATCCAAAGATGTTTTCTCAGTTTGCACTCTCTGCTCTGGGAAACCACGGGTTCATTTTCCATCCAGTTTTTCATTTAAAAGCCAGCACTCTGCCCTCACTGAGCCTGTAGTGTAGAAGAAGGCCAGAGTGTCGCATTGAATCAGTTGAGAAAGGAATGTGCGACGAGGTGTGTGTGGTTGGTGGCGGTTCTTCTTGTTCAAGCTGCCATTCTCCAGAATGTTGTTTGCGTAACAGATGAGAAGGAAAATAACAAATTTCCACTCGATCGACACACCAAAGAAATTGCTGGTTGTTCACTCTAATAATATTAATCCTTGCATATGATATAGCGCCTTATCACATCGCTGAGACGTCTCGAAGCGCTTCACAGAATATATTGTAAAGTAAACTGACTGTATATTTTGTGGGCAAAGTGCGGCAGCCAATTGCGCACAACAGTGTCCCACAAATAGACCTCATTCTGCAATGAGGCTGGCGTGGGGATTGGTCACAGTTCTTTTGGAGCACAGACCTATTCATTATAGGGCAAAATAGTTTGTGAGTCTGTCAATTACATTGAAATTGGTCAGTGGTTCAATAAGGGGTAGGATGCCAATTTCCTTCTGCAAAGTAAAAAGAGAGCACGGAAGCCTACTGAGAGATAAATGTGTTCCATATTTGTTCCACATGACCAATTTCCAGTTAACATGTCTTGATTGGACCAACGAAAGAGGAAGTTTTGTTTACTTGCCCATCTTCAGATGACCTCTTGGTCACCTCCCCTTTCTCCCCAGCTCAGTGTTAAGTTGTTAAGCACTCCGAGTTGCTGCTATACAAATGCAAATTTTTGTGGTCTACCTTTGCAAATATGCTTTTGTCTGATATTAACAAACTCGCATGTGAAGCCAAAGATAAATCTCAGGCTCTGCCACTCCTGATGAATTAAAACCAATGAATCTATTTAAGCGTTTTAGGTAACAAAGTTGAATCAATTACATTAACCTGCTCGATTTAAGTCAGTTTGCAGGATCCCCTCCAAATGCTTTTTAATTTGCTTCTGTTTCCACTGAGAGCTGGTGAAACCTGCTTTGGTTTTCAATTTATTAGCTGGCCGGTTGACAAATTTGTTGGCTGAAGAATGAATCTGAGTCAGCTGAGATTCATTTGAAGTATTTCGCTTTACTTATGTGCAGCACTGAGTGTTTACAGTAATCCCCAAAATATGTGCTGATTGATGACGTGCGATTCCTGTGGTGGGATGCAGGACTGAGTTCCCTTATGGTGCTATAGTATGATAACAATAATCCCTGCATTTGTTATAGCGCTTAATCACATTGTTGAGACATCTCAAAGCGCTTCACAGAATATATTGTCAAGTGGATTGACTGTAATTTGTGGGCAAACATGACTGCCAATTGCGCACAGCAATGTCCCACAAACAGTCATAGATTGAGGGACCCAAATTTTTTTCAGGGATTATTATCCCTGAAAAGCGATCCGCCAATCGAGTAACAACCGGGTTCCTACTCACTGCTAGGGAAACAGATGGGTGTGGAATAATGAAACTTGGGTAATGTTTTGCCCCTTCGGACTAGGAATCAAATCCAGGTCTTGTGAGCTAACCACTAAGATACATCAGGGATGGATTTCTCCTGCTTCCTCCCCCCACTGCCCCCCCTTATAGAAGAGGGGGAAACCTATCATCACCACTGTGTTGAGCTGCTACAGAACTGCAGAATTATGGCCAAACAGATTGGGAAAGATTGAGCAAAGCAGCAAAGCCACCAGTCTACTGGACAAGATGAGTGATTTTATTTTTCAGCCACTTGCATTTGACAGCATTTGGCAGCCACTATTTCATGAGGACGAGCTTCTTCCCATTGATGAATGAGGTCAGCATCGTGTGGAGAGGCAGACCATCAATCTCCGTGAACTTTCTCCATTTCTTTGTGGGCTCAGTTTGAAATCTGACATGTGGGCAGACAGTGACACGGAAAAAATGCTTTGCCTTCATTTGGCACTTGGGATAATTGTGCAGTGCAGTCTGCGTTATAATGCTCTCTCAATCATCTTCAGGACCCTTTTCTGCTTAAGTCGTTTTTTATTGTCATTGATATCGTGTATTCTCAACGTGCTTTTATTCCTGAGCCATGCACCCCCTTCAGAGTTCAACCTTCTCGGGCCAATCTTGATCGGATTTGCAGAATGTTAGCCTATTGACAGCAAACCCAAACTCATTTAACTGTGTGCATTGATGGAGAACAGCTGAGCTGGAACGAGTCACAAGGTAATCACAACCAAGGAGCGCTGATAATGATGATTCACTTCCTAGTCCGTGAGTGAAACCTGAGCTGTCTGTGTTCGTCATCAGCATTGGAAATGTTCAGAGTACCATACTGGCTTGCCTGCTGTTTGACTCGTGTGCGAGGTCAGGCATGAGCAAGAGTGTCTGTAACAAAAGTGTTCTGGTACGTCGCAGGATGGAAAATTCTGTGATAGCAAAATGGGTTTCCAAATCTCTTTTTGAATTCGTAGATGTCTACCTAACTACGCTGGTTAATTGTGATAAAGTAAAGAATAATAAGCCTTTCAATAAGTATGGCGCCTTCTCACGTCATTGAAACGTCTCGAGGAGCGTCATAGGATTGTACTGTACAGTGGAGTGACTGTAAATAGAAGCTACATGTAAACAGAGTCTGGAGCAAAAACAGAAGTTGGAAATAAAGTGAATTAAAACAAAAATGAATTGGGCAGGGGCCCAACCGCCCTACCATCGGTGGCCGGGCCTTCAGCCTCTCAGCCCCCAGGCTCTGGAACTCCATCCCCCAGTGCCTTCGCCTTGCTTCCTCCCTTTCCTCCTTCAAGGCCGGTCTCAAAACCTTTCTCTTTGACCGTGCCTTCAGCTCCCCTCTCGACTCTCTTCCCCCTCGTCGCTCCCTCCCTTCCCTTCCCTCACCCTGACCATTTCCCCCCTCCTTGCTCCCTCCCTTCCCTCACCCTGACCATTTACCCCCTCCTCGCTCCCTCCCTTCCCTCCCCTCACCCTGACCATTTCCCCCCTGCTCGGGTCATGACCCAACTGTGCAGCGCCTTGGGACGTCCTCCTGACGTGAAAGGCGCTTTATAAATGGAATCTTGTTGTTGTTGTTGTTGTTCCAAGAGGCATCCAAGAATTGAAGTATTAACTGCAGTGAATTAGATTTTAATTTCAGTGCAGCGATTTATTATGGAACAGGGCAGATTATTATTTCTAAATTAGCAATAAACTTCAGTCCCTGGCAGATAAAGTTTGCACTGCTATCATCCATTGTGCATGGCTGCTCTTTGTATTATTAGATTTTTACTTCTTTTGCTATTTTTCTTCTCCTTTTCAACTGAAGGTGCTGTTGAGGTGAGATCCAGTTCCACAGGTGTGAGCTCTCTCTGTGGGCGTTCAAGTGTGAGCCTGCAAAGCATGAATCTGCAGGCTGTTAAAATCGCAGCCTCGCCTTGTGTTATCCTCACCCCATATCCAAACTTGTTAAATCTGAATCGCTATCGGTGACCCTGATTGATTTTGCCTTCCCTGGTCCATTGGGGGCCGAGTCCAATTGAAAACGCAGTTTCAAACAAAAACAGTCTCCAACAAATTGACAGCCGTTCTCCTACTAATATATATTACAGGAAATCCTGTGAACTTGTTAGGACAGGGTTACAGTAACATAATAATTTTACTATTTGCTGGTGCATTTCATGTGCTTGAGGCATGAAAGACGCAACAGGAAATGCAAGAATTATCATATTACTATAACCTAAACGGGAAATGTGCTTAGAGTACAAGTTTGGGTCTTAAGCCAAACCCTTATGATGCATTACCAGAAAAAGTCTTTGGAGAGAGCATGGTTGCGTTGGTAGCGCTCTTGTCTCTGAGTCAAAAAGTGGTGGACTCAAGCCCCACAAGGCGGCCTTGGAATTTGTAGTCTAAGCTGACACTCCACTGCAGTCCCTCGGTCTGTTATATTGCTTGATGTGCCGTCCTTTGGTGAGACATTAAACCAAAGTCCCATCTGCCTGTTCAGGTGGATGTTAAAGATCCCATGGCACTGCTAGAAAAGAAAAGCGAGTTCTTCATGGTGTCCTACCATCAGGCCTCCATATAGAAAATTGGCCATTTATTTAATAGATATTTGTATGCAATTGGTTTGCCACGTTCACGACACAGTCACAGTAAAATCCTATGAAGCGCTTTGAGATGTCCTCCTGATGCTGTACCGAAAGAGCTGTACCAAATGCAAGGAATATTAATCAACAATAATGTAAGCTTTGCAAAACCTTCAACACTGGAGCAATTTTCCTTTTTTTCTTGGTCCGTGAACCTTTTTGTTCAGAGGACAATCTCTTAAATTCTTTCTCAGCAAATCGGCTGCACTCCTGCAGGCACAACAATGTCACAAGGCATGTCCAGTTAGCTCAATCTTCCGGAAGTGCTTGCACCACATTCTCTCCTTGGCGGAGAGCTGGATGCTAATTAGTCCGGTGATGGATTGAGGACAGAACAGGTCTTTTGAGCTTCTTTTCAAGCTTTTCTTTTCATGATTTTTCAAGGGCAATTACGTTATATTAATGAAATATTAATTGCTCTCAATTTTAAAGTTTGGAGTATTTAATCCAAAAGTGCAGATTCCTTTAAACACAATTCCTATTTTTGTTCCATTTGAATGTAATCTACCTGTCAGAGAATTTGCTGCCGCATCACTTTGAGGATAATAATAATAACTTGCATTTGACATAGCGCCTTATGATGTCGTTGAGATGTCACATAGTTCTTCACAGGTTACACTGTAAAGTGGATTAACTGTATTTTGTGGATATTTTGGCTGATATACACTGGATGGTGGATTTAGCAGGATAGATACCAAACTGAACCATCCACTTATGTATAGGATTGCAAAAAAATTATTTTCTTTGACACAAAATTCTTCTTTATCCTTTGGCTGTCTTAGTGCGATTTGGCAAAATGACAATAGGTCTGCAAATAGAACCCAAGGCATTTCAGAAAGTCAGAGCAACCTCCTCTGAAAGATGCTCACAGCATTTGTTGAATGTTAAGTGGTATAACAACAGGGTGTAGCCAGAGGCAAGTCCAATGAGGCTGGAGTCCTGTGAATTTGTCTCTGATCATTGCTGGAAGGACAAAAGGACTGGGACTGGCACGCAAGGTTAATATTATGCCACCAGCTGCACTCAGAGTGACACTGAAATGCCACTGGAATGTTGCTCATCATGCAGTCCCTGTCTTTTTGTGTAAAACGCCCAACTGTTCCTCGGTTTTCATCATGTGCCTAAGCGAGGTTGGGAGCTGCACCACAGAGCAGTTTCTGCTAGATTTATATCACGGACGTTAAGAGAAATCAATGTCATACCTTTCCACCCACAACCAAATGGACGATTTTGTCTGGTCACATGTCTGTCCATGCAAGTATCAAATGGGCTCCACTGAGGCTGATTGAAACAAGCCACCAGCACCGCCCATTGAACCGCTCGGATGGTGGGCTGGCAGCACGAGAGGCAGGTGACTGCAGAATCAGGGCAGTCACAATACATCAGTTCAGCATAATGGTGCAGTTCAATTTGTCTGCTTATGCCACAATGAACCTGCACCTTTGGCTCTATTCTAAACTATTCAACTGCTGACAGGGTGCAAGGGGAGAAGTGCGGCGAAACCAATATTCATTGCAGTTCTGAGTTTACCAATTTCATTATGTTGAATTTCTGATGTAGAAACCAGGTGTGACCAATAGAACAAGAGCGCAATTCAGTTTCCCCGAGTGTTCTGAGACGTGTGAATGCAGTGAAACACTATTAAAATGCAAATTATTTTCCTTTGAACCTGAACACTGCAAGTTGTTGAAATGGGCTGACCAGTGCTTGGGTTCGATCATTGGTGACAATCTTTCTCACAGTTTGTGCGGAAGTTGCAAAAGGAAATGAAGCAGGTGTGTAAGTGTGGGTCAGGGGGAGCGGTGATGTGTTCATGGTATGGTTTTAATCATAATGCTTGGATTTGACACAGTGCCTTCCACATCAGGAAGATATCTCAAAGCATTTCACTGGATTAACTGTCAAGTGCAGTCAGTGTGTATTTATAAAGCTCTTATTTCCTAAATTGCTTTTATGACACTGCTGAGGACATGTTAAGCTGTTTGATATAGGCAAAATGTGGCTAGTTATTTTGGTCACTCTTGCTGATAAATTTAGATTAATTTACATGATAATTGTTTCAAAGATGAGAGATTATTCTTGGTGTGCGTGTTTGTGAAGGGGATTTGCTTTAATGTTAGAGAGCCTGTGTATAAAAGCCCTGACACAGAGGCTGTGTATAAAAGCCCTGACACAGAGGCTGTGTATAAAAGCCCTGACACAGAGGCTGTGTATAAAAGCCCTGACACAGAGACTCTGTATAAAAGTCCTGACACAGAGACTCTGTGTAAAAGCCATGATACAGAGACTCTGTGTAAAAGCCCTGACACAGAGACTCTGTATAAAAGCCTTGACACAGAGTCTGTGTATAAAAGCCTTGACACAGAGGCTGTGTATAAAAGCCTTGACACAGAGGCTGTGTATAAAAGCCCTGACACAGACACTCTGTATAACAGCCCTGACCTGCTGTACTAAAAGCCCCGATGCGGAGACAGATTCTAACCTCATAATCCCACTCCCTCGCAGACAGTTACTGCCTTCATTGATTGCGAGAGACAAGTTTCGAGCTCACTCAGAGCCTAGAACTGGTTCAGTTTTGTTAGGAACTCGCTGTGAGGGGGAGCGGGTAGGGGCTGCGGTGTAAAAACTGTATAACATATACACACACCTTGTCTGCTGGCAGAATAGTGTTAACACTGCATAACATATACACTTTGCTAATGTATCATACTCTACAGATAGTGTACATTGGAACACTGGTAAAAAAATTATGCTGTAAATTTTTACAACTGGAGGATTAATATTTTTGAATTTGCCTTCAGGTGATGTTCAGAACGTCATTAATTGCTCTACATTTGAAGAAGGGGGAAATTGTAAAGTACAAAGATAAACCCATCCTGGAGAACTGTCTCACTCAGCTGGGACCAATTAACTGGGAAATTAACTATGGCATGAGTTAATGGGCTTCCAGCAACCCAAAATACACTCCTCCCTCCCAGGCTGTCTGTCACTGCTGGTACTGAATTTAGTTTGCAATTCATGACAGCGTGATAACAGTGTTAAATAACAAGAACTGACCTTTCCTGAGCCCCAGCAGGAGGGTGAGGCGGAGGCTGGTTCCAATCAGCATCTTTGTCCGCAACACAGAATTACCCTGAGCTGTGGAGCTTTTATTGTGTGTTTATGCATGCACATACAGTCAATGCTACAATGTGCTTCCTCCTTGGAAAGAGCAAGCAAAGGCCTGTTTGACTCACATGGGGTTAGCATGTGAGGTGAAGAGTGTTACAGTGAATGATGAAATCTACCGTGAAACTCCTTGTAACAGAAATTTCACTCACACTCACTGATCACGGCACAGAGCAGAGCCTTTCTCGTCTGCCTATGGAAATCAAATAACGTAGCTGATTAACTGTTAGATGTTTTACTCTCGTAAACACTGTATTACCAAAGAGAGTTTTACCAAATTAGAGGACAGGATAATTAACTACCTGACTGATCTCACACCAAAAGCTGCTGAAACACTCATTCAGGCCTACGATTAAAAAATCCTGCTTTGAATCTTACAACGCACCTCTCCCTCACTCCATATTCACAAACTGCAAATCATCCAAAACTCTGCCACGCTCATCCTCGCCCACAGCCGCCAGTCTCCACTGTCCACCAGCAGAGTTAAGCTCCTCACCCTCACCTACAAATTCGTTCACTCCCTGGACCCCACCCCCTTAATAATAATAATAATCATTGCATTTGATATAGCGGTTTTCACGTTGGGAGGATGTCCCAAAGCGCTTCACAGAACACACTGTAAAGTGAATTGACTGTATATTTGTGGGCGAACGCGGCAGCCAATTGCGCACAGCAATGTCCCACAAACAGTCGTAGATTAAAAATGACCAATTTATTATTGTTTTTGGTTTTGGAGGGATTATTATTAGGCGTATGGAGTAAGGAAACTTGCCCAAGGTTTCGCCCTCTGCCTGGAATTGAACTCAGGTCTCTCACTTGCAAAGCGAGTGCTCTAACCACTGAGCTACAGGACTCCCTTATCATTCATCAAAAAAAAATAATAATAAATTGGTCACTCAATCCTTGACTGTTTGTGGGACATTGCTGTGCACAAGTGGCTGCTGGGTTTTGCCCACAAAATATACAGTCAATTCACTTTACAGTATATTCTGTGAAGCTCTTTGAGACGCCTCAAAGACGCGATAAGGCGCTATGTCAAATGCAAGGGATTATTATTATATATAATTATTATCTCTCCAGTCTTCTCACACCCACTACACCGCCCATTTCCTCCACCCCCCCTCAAGGCTAACTCAGGTTGCTGCCTGTCCCCTGCCCTTTCCGTTTTGCCATTGATCGGCAAGCCTTAAATTCCTGCATCCCAGCTTCTGGAACTCCCTTGAACCCTTCCGTCTCATTCCTTCTCTTTCTATCTTTAAGTCTCGCCTCAACTCCTACCGCTTTGAACTTGCCTAAGGCCACCTGACCTTTACCTTTCTCTGGGTATAATTCTGTCCCTGTGAGCTCTAAGACCTTGCGTGCAGGGCACTATATAAATACCTGTTACTGTTTCCTGGAACAGGGTGGTTGAGGCCAGAAATTCACTGAAGAAGTGGTTTGACCCTGGAATGGGAGGACGGTAATTTGTGTCTTCTGGAAGAAGGAGATGAAATACTCATCCCGAACGTCTCCTGTGAAAAGCAACGGGTTAAATTTCTGCTTAATGAGTAGCTTATTATGCTTACACGTGAGGCTTGAAAGCAATAAATAGTGAGAGGGAATAAAAGCCAACTGATTGTAAGGTATATGACAGGCTGTTTTGGAGGTGCTCCAACAGAATCTGATCCAATGTATACACACGCACAACCAGCCTGACTGCGCTGACCCTGGTGCGAGCTACTTTCTTTTTATTGTTTGTTTTTCTCTACTCCGTTGCTCTCCTAAGAGCACTGACTGGTGCTGGATTACAGTTCCATTGCTTGCCCTCCGGCGCTCCTTCTATGTGGCCGCTTCATTTGTGAGCTTGGGTAGAGTGTCGAAACCCGGTTCATCAGCCCGTTGCCGCTTTAATAACATTGAAAATATAAACATGCACATTTGCAGAGCTCTGTGTCTGTGTTTAAGCGCTCCAAAACTGCTACCCTGCTTGAAAGCCGCTATGTAAATCCAAGTTGTTGTTTAGGTGTGGTTAAAACTCAGAGTGTCTATTTTATTATTGTACAGAATTCTGCCTGTATAGAAACACAGTAAATGTATGTACTATACTGTGCCCAATCCATTCAGCCTTTGTCTGTTGTGGTTAGCGCACCCACTGCTGAAAGAGAGGCTGCACCACATCAGTCAGGTTGAATCACCATTAGTCCTCACGTGTGGTTGCAGGTCAAAGCACAGAGATGCTGAGTTTATTCAGCAAAGCAGTGCAGAGACTGCTTGGGTAAGGATTATCCCAACTGTAAATACTGACTAAACTGCAGACGCTTGAAAATCTGTGCACTTCATGGAAAAAACTAAGATGAACAGATTCTTTAACAAAGATTACAACAGGATTTATTTGACTTGTGAATTGAGATGTAAATTGATTTGTGGTGTCATTACATTATTTTATATATTCAGGATGCTTAAGGCATTCTGAAGCATGAAATACCTCCCTTATTTTAAGACCATTTTGCCTTAAAATTGGATGTCAGCTTGGCTCAGTTGAGAGTGCTCTTGCCTCTGAGTCAGAAGATTATGGGTTCAAGATCCACGTCGGGGACTGCGAGCCTATTGTGACACTCCAATGCAGGGTTAGAGGAGCACTGCATTGTTTGAGATGCTAAACCGAGGTACTGTGTTCCTGCCCAGGTGGACATTAAAGATCACAACGCGCTAATTGAAAAGAAAAGGGAGTTTCTCCCATTGGCCTAGTAAACAATAAAAAAAATGTCATTTACTTCATGGCTGCTTGCAGGACTTTGCTGTGTGCAAATTGGCTGCCGTCTTCACTAACAAATATACAGTCGCTGCACTTCACATTGAATCCTGTGAAATGCTTTGAAACATTTTGATCTAAGTCAGTATCAAATGCAAGGATTATCATTAATAAAATGTAAGATTTTGTGTGGAATTGTAAAAAAAAACTTAAATTTGATCCAAATTTTGAAGCCAATTTTGTGCAGTTCTTGAAAACAACCGGGCCCTGAATGTGGATGTCTTAACTGCTGCCTGCTCCTAAATAGTTGAAGTCAAAACATTTTTGGTGGTCCCTTCACGTGGCGTCAGATTGCAGGATATAAAAGGCCATCTGTTTTTCAGGGTATAATACGAATGATAAATGCCATTCAATTGTTGGAACCATGTGCCATGCTACTAACTGCTGGCAAAATAAAGCATGCATGCCTAGATTCATATAATATTGATTATCATCTCAAACTTTGTACAGGCAGCACATGACATGATCTCAGTTGCTCTGAGCAATCCTATGTTGTTTCCGGTTTTCCTCTCTGCATCTGTCAGCTTTTGGTAGAAGTCAGCCTTCATTTTGTCTTCAGCGCTGCTCGTTGCACAGTCAGTTGGGCACTCTTCAAATGGTGCTTCATTACATACAAGGGCAGGGTTTACTTTCCAACCTCAACTCAGCTTTCCATCTCATTTTGTCAACGCTCACAAAGTGAGGAGCTGCTGACGGGGATTGTTTGCAACACGTCTGCTTTTGTACTTTATTTAACAATTTATTTTCCTCCAGAGATTTGCCAAATAACAGCACTCAGCAGGCACTATTGCGGAGTTGTGTCATTATCGAACACACATCGCAGGCCTGTGAGCAAGTTGAAGTGCCTATTGAAATTAACAAAATCTCCAACTATTAAGCACCAAATCAGCATTAATGTTTTGTTCATTTGTAAAAGGCTTGTGGAGAGAGGAACAAGCACTTGCTAAGCGAGGGGAAGAATAACAGCAAAATGTGCCCCTTTTTACGAGAAACATTAATTGGAAACCATTCATTTAACATTAGGATGTGAACATTGACTTTAAAATGTGTTCAAATCTTCAGGAACACAGTGAAGCAATTAATTTTGCTCTGCGGCAGAGAGCATTGAGAACGATTACGAGTGAAATTGAATGTGTCCTTCTGGAGTAAACTTGCCCCCACCATGCTTCCGGCTCCCTGGTAAGCTCATTACTGTACGAGCTGAGATAAAGGCAGTGTGGCAAGTTACTATCTGCACATCAGAGTGCAATTGCAGAATTTACTGCTGCAGAAAATTAACTGCTACAAAATAATAAAACATCCTTTTGCTTCTCTTGCTTGAAAGGTCTGCAGCGCAGAGAAAATTATCCAAATGATGGCGTGCTTTTGTGAGTGTCACAATTGGAGGGACAAAATTCCACGTCATCTTATCAGTCAGTCTTTGTATTTAAGATCACGCAGAATTTCAGAAAATTCATTTCTAATTCAGTCTGTTTCTTTATACGAATGGTAGAAGACAGGCAACCAAGTTACAACAACAAGAAAATTACATGTGTGTAGAGCCTTTCACGTCAGGAGGATGTCCCAAGGCGCTGGACATTCAGTGTTTCGGACCCGAGCTGAGGGTCAGGATTGGGGACGTGGAGGGCAGGGGGGGAAGGAGGGTGATCGAAAGCACGGTCGAAGAGGAGTGTCTTGGTATGGGCCTTGAAGGATTAATACTGAATTTTAAAAATGCTCCACTATTCTGCAGGGTCTTAAATTTTAAGGTGAATAAGCCTTAAAGGCAAAGACGAGGTGGAACTTCAGACCTCTTGTGGTAAAATTACAACAGCATGTGTGTATAGTTGGTTGGGGGTTGGTGATGTGACCTAGGAATGTTTGCATTAACATGCAGGTCATTCCACTTGTGCGAGCGGAGTTGTATGCAACTTGTTTTAAGGTGGAACCCAGGCAGGAAATCATTGTCCAGTGCCCTTCGTGGCAATCGCTTAAAGCAATCTGTCTGCTGACCAACAAACTTGCAATGAACATAGCATCTTTCATGTCGGGAAGAAGTCTCAAAGAGCTTCACAGGATTCACTTTAAAGTGTAATGATTGTTTTGTACACAAGCACGGTAGTCAATTTGGGCAATGACATGGAAAACATGATCAATTTTATTTAGGGGGATTATTGGCTAGGCCACCGGGCGAAACTCCCTTCTCTTTTCAAATAGCGCCATAGGATCTTTAACATTCACCTAAATAGGCAGCCGGGACCTTGGTTTAACATTGCATCCCAAGGCTGACAGTTCCAACAATATAGCACACCTCCAGCACTGTATCTGAGTATCAGCTCAGACACTGAGCTCAATTATGTTGTGGGACTTGATCACAAATATAGAAACCTTTAACAGCTATACGTATCTGTTGTTTTGTGTTTTTCACGGGTGAATAACTTGCAGGTGTTCTGCTACGATTTGTCTATTTCATACTAACTTTGTACTATTTTGTACTGTCTGGGACAGTCCCACAAGTTAAATATCTGATGTGCATAACTGTGTCATCTCAACTTGTTTCAAGAACTTAAAGATCGCTTGCATCAACAGAATGATTATTTAAACCACTGTGGGTTCAAATAATATAATCTGGTTGTGTTTCTAATCAGTGAAGCTGTGACAAAGCTAGGCTTGTGACAGAATTTCAAGTGACTTTGGCATGAAGTGAACTCAAGATGGCATGTTATGTTTTTTTTACATATAAACAGCAACAACAAAATGACATTTGTATAGCAACAATAACTTGCATTTATACAGCACCCTTCACCTGGGGTAGCGTCCCCCGGAGCGCTTGACAGTGGTGGAATCTTGACAACGAGCCGGGGAGGGGGGGGGGGAGGTGATCGTAAAATGTCCACGTCTAGTGGCATGTGGAATTCGCAGTCAGGTTTATATACTCTTTAGAATGGTGATGAATTTCCTCATGTGTCCAACACCCAGATGACCCCTGAAAAATCTGTAGTTGCAAGCCTTGTAGTGGAAGAGAAGTGTCAGTGCTGTCAGAGTTGTAAAACTATCCTTGTGAAGTGCAAGAGAATTGCCTTCTATTTTCATGATTTGTGAATTCTTTGGCATGCACGATTTTTCTACTGTGTCTGTTGCTTGTTTGTTTGGATATTATTCCCCATGCTAGCCTTGAGATGCCTCTCATATGACGTAGACAGCTTGTCCAGGATTTCTGCTGCACTGCAGTCACCGCTTTGTCTGCTGTGCAGAATACATAGGCAGTGTTAATGGGAGCTGCTGTAATTATGTCAGTTATACCCTCGATGAACTGGACTAAACGTGTTTCAATGAAATGAGATTTGGAAAAAGAATTATCTAAGTTTGAGATTGAATTAGGATTCAGGAAAACTGAAGTGTATCCTCTGGAGCCATAGGATACTGTATTTTCCAGAACCGTTTACAAAACCAAGCTGACTTTGATGTCCTTAACCTCCCGGCCACAATCTCAAACTTAGTATAGTCCCAACCTTGGCTACTCTTTTACCCTTACATCCAATCCCTGACCGAGTCTCCTCATCTTCAGCTCTGCTAAACAGCCTTCCTCCACTCCTATCTCACACCCAATCCTGCCAAAATCCTTATCAGTGCCTTCATCACTTCCTGCCTGGATTCACTTGCTGTTTAGAGATTGGCATTTAATTCCAGACCATGCAGAAGTTCCCAGGCTTTACATCTATATCATTAAAACATGCCTTTATAATGATCTCTTCAGTGTGCTTTGAGCTGAGTAAACAATAATAATAATCGTTGCATTTGATATAGTGCCTTATCACATCGTTGAGATGCCTCAGAGCGCTTCACAGAATTTACTATAAAGTGAATTGACTGTGAGGGAAGAAATCATTTCCGAGGATGGTTGCCTCCTGACTGTAGCTGATCTATTTTAACGTGACTTTTTTTCAGGGCGAGCCCTAGTCGTCCTCCATTTCCGTAAAGGAGGGTTTATCTTCAGATCCATTTGTTCCCCAGGAGGCTATTTATCAAGAGAGGTTCTGTAAATATTTGTGAGAGCTGATTATCTTGCTGAGGAAACAGCATTGCTGCAAACATTGGCTCGTGTGGTTCAGGGTTTCAAAACAATCTGTTTTCAAAAAATCTTTGATCATCTTGAAGGGGGGTGGGTGGGGGTTGGGGTGGCGGTGGAATTCTATTACTGCATTTGCAAAAAATAAATGTTTTTACGTCCTATGTATGGATCCCAGGAAGATTCAAATAGACATGAAAGTGTTGACCTTTATCACACTCCCCACTGAATACCAGCGTGTAATGGTGCTTTCGGTGTGAAAGGATGTAAAGTGTTGCTGCCAATTGGTTTTGATGGTTGCTCCTCTACTCAAACCACATGCAGTGTTGTTAGACAAACAAGGTCTGCAATAAACGTCCTCTTGCCGCCTGCCGTATAATGACTCATTATCCGATTACAATTGTGAGGGAACTGATGTCACGTAAACACTAAAATAAACAGTGATGTATATTCACTGGAAATGTTACCAGGGAAGCTGTCTCACGTGTTTCAGAGGACAAAGGATTTGGGTGAGGAAGAAATTTGGCAAGTTCAGGCTATTTTAATTGGAGCCATGTAGGTTAAGGTTCTGATCTGTTAATTAGTAATAGTAAAATAATAATGGTCAGTGAGCCGGTGGTGAAGGACCTTAAATTTAAGATGAGCAGAAAATAAATTAGAGGAGAAGTTAGAATGGAATTTACAGATTATTTCGAAAGGGAATTCAATAAGCACCTTTGCATTTGATACAATGCCTTGTCACGTCATCAACAAGTCTCAAAGAACTTGATAGAAATCACTGAAAAGTGCAATGACTGTGTATTTCTACACAGAAAAAGAGGAATATTAAAGGGTGTGGAGAATGTGCAAAGGAGTTGGAAAAGCTCAAAAATATGACAAAAAATCACCAGTGTAGACTTGGTAGGTAAAATTGCATGTTTTTGAGCTGTACCTTTCAAGGAAAGTTTCAGTTATTGGAGCTGTAAGTGATTTATCTTAAAAGCAGACAACATTAATAATACATTACTATTCTATTATTGGGGATTGGGAATCCCATGTTTCTTTGTAGCCTGAAGACCTGTGAGAGTGATTTTTAGTGTCAGAGTTGTTCGGAAGATGCTGAAATACAGAGAAATGCTGCAGTGAATCTCTGGGGCAAGCGGGAACCAGAATTAAGTAAATGGTGTATTGATTCCCACTGCGTATTGTGAAGGGAAGGTCAGCTGGGAAGCTCTTATTCAGATGCATCTGCTGAAAAGACAGCAGACACCCAAGTTTCCGTTTTGATAAATAATTAAAAGTCGAGATTTGTCAGCTTGCAAAGCAAATTGATGCATTTGGAGGATTCAACGAAAGATATTGGGCGAGAAGATTTAATATGTTGCAGGAAGTGCGTGCAATTGTTCGTGAGAATTGTTAAATAATGTATCATGCAGGCTCCTGGGATCTTCAGTCAGAAACAGTCACCTGGAGAATGAAGTAGGTTTCCCTGGTTAGTGATTTATACAGGCAGGTATGCAATGTTTAAAGACAACCTTGGTTTAATGAATAAAATAAATAAAAGGAGCACATTCTTGCTAAGCCCCAGCAAACTCAAGCATGTGGTGCAACTCTTTCATTCTCTCTGTAGATGCTATGGAGCTTAACTCATTTGTTTCATGGCTATTTGTGGTGACGTTGCTATGTGCGAATGGACTGCCACGTTCGGCAATAAATAAACAATTGCTACTACTTACAGTAATTTCTGTTAAATGCTTTGAGATGTCTCAAACATCATAAGGCACAATGTCAAATGCAAGGATTATTGTTATTATGACTCTGAACTCTCCAAGTAATGGATCTAAAACCTTTGGAAAGATGAAGGATTGCTTTTCTATCTCTTCTGTTACGGGATAAATTCCTATCTGCGAGATGACAGCTTATACTGAAATATAATGGTATCTTGGAATATAACTATTTTTGGAAGCTTTGGCTGTTAAGTCTTTGAATCTTTTTTCCCCAACAATTGCCATGATGGGTGCAGCTGCCTTTCTGTCCATGGAGGCATTTTGTGTGACGGTCAAATCTTTGACCAATGACATCATAGCCTTCAATTACAACAACAACAACAACTTGGATTTACATAGCACCCTCCACGCCGGACGGCGTCTCAGAGCGCTTCACAGTAACGGATCCTGGGATCGTTAATTACTTTAATTGTAAAGATTTATTTTAGTTTCTGCAGTTATTTATTAATGTAGGACATCAAGTGGTTGCCGGTTTAAGACACTGACACAATGGTGTCCATTCATCTGTTGTATCTGGATAGGGAGAGGAAGAAGCCAGACAAACAAGGAGAAAGTGAAAGAGGCTTGGGGGATGGCATGGATGAGTGATGAGATTTAGCAAAAGGAGATCAGCATTGGATGAGTTGGGCTGAATGACCTGTTTCCGTGCTGTATCGCTCTATGTGACAGAGAAAGGGAACAAAGAGAGGTGGGGAAATAAGTGAGTGAAAGCAGGAAGACAGCTTCGTGCCTTCACAACTAGGAGCTGAGTGTACCAAAATATAAGTCTTTAGAAGGAACAGGAGAAAATAGGAAAAGTGAAGTAGCATCATTTATAAAAGATTAAAATCCTGGCAGTTGAAAGGAGAGATACATTTGAAGGAAGGTAAGAGAGAGAGTTACTGTGGGCCGAAGTGCAGAATAAGAAGGGTTGTAAGTCTCGGGTCAGAGTTTTTTTTACAGATCTCCTGTCTGTGATGATAAGATAGAGGAACGTGTGCTGGCAAATCAGGGATGCTTGTAAGAAAAAACATGTAAGATTTTAACTTGGGAATTGATTGAGAATGGGAAAGCAATGCAAATTGAAAAGGCAGGCAATACTTTTCTTGAATGTGTTCAGGACAGTTTTGTAAAACACCACGTCTCAGTCCCAGCAAGAAACAACCCATACTCAATTTAGTGTTGAGGAATGAGTCAAAAGTAGTTACAAATCTGGCGGTAAGGGAGCTTCTTGACATCAGTGATCATAATCTTCTTCTATCTTTATACGAATAAAACGACAATGTCTGCGTGCGCTTCAAGAAGGATCTCAATAACTGATTGACCTGGAGACATGATTTATACCTCATCGGAATGGTCTTACATCTGGGAGTGACATGGGCATATTTGTTTTTGGGTATCTCCTATTGTTCACGAGTTATTTTCAGTTTTGCGTTTTTTGCTGCAGTTACACCTGGTGGCCGCCAAGTCAAAGTGGGGCTGTGGCATCATGTGTCACAGAGTACGTACGTATGTATGCACGCTCTGCACTTGCACCTGGTGGCCGCGCCGGCTGACTGTGGCGCTGTGGCATCCTGCGTCACAGAGCACGCATGTAGCTAAGCGACGGGAACAAAATAAAGAACACAGACAAAGCTAAGCCGCGGCAACCACAACAAAATTACTGAGTCCTCCAACTGAGTCCTCCCAGATGAGTATAGATAAAGATGAAATGTCTGCTTGTGTGTCAATCTACATTCCATGTTGGAACATTTGGTTACAAGTGAAGCTGCAACAGGTACAGTTAGTGTGATCTAACTCAAAATCAAGTTTGAAGAAACTAAAGGGAAACATAAACCATAGTGTTAATAATAAATAATAATAATCTTTGCCTCGGACTTTTGCCTTATCATGTTGTCGAAATGTCTCAAAGCACTTCGCAGGATTCTACTGTGAAAGGGAGTGACTGTATATTTGAAGGTAAACGTGGCAGTCAATTTTCACACATAGAAACACAGCAATGTCCCACGAACAGCAAGTGGTTAGAGCACTTGCCTCGCATACGAGAGACCTTCAATTCCCAGCAGGGTGAAACATTGAGCAAGTTTCCTTACTCCACACGCCTCTGTTTACCTAGCAGTAAGTAGGAACCCAGTTGTTAGTTGATTGGTAGATCGTTTTTCCGGGAGTAATAATTCCTTAAAAAAAATAATAAATTAATCACTCAATCCCCGACTGTTTGTGGGACATTGCTGTGCGCAATTGGCTGCTGCTGCATTTCGCCCACAAAATATACAGTCAATTCACTTTACAGTATATTCTGTGAAGCGCTTTAACAAATGCCAGGATTATTATTATAAAGTGAGTGACCAATTTTATCTGGGGAATGTTGTCCGGGACAATGGAGAAACTCCATTCTCTTTTGGACTGAGATAAGACTAAATTTGAAGGGTCAAGGAACAATTAAAACAGACAGAATAAGATGGCTCTAGAATTGTCGGTTAGTAAATGGAATATATTAAAGGGTGTAATTTGTACATACTAAAACTGGTACATAACCTAAAAGGCAAAGGTTGTATTCTGGCATGAAACAACTGTGGTCAAACAAATTGGTTACCGTCAGCGTTAAACAAAAGAAAAAGTCAAATCAAATGGTAAGGCAAGACTGGGTGTATGGCCCATCACCATCACATTAAGTGAATCCAAACCAGAACTCAAGAGTTCCACATATCCATATCACATGGAAACTTCATACATGCTTTCATTACGTCGAGGCTTGACTATGCAAACGCATTGCTTGTCGGCCTCCCCAACTCCTCTCTCCACAGGCTGCAGATCATCCAGAACTCTGCAGCTCGTGTCCTCTCCCGCACTAGGCTCCATGACCCTATCACGCCTGGCTTCCCATCACACAGAGGATACAGTTCAAGATCTCGGTCCTCACCTTCAAAGCCCTCCATGGCCTTGCTCCCCCCTACCTCTACGACCTGCTAATCTCCTATCATCCTGCTTGTTCCCTCCGCTCTGCGGGCTCCAGCCTGCTTCACGTCCCCCGCCTCACTCACCCACTATTGGTGGGAGGGCCTTCTGCCACTCTGCCTCCACTCTCTGGAACTCCATCCCACAGTCCCTCCGTCTCGCCCCCTCCCTTGCCTCCTTCAAGACCTAGCTTAAGACCCTCCTCTTCAACCTTGCTTTCAATTACCCTACTTCGCCCCCTGCCCTCCACCTCCAGGACCCCAGCTCAGGTCCAAAACTCTATCTGTCCAGTACCTTGGGACGTCCTCCCGACGTGAAAGGTGCTATACAAATATAATTTTGTTGTTGTTGTGCTTGACAAGGATTCACAGCGTGTCATCCCATGTTTATTGCACTAAATAAGGACAAGCTTACATTGGTGATTGGCTAAGGAATATTTTGAGAGTTGTGAGTGGGGGAGTTGGGGGTGGGGTTGTTGCTTCAGGTTTCTGTCACTCCTGGCTCAGCAAATATTGGCTTTCTGTTCGCGTTCATAATAAATGAGAAAGATAGAGTGCATTCAGCGTGCAGGAGCTGAATGGCTACAGTTTATGGAGAAATTTCATCTTGGGACAAGCTCTGAATATTTCATGCAAGGAATGATTCCTGCTTGTCTTTTCCGGGCCACTTGGTTTATGACTGCATGAAATTGGTGTGAGATTCTTCTCATACTGATAGCTGCGCTGAAAGGATTATGTAACAGAAAGTAATGTACAGTTAGTTCAAAGCCCAGAGCTGCAGCAAGTTTGCATTGAAGCACAGAGACTGGAGATGCGGGATGAGACGAGATCCCAGGCAGAGGGTATTTCTTCCTGAAATCATGGGCAGCGTTTCAAAAAAAGGGAGCTTGGCTATTTACCTAAAAGAAGAGTGTGTCAGGAATTGTCTGTGAAGAATACTTTTTACTGTGCCCCTGGTTTAAATGATGGTGAAATAACGGCTCCAAACAATGGAGTTCCTGTAGTGTATTGATTAGAACATTCGCCTTGCAAGTGAGAGGGTCTGGGTTCGATTCCCGGGTATTTTCCTTACTCCATATGCCTCTGTTTACTTTACAGTAAGTAGAATATGGTTGTTAGTCAATTGCTGGATAGCTTTCCAGTGGTATTAATTCCTTCAAAAAAAAAATTAAACATTGGTTTGGTCACTAAATCCAGGGCTGCTTGTGGGACACTGCTGAATGCAGCTGGCAGCCACGTTTCGCCCACAAAATATCACTTTACAGTATATTCGTAGAATCGTACAGCACAAAAAGAGGCCATTCAGCCCATCGAGTCTGTGCCGGCTCTTTGAAAAGAGCAATGTAATGTCAATCCCACTCCCCAGCCCTTTCCCCATAAACCTGCAAATCCATCCTCAAATACCCATCCACCACGTTTTTCTGTGAAGCGCTTTGAGACTCTCGAAGACGTAATATTTTGTGATCTGCCACGATTATATAAAGACTTTTCAGAGCCATTTGATGATAATAATAATAATAATCCTTGCTTTTGACTCAAGAGTCCGAGGGGAGAGTGCTACCAACTCAACCAAGATGACACTTGATAGTCTGCTGAAAGCAAGTTCCCAAGGCAAGATTCACATCTCAAATTAACATAATACACAAGACAATTAAGAGCTGAAAATCCATATGCTGTGCCATCTTAATCGTTTTGCCATTTTTGTCAGTAAATTGAAAGCTCTGCTCAGGAAATACAAGTTTGCAGCAGATCCCGGGAGGTAAGACAAACCTACCAAGTGATCGGTGATAATCTGTATCTGTCGTAATATTATAACCCACTGGGTTGCAACCACTTTGAATAGTTGTGGAGTTGGGAAAGTGGATTGTAGCACAGCGCAGTGGTGCTCTGTGCTGTACTGCTGATGTAGGGTGCAGGTTTAAAGACAACAGTCTCACGGGATAAGGGAGAGAGTGGTATGGGAATAAGAAGTAAATTGATTGAGTCAACTCCTGTAACCCTGTACCTGAGGTCCTGTACCCTAGCTCATGCACCCTCTCTCTTGAGCAATGTAATAATTATAAAAAGCATTTGATATAGTGCCTTAACACATTGTTGAGATGTCTCAAAGCGCTTCACAGAATATACTGTAAAGTACTTTGACTGTATTTTGTGGGGCGAAATGTGGCAGCCAATTTTGCACAACAATGCCCTACAAAAAGCTATGGAGTGAGTGACCAATTTTGTTTGGAGGATTGTTGGCCAGGACACCTGGAGAAACTCCCTTCTCTTTTCAAATTGTGCCACTGGATCTTTAACATCCACCTGAACAGCCAGACAGGACCTTGGTTTAATGTCTCATCCGAAGCACGGCACCTCCGAGAACGCAACACCCCCCCCCAGCACTGCATTGAAGTGTCAAGTTAGAATATTTGATTCCAAGCTCCCAACATGCAGCTTGAACCCACAACTTTCGGACACAGAGGCGAGAGGTGCTACCACTGCGCCAGACCAATACTGGGTTAAGACTCATGTATTAGGCTGTGAGAGAAGAGTTGGAAATCATGAAGTATGGGGCAAAATCCCTTACAAGAGAATATTGTCCCTTTAAATGGATGTGCAGTATGGGGCAAAATCCCTAACGAGATAATATTGTCCCTTTAAATGGATGACAAATAGACTTTGTCATTATTTCTCTCTCACCACTGACTGATTTATCAGCTGATCAGCAGTTGGCATTACAAACAGATCAATCAAAGCACTTTATTACCCCGGCCCTGGTGATAATCACATTTTGAATGTGCTGATATCTATCTGCTCATTGCAGCGAGTTTCACTTCTGACAGTAATTGTTCATTATCTCCGTTTTCTTTCATATTTTGTATAAAAAAAAGCCTGCTGCATTCTGCAGTTGGTTCTCACTTTGATGGTTAATATTCAGTCCAACATTTAATGACTGGTTTTATTTCAAATTGTTTAAATTGTGTCGCAGCACAGTTAATGAATTTGAGTGTAATTCGACTCCCATTTTCAGTTGTAATTTGCGTAAAAACATACATTATCTGTTGCTTCACCACCTTCATCACCCACTGTAACATCTCCACTCACAGGTGCCTCAACTTCCATCAGAAGAAACCTGTTAAAATCCATTAGACATACATTAGGTCAGGCACACAGTGTGTAGACACAGCTCGGCCTGTGAATCATCCCCTTTCCCCTTCATTGATGCACACACCCCAGCATCGTCTTGCTTGTCGTGACCTGAATGAGGAATTGCCACATGCTTTATCCAGTGACTACACTTCTGCCTTTGTAAGATAGTCTATAGGGTTTCTTTTTTTGTGGCACTGTTTCAATTTTGTTCACCTGGCCTGAAGATGAATTATGCTGAGCAGTGGCATTGCTGTCTAGACCACTTCAGGTCAGGAAACTGTCTGACTGTCTTCAGTAGTCTGATCCAACCTAGGTCTTCACCACTGTCCGCAGCAAACTGACTGTCACTGCCCAATTGATTGTAGTGTGACTCTGCAAACCTAAAAAAGTGGCTGTAATCTGCCTATGGCTGACATGACAAACATTGGAAGTGCTTTTCCATTCACTCAGAATCTGTAACTCATAAGAAAATACAGCTTAATGTGGTTTTAGTTCACATTCCTTTGTGGTATCAAGGATTCCCACAGTTTATTATTGATGAGCTTCTTAGGGTCAATGGGTGGTTTGCTGAAATCAGCTCACCAGCCAGACAGAAAGTGTGTGAGAGAGAGAGACCTGAGGCAGCAAAGACCTTGAGTTTTCCAAACATTTACAATATGTCTCAAAGCTTTGACAGTAATTATTGTAAAGTGAAGTGACAGGCAAGAAGTGAATGACCGATGATTTCTGAATGATTGTTGATGAGGACATGGAAAAAATTCTCTTTTTTTACCAAAATAGTGTTATGGATCTTTAACACTTACTTGAGGAAAGGTAGACGGGATTTGAGTCCCGTGGTTGGACCATGCAGCCCTACACTTTTTTTNATGAACACAAATCGGCGGGGTGGTTTACTGTGATGATTTTGACAGTTCACCACAGTATGAGTAATGTTACACAAATGTCATCAATAGCCCAAACTTTGGTATATCTTCATTCATTCCTTAACTCAACTTGTCCAAAAAGGGCTCTGAGTTTTGCGGATTGTGTGATGTTTCACACCAATTCTCGCGATCAAAATGCCGCTTTGCAATGAAAGCTGGATTCCAACTCCCAAGTTACACCATTTTCACCTCCTTTCGATGAAATGCAGAATGAATTTTAACATCTTAACATTACCAGAGTTTGGCATCTGCAGAGGATTGAGGTGTTCAGCCTTCTAGCTGCAGCACAATTGATGTCAAATTAAGAACAAATTTCTTCCCTTCTTGTTTGTTTTTATCACTTCACGCGCTCGAACAGTCAAGCTCGCTCTGTGCATCACTACTGAGATACAGTCTATTTTTGATCAAACAAAACCCATAAATTCAACCCTCCTCGATCCCTGCTAACAGTTTCAGTGTGCCAGAGGAACAGCAACCATCACTTCAAGGGAAGCGTGGAAGTATCTCTTTGCACTTGCAGTAGACGTGAATAAAAAGGAAGGACATTAATAAGGTTCATATATGTCATATGAATCAAAAAATGATTGAAACTGCAATATTGGCAGAGAAAATTTGGTCCTTTGTAATCGTGTCACTGTTTGTTCCTCCATCTATGGAGGTGTAGCCAACTATTTGAATCTCCATTCTCTCCTCTTTTCTCATACCCTCTAATACCCTTCCTCCACATGTGCGCAGCTAATTACTTTGTACTCTGCTCATGTACTCTGCTCCAGCAACCAATAATGAATGGAAAACTGGGAAATACAGGAATATTAAGAATTCTTACATTTTGAGAGAGGACATCAAAGTGCAGTAATTATGTATTTTTGTGGGTAAGCAGGATTGCAAGGCTTTGTAATATGCAGTCCTTCCTTGGCTAATGTATTTAGGTTTCCACTGCTCCCTGATAAATATTCTTTCTAATCAGACAGTTCATACCAGCACAACATTTTGGCTGATCAAAGGTGCGTTTTGAAGTGTTAATCTCATTTTGCCTTTGAAGGTTACATTTGAGACATCTCGTTCCAATTTATATTGCAACCAAACTGCTTTGAAGATTAGAAAATCCGTATTTCCTCCACTCCCCGGTGGTGTTTTTAAGGCATGCAAAATTATCAGATCATGGCATCAGTTCATTTCATATATTACGGCAGGTTTTTTTTCTTCGTGTGCCTTGTTTACTGAGATCTGACATCAGCCTTTTTAATTTCCCCCCATTTTCGTCTCCATACGAGACAGTTACGGCCATGTGTTGTGCTTCTCAGGGGACTTAGCGAGAGAAATCCTGTAAGCAGTGATGAACTTCACAACAAATGTCAAGTGTGATTTACAGGCATTATGGAGGCAGAACAAACTGCCATGCGACCCCTGCTCCCTCCTACAAGGCAAAACACTTCACCTCTGCTTTCTGCCATTTATTAGCTCTAAGTAGAGAATCTTCGAACAAGTCTTGGAGCATCAGTTTAGCTTCTAATAATAAATAATAATAATACTTGCATTTGACATAGCTCCTTATAAGAACATAACAATTTGCTAGGCGAAAGAAGACCAAAGTCCATGTAGTTCGCCCGCCACCCTACTGGCATGTTATGTCCCAAGCTATATACTGTATACTGCGTCACGCTGTTGAGACGTCTCAAAGTGCTTTAAACAATGTATGGTAAAGTGGAATGACTGTCTATTTTTGTGGACGAAACACGGCAATGGCCCACAGCAGCGTCCCACGAACAGTTGTGGATTGAGTGACACATTTTTGGAGGGAGGAATTATTACCTTTCACCTTTCACTGTAAATTCAGTTCCAGATACATCAGTGGCGTTCATACATGGAACTCTCAGTCTGGGTTGGATACTTTTAAGATCGATAATGAGTTTCGTGTCAGATACCCAGCTAACCAAAACCAAATGAACTGCAATGTGAGTTGTCAGCCGTGGCCTGTAATAGCTCACGTTGGGTTTGTGCGAGGAGCGAGGAGCTGTGTGCCCACGCGGAAGACTGGCCTCCAAGGAAAAGAGCTAACAACAGTCTTTGGCAGTCTTCAGAACCTGCACAACATGACTCGGAGTGCAAAGGGAAACAGTTCCTAAAATATCAAAGAGAAATGGTTTTAAGAATGAGATTTCAACAGAGTTCCGCGGCTGCTAACCAGCTGTAGAGTGGAACACAGAATTTCATTAATCTTTTATTGTGCTTGTGAAAGTGATTTGGGCAAATTGTTCTTCCCCCCCCTTTGGAGGAAGAACTAGACATTCCCTGTTTTTTTCACTCTGCTTTCCCTGCATGAATTCCATGAAAGGAGCTATACAAATTTCATTTTACCGTTGGTAAAAAAAATTGGTTATTTCTGTTCACACCGTGGTTGGGGTGGTGGTGCTAACATGTGACACAGTGAATGAACGCTTTTATATTTCAGCAACAACACGAGCCTCAAACAATGCAAGTTTGGACAAGAGCCAGTGGTTTCTCAGCACAAAACTACCAGTGTTAACAGCCAGCCCCATGCTGATTGCCTGGGAGTTTGGAACGTCACACCTGCGGTTGTGGAGTCACAATTGCAATGTTTCAAAGCTTCTTTCGAGTCTGTTTCTTTTTATTTTGAATTTTCTTTTTACACCGAGTTTTGTTTCCGTTTGTGCATATAGCTTTATACGAGTGGCTAGCAGCCGAACGACACAGCAGGAAGCAAGACCCTGCACGTTCGACCAAACACTCAGGTAAACGGCAGGAAGCCGGCCAAGCTGTGTTCTTTCTGCATGTTCTTTCATCTCCCAAATCTGGGGATTCTCCTGAATAATCTGCTGAGGTCACTCTCGACCCATCATTCCTCCAGTCACTGTGCTCAAATCTCAGAGTGCGTGGGTTACCTAGCAGCACAGCTGGGGATGTTGGTGACCAGAGCTTGTGGTGCTCTCTTTCTCTGCTCAGCTAAATGACTCTACTTTCATTCGTGCGTTTCCCCTTTTGCTTTTCTGGCTCTGAGTGCTTCTAATCCATCCGAAGGCTTCTCTGCCTTTGAATGAACCGTAGTGCTTTGTGCAGTGTTAATTTGGTGCTGGTGGCTCAGATATTCTTCTCCACATTCACTTTTTGTCTGCTGAACCTTTCCTGGTTGTGGGTCTGCAGTGATGTGCAGGTGAATTCCAATCATTGTGCTTCCAACCCATTCTCTTTACAACAATTCAAAAGCACAGTGAAAAACAAATCGTTTTGTCAGATTTAAATGGAAGTATGGAAGCTCCTTCATATTCCTGCAATAATTAATTTCAATGAAACACTTTAGTTTTCTAAAGGTTTCTTAAAAACAAGCTTTCACTGCCAACTTCTGTTGATAACACAAATTGTTCTGGAAAGATAAGAGATTGGGTGTGAAACACAATTGTAACTTTGAATAATTTTTCACTTTGGTCTGATTATATTCACTCACTGTAATTTCATCCAGAAAATGATCTGTGTCTGATTTCTAAATATTCTGCTTCAATTTGACTACTGCCAGTGATGATTCAAGTAGCATTTACAGCTAATAGCATTTTTTTACAGGGAAAACCAGCGAGAAAAATGTAAGATTCCAATGATGTTTGGGGAGCTCATTGCCAGGGTATCTTGTATAGTGCAAGTTACATTCTATATAGATCCTCTCACATCGGGAGGACGTCTCAAAGTACTGGAACCTTGGCGTAATTCTACACTGTACTGAAGAAAGGGAGAACATGGGATTGAAACTTGGTTTCTGGCAAGTTGGCCATCTCAATTCAAATGGAACCGGCAAAATGCATCTCGAGGGTGTGATACTGCAGAGATTTGGGTACATTTTAACCTCTGGTATGAGGTTTCTCAGGTCCAGTCAGCCAGGCTGAGAGCAACAGAGCATTTGCAAAAACCTACAAGTAGGTTAAACGCTCATCCTTTTAGTTGGCCAATGATGCATGGTGTGTGGAAAATTGTAAAGATTCAACCACTTTGTTGAAATAGAAACAAATTAATACAAGTTTTGGAATTTTTTTAAATGGGTGAGTTGGACAATGAATTGATGACTGCATGCAATAGCCTTAGAACAAACCAGGGGCCTTGGAGATGCCAAGTGATTTGTGTGTCATTCTCTCTTTCTCTCTTCATTTCGTGTAGGAGAAAACTTTGAGCAAAGCCCACTGCGAAGAACATTCAAGTCCAAAGTATTAGCTCACTACCCTCAGAATGTGGAGTGGAATCCTTTTGACCAAGATGCTGTCAATATGGTGAGTGACTGTTTAATGTTGCCTCTGTGAGGGCAGAAGTCTGTATTTGGGGAATTTTGGCTTCAAGGCCATGCCTGATAGGAGGGGATGGCCAAATCATATTCAGGGAATAAGAGGCATCTCTGTAGTCAGTCATGGTTCTCAGGAAGGATCCGGAAAAGAAGAACAGAGTTTTCCACAAGCGAAGAAAACATATTATGGAAATTCTTTGCACTGATGAATGAGCACTTTTCTAAATCTGAATATACTGTACATGTTAATTGCATTCGTGCAGTAGGAAGATGTCACATTTTGTTCTGCGGCAGAGCCACTTGTATTGTAACTGAAAATTTCCTACCAAGTGAGCTCCCTTTCACATTAGGCTTTCCCTAGTGCAAAGTGCAAAAAGTCACAGTTACATAGATTTACACAGAGTATACAGCACAGAAACAGGCTATTCAGCCCTTTTCACCGATGCCATTGTTTTGCTCCACATACTTCCCCGCTAACTCCTTACTCCCTTTCAATACCCTTCTATTCCCTTCTACCCATGTGAAAGTCTTTCTTCCTCTTAAATGCAACTGCTCTATCTTATTCCACCATCACTTTGGGCAGCAAGTTCCACATTCTCACCACCCTCTGCATGAAGTGTTTCCTCCTAAATTTTCTTTAAGAACCTCTAGTCTTATACTTGGGTCCCCTGGTTACGGTCTCGCCAACAAATGGGAACATCCTATTTATGGTAACTTTACCAAGTGGTTGCAATGACTTTACTCCACTGACTATGGGTGGAACTGCAGCCACAGCACAGGGGTGATTGGCTTGCTGGGAATTGTTCTTCTTGTGTCAGAGGGAAACTTTTGTTGTGTTCTGCTGGTCACACAGGAACAGCAGCATTTCTGCTTGCAGCAATAACAACACCTTGCATTTATATGGCACCCTTCACGGGGGGCAGCGTCTTGGAGTGCTTGACACCGAGCCAGGGGGAAGAAGAAGGTGACCGTAAGCATGGTTGAAATGGAACGTCTTCAATCATGAGGGGGAGGAGGGGCAGGGTGGAGGGATTGGGGGAGAGAGTTTTAAAGCTTCGGGGCGTAGTTGCTGAAAGCACAGCCGCCAATGAGCGGAGGGACCGAGGCACTTACAGGAGGCCAGAGGCAACTGAGTAGAGGCAGTGGGCAATGGAGTGTGGAGAAAGCAGGTCAGAAAGATAAAGAGTCCAGTTTGCAATCCAGCCACAGTGTTTGGTGCAGCACGACAGTCTGTAAAGGTCATCAGTAACTTGCTTAAAACCGGAACAGAAGAGATTTCTTGCTTTCATGCCAATGTTACAACAATATTTCTGGAGAGGTGACTCCAAGTTTGTTAAAAATGACTTTTCCTAAGATGTGGAAAGTAAAATATGATTGCCAAACTTTTGTGAGAGAGAGAGAGAGAGCGAGAGAGAGAAAGAAGGAAGGAGAACTTGATGGACAGGAATAATCTATTTTCATCGCAGTACATCACACCACAGTATGTAGGCCGCTCTGGGAGCCAATCACCCCCAACTTCACCCGGCTTCACTGGCCCTCCAAATTTGTGCTTCTCCTTACCTCTGCAACCTTGTCATGGGAACACCTTACCAACCTGTCTGCTCCCTCCATTCGGTGGGCATTGGCCTGCTCCTTCATGTCCCATGCCCCTCCCGCCCTGCCATCGGCAGTCGGGCCTTTAGACATTCTACCCCATCCTGTGGAACTCCATCCCAGAGCCACTCTGCCTCGTCCTTGACCGTGCAGTGCTTTGGGATGCCCTTCTGATGTGAAAGTTGCTGTATAAATGCAATTTGTTGTTGTTGTTGTTTTCCAATGATTTATGACAAGTGTGTTCGGGAACCCCTTGTTACAACCATATTGTGCCCACTTTACAGTGTATTCTGCAAAGTGTTTCGAGAGGTTCTCTCAATGTTGTACCAAATGTCAAGATTATTATTTTATTATTATTCTTGTTCACATGCAAACATTTCATCATTAAGATGATGCGATTTACAATTAGATAAAGGTTCACACTTACTCATGTTCTTTAAAAAATAAATAGCTAAGAATTGCATCGACCAGTTAGGCACACAGTTACAACTCTGATGAGTCAACTAATTTCATTTATACTGGAAAAGAAACATCTCGAAGCATGTTACAGGGGGAGATTGATCAGAAATAAATCTGTATAGCTGTACAGCTGCTCTGTGGTGTCAAAGTTCCCAAGACAACAGTGAGATGAGTTGGCAATTCATTTGAATTCCTCGGTTAAATTTTGACAGTGGGAGGTGGATGTACAAGCCAGCATAATCGGGAGAGAAAAAAACTCCATGTTTCTTCAAATAACATCCGGAGATCCCTTAAAATCCACCTGAATCACAGGGTAGACAGGAACTAAATGAAGGACTCATTCGAAAAGGAAACATGTAACAAATGTACATTGAATACAGAATACACCACAGCCAACTGTACCAGCAACGTCCCACACACAGCAGTGAGATGCATCACCACCCGGGCATGCTATTGAATGAAAGATGTCTGGAAGCTAATCAAAGCTGAGAGCACTCCAGAAACCAAGTGATTGAGGTCGGAGCGGGGACATCTATCAATTTAACAGGGACGCTTTGATAGAGGGAAAATTGAAAATAGACAATAGATAAACCAAATAGAAAAGGGATGATTCCAGACTCACTGCAGACGTTTAAAGAAACGAGAAGATTATCAAATGCTTAATTTCAACGAGCTCCTTCAGGTCAGAGCTGCAGTTCAGTGCAGTTGTTTTTACAGCATACAATGAACTCATTGCTGAGCTGGCATTTGATGTGACCATGTTGGAACAATCCACCTTTTGTTATTGGTATCATTACATGGTATCACAAGGGATCCTGGCTATCTGATTGTTATTAGTTCACCAGTAAAACAACAACAACATAAACAAGCTTCTATTGGTAAAGCGCCTTTTCACGTCGGGAGGACCTCCCAAGACACTGAACAGTTGGGGATCAGGACCCGAGCAGGGGGGAGGGGGGGGGCAGGGTAAGGGTGAGGGAGGACCGAGAGGTAGAAGGGCGGCTGAAGGAATGGTCAAAAATGAGGGTCTTGAGTCGTGCCTTGAAGGAGGCAAGGGAGGGAGCAAGGGGAAGGGATTGTGGGATGGAATCACAAAGGGTAGGGGCAGAGAGGCTGAAAGTTTGGCCACCGATGGTAGAGCGGGTCGGGCGGGAGACATGGAACAGACCAGAGGCTGCTGAACAGAGGGAGCGGACAGGTTGATAGGGGGTCAGCAGGTCAGAGATGTAGTAGGGGGAAAGGCCGTGGAGGGCCTTGACGATGAGGACAAGAATTTTGAATTCATCCTCTGAAGGATGGGGAGCCAATGGAGCCGGGTGAGGGTGGGGGAATGGGGTCACTGAGCCTGGTGTGGGAGAGGACTCGAGCTGCAAAGTTCTGGATGATCTGCAGCTTGTGGAGGGAAGAATTGGGGAGGCCGACAAGCTTCTACACAAGCTTCTGAAGAAGCTTCTGTAGTCGGGCGTTGAGATGACGAATGCATGTATGAGGGTTTCGGTGGCCTGAGGGGTGAGGCAGTGATGGAGTTGGGCAACGTTGTGGAGGTGGGGGAAAGCAGAGCGGGTCATGGCATGGATATGCGGGAGAAAGGACAGTTGGGGGGGGGTCGAACAAGACTCCCAGGTTCCTGACTGGCTTGGTGAGGTGTGCATCCATGGATTTTGATGCTGCCAGTGCCTGGGGTGCGGAGGCGCTGGCACGAGTCAATCAGAAGGGCCTCAGTCTTGCTGACTTTCAGCTCAGCCAGGACTTGATGTCTGACAGACAGTCTGTCAGGAAGTCAGTTGTCCTGGAATCAGGGTAGAGGCAGAGATAGAGTTGGATGTCATCCTCGTCCATGTGGAAATTGACTCCATATCTGTAGATGATGTCACCAAGTGGTAGGATGTAGAGGTTGAAGAGGGGGGACCGAGGTCAGGGCCCTGAGGAACGCCACATGAGACCGTGTGGGGTCTGGAAGAGAAACCGTTGGTGGAGACAAATTGGAAATGGTGTGAGAGATAAGACTTGAACCATTCAAGGACAAAACCTTGAAAGTTGAGGTAAAAGGAGAGTTGGTGGAGGAGGATGGAGTGGTCCACGGTATCGAAGGCAGCAGAGAGGTCAAGGAGAATGAGAAGGCAGAGGGAGCCCTGGTCACAGATGGACAGGACATCACGGAAACCCGATTGGAGGGGCTCATGAAAGGAATGGTAGGAGAGGAATGAGCGAAGCTGAGAAGCAATGACTTTTTTAAGGACCTTGGAAAGAAAAGGGAGGTTGGAGATGGGACGGTAGTTAGAAGGCAGGGATGGGCCCAGGGGGAAGATTTTTTTCAGGTTGGGGGTGCTTATAGCTGTTTTTAGGGGGATGAGAATGGGGATCAGACTTGAGCCAGGTGCGTTCGGAGGTCCGCACCTGACCCTTGAGGGATCAGAGGTGGCCGGCGTTACCAGGGTGAGGTTCATGAGTAGGAGGCAGTTTGGGAGGTGAGGGGCAAGGGAATCAAGAGTGGTGGAGAGGGAATTGTGGAGGAGATTGAGCGAGGAGGATAAATCGGTGCAGGAGATGGGTCAGAGGGGAAGGAGTTCAGATGACTCCATGGCATTCCCCTCATTCGAGCACCTTACACTCTACCGTCCCTCCAATTCTTCCCTCAAAATTCCCCTTTTTTACCGCCCACACCAAAACTTGGAGAGGGGTTTCAGGGAGATTTTTTCCCAGTGGTGGTAAGAGATGGAGGTGGATTGGGGAGAGGGATTGAGGAGTTAAAGGAGATGAAATGGTGATCAGAGATGACTTTGTCTGTGATTGTGATGTCCGAGACACTGAGGCACTGGGTAATCACCAGGTCGAGTGAGTGGCAGAGTGGATGTGGAGGGAGATGTCGTGAGAGAGGAGAAGTCCGAGGAGATAGAGCAGGAGGGGGTGAAGTGAAGGTTGAAGTCGCCGAGGATGAAGAGGTGTTTGGAACAGAGGCAGAGGGAAGCTAGGAGGGCAGAGACGTCAGAGCTGAAGGTGGGGGAAGTTTTGGTGTGGGCGGTAAAAAAGGAGAATTTTGAGGGAAGATTTGAAGGGATGGTAGAGTGTAAGGTGCTCGAATGAGGGGACTGAGCCAGAGGAGTAAAGGGATAGAGCAAGTGAGGTCTTGGAGATAAGGACCTCACCACCAAGGCGGCGGCGATTGGGGCATGGGAATGGTGGGAGGTATAGCCGGGTGGTGTGGATCAGTGAGGGGGAAGGTGTCGCCTGGGATGATCCAGGTTTCAGTGAGGGCCATGATGTCAATATTTTCATCAACGATGAGATCACTGATAGTCAGAGCCTTGCCGCAAAAGGAGCGGACATTTTGCAGGTCGGTGTGGATGAGACAGTTTCCTGGAGAATGTGTGAGTTGGGAAGGAGTGATGGAGTGATTGGCAGGGAGGATGCGAATGAGGATGATCCCCGGGATCTAGTTCTGGCAGGCCTTGTGGTGATAGTGGGGAAAATGGGGCAGTCAGTGTAGCTGCTGCTGGACAGCCAATGGCAAGTGCCACGGACAGACCCAAAAAGAAATGATCATGCCTTGTTTCACCCTGTAGGAAAATGGAAATATACGTGGGGCCTGTGCATTGTTTTTTCAAATTACATGATGAAAGTAAGTGCTGGCAGAGGGAGCAATGCTGCCAGGATACACAGCTATTGCCCTGTTGTTGCCCTTGGCCCAGCGCAGTGCAGGGATTGGAGCTAAGAAGCTCCTCATCTGTCTGGCTCAGTTCTTCACTGATTACTGATCAGTTAACTTACTGTCAGCCAGCAGGAGAGCTGGGGAAGGATTTAAATCGCATGACATCATTGTCATATTTAGAGGCCCCAAGCTGTGCTGCATTGGCTGATCTCAACCAGGCAGCAGCTGGAGCATTACAGGAAGCCTAAATGGCTCTGGGATTGGGTAACAGAAAGTACCCAAGGCTCTTGACCCCAGGCCATTGAGTACATGACAGATGTTGCGTCAGGCGGGAAGAGTTTCTGCACATTTCCCTCCATCCTCAAACCATCCACCATCACACACAAAGAGTTGACCACTTAGCCAAGACACTGGAAGGTGCCTGGTACCCCAGCAAGAATCAGCCCATCCAGCTGACAAGAGCAGATAGTATTGTCTGGCAAGCTTTCCCACTGCTCGTCCAGCTTAGACCACCTTACCCGTTAGGGCTTTGGCTTGCATGGCTAACAGGAGCTGAGTGGGATGATTCCCTGCCCCCAGTGCCTGGTCTGTCCTTCCAGCTGCTGCCGATGAGCCAGCCTGGCTGTCCTATCATCAGCCGTGCCCTGGTACTGTGGACCCTCCTGCTCAGGTACCAGACTAGAGACCATCACAGAGGACTGGCTCGATTCTGACATTTTGTTGCCGAACATATCACCTTGGAGACAGCTCCAAGGAGAGCCTGCTTACCTCTCCATCCCCCAGAGCAGAAGATTGAGGGCGGGAAGCTTTATTTAGAAGCACTCTTGATTACATGTTACTCTCTTTAAAACAAAATGGAGCACAATATTTAGAAAGTTGATTAGTTTTCAGTAAATTTCATGTAAATGTCAAATAACTCCCTCCCAAGTATCTTAATCAGTGATGACAGGAGTGCCAGATTGGCTCATCGGCAGTACCTGGAAGGACAGACCAGTGGCAGGGAATCCTCCCCCTCAGCTGTGTTTTTAAACATCCCAACTGATTCTACATCGAGATTCTACATCAGATTCCAAAATTTGTTCAGAGCAGAGATTAGGATTGCGGAGGAATGCGAGCATGCAAGGTGGGAAATAGTTAAAACCGAGAAAAATCCCTGAAGGGATTTGCTAAAAAATTGCGAAAAACTCAATTGCGAGTGCTGGTGAATTCTAAGAAGCTTCTCTCCCACTTCATGTTTGCAATGCAGATGCCTGGAGCATATAATCGGTTTGCAACACAATCTCAGTCATCTGGGCTCAATTATAAACTACTGAATTTTGCCCCACCTCAACTCACCAGAATCTTAACAATGTATCTTTTCTTACTATATATCTGTTCAGTGGATGAGAAGTTACACCGAGGTCCCGTCTACCTGGAACTAATCGAAAAGAGAAGGGAGTTTCGCTCTCAACAATCCCCCAAAATAAAATTGGTCACTCACTTCATTGCTGTTTGTGGGATTTTGCTTTGTGCAATTGGCTGCCGCATTTCGTACACAGTCAATCCACTTTATAGTATATCCTGTGAAGCGCTTTTAGACGTCTCAAAGACATGATAAGGGGCTATATCAAATGCAAATATTATTTTGTGTGTGAGTGTGTTAATAATACGGTTGCGTTAGTCTTTGTGTCATGCTCCGCATTATAAAGAGGCACGATAACATTACCAGCTTCCGAGTCAGCAGTTGATCACATGCACAAGTGATGTTAGCGATGTTTCCTACATAAAGTACGTGAGCAGCACACAGGAGATACCAGCAGCAACCTGACGACCCGCAACTCGCTTGCGTTGGTGTAATTTCTATTTTAGCTAAGTAGGTGTCGGTAACGTTTCGCAAGGCACGTGACAAGGGGGTAGTTCTGGAGGAAAGTACTTGTTGAGGGATTGAGGGCCAGTGCAGCTAATTGCTTAAATCTTCCGTGGAAAAGATGAGAAATACAAACAACAGCAGTAAAACGAAGATCTGTAACCTGCTTCTGGCATCTCCTGTTGCCAAGGGAACAATTATATATGTAAGACGGCAAGTTTTGCACAGTGCATGCACATCGTGATTGGTCAAGTCGTTCTTTGAAGGAAGGTTATAAATGCAGAACAGATCGGATGTTTAAAGCAGCAGCTGGTTAAGATGCTTAGGAATTATGGGGTATGAGGGGGAGGGGAAAAAGACAATAATAGGATTAAACATTTGCTCGGAATTTACGACATAGCAGAACGGGTTGAATTCCTGCCTCCTGCCCCATGTTCCGAAATGTTTGGAAATGCAGCCCTGTTGTGGACAATGAGAGAAATATTATAAGCTCCTCTGCTCGATGCCAAAATAATTCACTGGTTTGAAACTCAGCAATTTTTTAAACACACCATCTCTATGCTGGAAAGATGCAGTACAATACAAATTTACCATATAACAGCTTTAGCATTGCAAGGCGCTTAGCAATAATAATGGCTTAGCACCTAAACTGGGAGAGGTGGAAGCCGAGGGGGACGGGGAAGAAAATAGCACTGAAAGCGCAGTCAATGAGGTATGTCTCGAGACTGACCTTGAACGAGATTGAGGGACGAAGTTAGAGGAACTCTGGGATGGAGTTCCAGAGTGGGCACATTTTATGAGTGGATCCCACCTGCTGTTGTGTCTGTGACTGATGCTCAGTTTGTGCTGCTGAAAGCAAAGCCTTGTGTTTCCAGCACCAATGTGTTTGGAAAAGGAAGGGTAACATGCACTTCCTAATCGTATTCATCAGAGGCTCAATAGAGTTAAACATTGCCCATTGTAAGAAGCACCTTAACCACAAACAAACTTACATTATATTTGTATTTAAGGGTCAAAGTGCAACAAACATAGGTGCAGTTCCAAATATTTTTAATGTTTGTGTAAATCTAGTGCAGTAATTTATGATTGTGTTGACAATGTGCTGTGGTAAAGCACTGCAATAACAACGTGTGTGGTTTTATGCAGTTGCAGCTGATAGGAATTGAACCCTTGCCAGTCATTGATGGTGGCTTGTGAGGTGCCCTGCATCCTATGCCCAACATCACACTTCCTTAACGGCGTTTTCGCCGAAGTTTAATGAGTGTGTAAATTGGCTTCTTGACAGTGCCATCTTTCCTTCGCATGTCACACTGTATGTACCAAGCGTTAATATTATTTATCAAACCAGACACTGGTGGTGGACGGCAAATTCCGTTGACATTGCACATTGTGCCTTGGGCAATACGCAATTACAATGAGGAAAAAGCCATTAACAGCCAACATTCTCAATACCGCGACTCATAAAGCCGACTGGAATTTCAACCCTTGGAACTTTAGCCAGTGGTGGTTTGAGTTTCGATTGCCTGGGTGGGGTGGGGGGGCAAGGTGTCAGTGTTCGAGCATGGACGTAACCAGGCAGCATTGAGATTCAGTGACTTGAACTTCTGTTGGGATTATCCCAACACTTCTAGTTATTCAGAGGAAAGTGTGTTCATTGCTGGATCGATCACCTCGAATCATTGGGTAAAAAAAATACTATTGCTACTTGGATAGTTTTAAAACTGAGAAACTGATTCGATCTTTATCTTTTCAAAATCAGTGTTTCAACCACCTTGCACACTCGATCTTGCACTCTCCTGACAGTTTTGAACGTTGTACATTGTAAATGGATGTTTTGATTGATGGAACAGCCCCTCAGTCCTCAAAGTCTCACATCATGCCCTTGAATCTGTCAAAGAGGCAGCTCTTTGGGTGAGATTTAATAAGAAGAATCATCCTTTCATTTGATATAGCGCCTTATCTCGTTGTTGAGATTGTATATTGTAAAGTGTATTTTGTGGAACAAAAAAAAGTGGCCGCCAGTTGCTCACAGTAGTGTCCCACAAACAGTCGTGGATTGAGTGACCACATGAATTTTTAAAAAAAATTTGAGTCAGGGTTAGATCCCCCAGAAAAGCGATTCGGGTTCTGATTTACTGCTAGGTAAACCAAGGCGCATGGAGTAAGGAAGCCTGCCTAAGGTTTCGCCCCATCCAGGAATCAAATCTGGGTCCTCTTGCTTGTGAGCTGAGTGTGCTAACCACTAGGGGACTCCATTTGATTTGGAATGCAAAGAGGGAACCGGCAAAGCGGAGGGATTACATGAGAGGGCAAAGTGGCTGAAAGCTCTCCTGTCAATGTTCAGGGGGTGCAAGCAAAAAGCATGGAGCAGGTGTGAGTTGGAGGAGCGAAGGAGTGGTGGACGTAGGGACAGAGGATTGCAGAGACGGGGTTATGCATGAATATGGAGGTCTTTGCCGGTGAGGCTATACAGGTTGAAGGTCACCTGCGTGCATGTTGAAGTGGACTTCATCCTGGCAGATGATGTTGCCAAAGGGAAGCTGGTAAATTCTGAAACATAGGACAGGGCACTGCATGGACATTGGAAGGAGAAGCTATGAGACCATCCTCTTTCGTGGTTTGGATACTCTTAAGGGCTCGATTCCCAGGTGGGATGAAACCTTAGGAGAGTTTCCTGACTGCACACGCCTTTGTTTACCCAGCAGTAAGTTGGAACCTGGTTGTTAGTTGATTGGCGGATTGCTTCCCAGGGGTAATAATCCCTTCAAAAAAAATTGGTCACTTACTCATGGGTGTTTGTGGGACGTCTCAATAATATAGTGCTATATCAAATGCAAGGATTATTATTATAGGATTATTATTATCAAGCACAGTGATGGGTTTCTGCATGTGGCAGTCACACGGCTGATCAAAAAGGAAATCCTGATGTGTATTTTTTGCCTTCGCTGAGCACAGCTGTGAAGCATTCTCATCACCTGGCAGGACCTTTGGTTCAATTGGTTATACAATTGTACAATATTATTGCAGCACCGAGACGCTTTCAGATATTTTGACAATGCAAATCACACCAAATCAAACACTAAATCAATTGCAGGGTTTTTTTTATTACAAAGCGCTTCATAGGATCTTACTGTTAAATATAGTGAATGTGCATTTGTCCGCAAATGCATCTCAGTGCAGTCTGTGTTTAATTAAAACTGTGTGACGAATGGTTCAGTCAGAACGGTCAGGAGGTCAGATTCCTGCAAATGCTTGTTGTCTCCCCTTTAATCAACTGCAGTTTTAATTAAAACCTTTCCGTCCATTAGTTTCTCTCTCTGTTGAGCTGCTGCAAAGGACAATACAGTATCTTGATGCATGGCTGTCACCTTTCACTAATCGATGCTGTGTCCTGATCATCTTTACGTGACATTTGAACAGCCATCGTGACTGTTGACAACTCAGCCTCTATGTAGAACCTGGCAGAGGGTTGGATCTTTTGAAGAAGAGGAAAAAAACAAAAAGAAATGTATCTCTTTTGCCATTGGATTGCGATAGGAATGCACAGGCGAATTTAAATCCATTGCTACAAAATCCATTGCTCTGTGCATCTCAGAAACAAACGTGAGCACTCAGCCTGAATGAGACTTCAGTTAATCACCATCGTTGCACCCACACAATGTCAGGATGTACTGTACTGACATCATTAGTGTGGCTCTTACTGTGGTCTGGCACTGGGCCAGCAGTTTACTCCCAGCAAACCAGTGGGTTTACCAACTCACTCTTGTTTTTTACCGACCCCAGCCATATCCCAAGCTTGACTGTCTTTGTAACCATTTTAATATATTTTAAAACAATATATTTTTGTGTATCGCCCACAAAATATACAATCAATTCACTTTACTGTATATTCTGTGAAGCGCTTTGAGACATCTTGAAGACGTGATAAGGCAAATGTCAAATGCAAGGATTATTATTGTTATTATTATTAAAAGCAGGTCCAGCAAGTGAGCTGTTTGAACGAGGCTCGAGTACAAATGGGGTAGATTTCAATCACAATATTTCTCCAAATTAAATTTGTAAAGGCGCTGGACGGTCAGTGTTTCGGACCCGAGCTAGAGGACGGGATTGGGGAGGGTGGAGGGCAGGGGTGAAGGAGGGTGATCGAACGCACGGTCGACGAGGAGGGTCTTGAGATGCATCTTGAAGGAGTCAAGGGAAGGGGCGAGGTGGAGGGACTGTGGGATGGAGTTCGAGAGGGTCAGGGCAGAGTGGCAGAAAGCCCGCCCGCCAAAAGTGGGGCGAGCAAGGCTGGGGATGTGAAGCAGGCTGGAGCCCGCTGAGTTGAGGGAGCGAGCAGGATGGTAGGGGCTTAGGAGGTCGCAGAGATAGGTGGGAGCAAGACCATGGAAGGTTTTGAAGTTGAGGACCAGGATCTTGAACTAAATCCTCTGTGTGACGGGAAGCCTGTGGAGGCAGACGAGGAGAATAGGGTCATGGGAGCCTGGTGCGGGAGAAGACATGAGCTGCAGATTTTTGGATGATCTGCAGCCTATGGAGGGAGGAGTTGGGGAGGCCGACAAGCAAGGAGTTTGCATAGTGAAGCCTGGATGTTATGAATGTTTGTATGAGGGTTTCGGGGTTACATGGTGTCAAACAATGGTAGAGCCGGGCAATGTTTCGGAGGTGGGGGAAGGTAGAGCGGATCATGGCACGGATGTGGGGTAGAAAGAATAGTTGAGGGTCAAACAAGATGCCAAGATTCCGGACTGGTTTAATAAGGTGGAGTGTGCATCCTTGATGGTGATGATGTTGATGCCTGAGGTGACTGGGAGAGGGAAATTGGTGAATGAGAGGAGAATAGGGAACAGAAGAGGGGAAAAGGTGAAGAGAAATAGAGAATAGGAGAAGGGAAAAGATGAGGAGGAGATAGGACTCTGGAATTGAAGAAGGTATGGGAGAGTTGGAGGCTTGTGTGGAATATAAGTTGGGTGGAGGTGGATTGAATGGCCTGTTTCCATGTAACTAACTCTGTGTAACTTATCGAGGAGTGTAAGCAGCCTGCTTGACCGCAGGGGGGGTGGGAAGACGCTTTGCCAAATGAAATCGGGGTTGGTTCCTCAGATAGTCGTCCGAGCTGCTTCTCCTACTCTCTCTCTCCTCCAATCATAAATGGCACACACTCACTCTGCCAGGACTTTTCATGTAGGCTGCCAGCTTACCTGGGAAATAAACACTTGTGCCTTTCATTGCAAGATAACATCAGGAAGAATTGATAGACTGCAATCCCATTGCCGCCCAAAATATATTTCAACCTTTTTGTTCAGAGGGTTTCGAAAACCGTGAGGAAGGGTGTGAGGCATAGATATTTTGAGAGGGGGTTTTACTGTTGGGGTGGGGTGGGAGGAATAACAATAATAAGTCTTACATTTTATAAAGCACCTTTCACGAAGGGAGGAAATCGCAAAGTGATTCACAGAATGTACTGTGAAATAAGGTGATAGAGTGTTTTGTGGGTAAATGTGCCAGTCAGCCAACATGAGCCTCGGTATCACACTCATTCAAAGGAAGGCACCCCCAACGCTGCATTCCACTGTCAGCGTAGACCAGGGTGGTCCAACCTTTGGTTGCTGACGACCGGACGCCAGGTTTGAGAAACATCCACGGGTTTCATAAAGCAATATTTTTGCATTTCCCTTCCAGAAACACAGCCGTTAACAATCATATAGAAATTCTATGATTTAAATTGTGTAACCGTATTCTTAATTTTGTTAAATTTCTGTTACAATGCAAAACTTCGATAGGCAATGTAAAAGTGCATAAAACTTTTAAAACAATAACACAGCCAGTGATGAGATATCTGTCTGTGTCTCTCTACATCAGTGTTTTTGTCTGTGTCTGTCTGTCTATCTGCTCTCCAGGACGCTACTCCACATGAAGGGCACTATATGAATGCAAGTTGTTGTTGCTGTCTGTCTGTGTGAATCTCTGTATCTCTCTCTCTCTCTGTCTGTCTATGTGTGTCTCTGACTCTGTATCTCTCGCTTTCTGTCGAATGATCAAGAACATGAGGTTTTGATTTGCTTTTCGCAGAAGCCCACACAGAGCTGAGTGCAAAATTTGTAGGAAAGCCATCTATGAGATTGCAACAACAAAATTACATTTGTATAGCGCCTTTCACGTTGGGAGCACTTCCCCAGGCACTGGACAGACAGTTTCGGACCCGAGCTGTGAGTTGGGATCGGGCAGAGTGGAGGGCAGGGGGGGGAAGCAGGGTGATTGAAAGCACAGTCGAAGAGAAGGATCTTGATATGGGTCTTGAAGAAGGCAAGGAAGGGGGCAAGGCGGGAGGATCTGCAGTAGTGATAAAGGCGCAAACTGCATTTTTGGGTTAATCTGTTCTGAAAATTGTTTCAGTGTTTTTATTCAGAGTCTGATTTTTCTTTCTTGTCCTCAGCTCTGCATGCCCAAAGGATTATCCTTCCGGACCCAGGCTGAGAACAGAGATCCACAGTTCCATTCGTTCATCATCACCCGTGAGGATGGCTCCCGCACCTACGGGTTTGTCCTCACCTTTTACGAAGAGGTGACCTGCAAGCAGATCTGCAGCGCCATGCAGACGCTTTACCAAATGCACAATGTGGAGCAGTGCAGCAGCATTTATGCCTCATCCTCCTGCAGCATGGACTCACTAGCTAGCAGCCTCGACGAGGGCGATACCACATCCCTGGCCAAGCTGCAGCGTTACAACTCGTACGACATCAACAGGGACACCCTGTACGTTTCCAAGTGCATCTGCCTCATCTCCCCGCTGCCCTTCATGCAAGCCAGCCGCAAGTGTCTGACGCAACTCTACAAAGCCGTGGCTTCCCAAAAGCCACCACCTCTGCCCTTGGAGAGCTACATCCACAACATCCTGTATGAAGTGCCCCTTCCCCCACCCGGAAGGTCGCTGAAGTTCTCCGGGGTGTGTGGGCCAGTGGTTTGCCAGCGGCCCGGGCTGAACGAGCTGCCGCTCTTTGATTTCCCGCTGAGAGAAGCTTTGGAGCTGTTGGGTTTGGAGAACTTGGTCCAGCTGTTTACCTGTGTGTTGCTGGAGATGCAGATCCTTTTGTACTCGCAAGGTGAGCCCGGTTAGCACCGTGACTGTGCTGAATTGCAGCATTGGACGCATCACACATGGATACATGCATGCTGGATGCCTCAGTGATGTGTTTCTAAGATGAGCCTCAGAAATGTGCTGGCCACAACCTGTAGCTTTTAAAATGGGTTTGAACCGCCAAACCTTCTCCATCCATCTATTTATCTCCATCTTTATCCTTCGCCTCCAACCTGACCCTGAGGGCATGGCTGGGTTCAAGGTGCAGTGACTTGAATGTAAAGTTAAAAAGCTGTACTCATTAGCCAAGAGAGGTCACTTTTCATCCCCTACCTTCCCCCTCACACAAACACACAAACATACACAGCCCCACACATAACCCACACCTCCACACACATACATCCCCCTCCACACACACACCCCACATGCACACCCACACACCCTCTCACATATACAACCCCACACATGCACATACAACCCCACGCACACCCCACATGCACACATACACCCACACACACCCCACCCCCACATATACACCCCACCACACACACCCCACACATCCACCACGACGCACACACACCCCCATACATGCACATACGTCCCCCGACACACACATTCATACAACACGCATAAACCCTCCCTCCACACACACCCCCACACACAGATACATCCCCCCACATACAAGCATATACACCCTCCCACAGCCCCCACCACAAACATCCCTCCCAGACACACATGCAAATACACATCCCACATACACACTCCCGCACATGTGCATACACACCGCCCACATACACATACACCCGCCACACACGCACGTACATCCCACACACACACACTCCTCACACCATATACAGCCCCCACAACCCCTCCCCACAATCCCTCCCCACACACACTCACATATGTATATACACACCCACAAATCCCCATCACGTGATTGAGACATCTCAAAGCACTTCACAGAATATATTGTAAAGTGGATTAACTGTGTATTTTGTGGGCGAAATGCGACAGCCAGTTGCACACAGCAGTATTCCACAAACAGTGGATTGAGTGACCCAATTTTTTTTTAGGGATTATTGCTCCAGAAAGTGATCCACCAATCGACTAAAAACCGGGTTCCTACTTACTGCTAGATAAACAGAGGCGTGTGCAGTAAGGAAAGTTGCCTAAGGTTTTACCCCGCCCGGGAATCATATCCAGGTCCTCGCTTGTGAGGTGACCGCAGTAACCACTACGCTACGGGATTCCATGTTGGAGCTTGTCCAGATGAGATTCACTGTATCAATAAAAAAACATTGTGGTTTGTACTTGGTGAGGTTTGGGAAGGAAGAATTGAGCACTTCATAGACTCATAAAAGGTTTGTTACACAAAAGGAGTCCATTCAACCCACTCTGTCTGTTCTGTCTGTCAGCTCACTGACACATTGCACTCTTTTCCCATTCTCCTGCTTTTGTTCCCTGTACCATTCCTTTGCTGTTTCTCCTTGTCCTTCAGTAGTTTATTTCCTCACCTATTTAGCCAGATTCCTTTCAAATGCTGTTTTGGGTATAGTTTCGACAGCATTCCACCTTTCCAAAAGGAGACAAGGTGACACACACTGCTTTCCACAGGATCCTGCACGTGAGCCTTGCACAGTAAATTCAGTTCATGTCTCGTGATTTAGTAAACGACAAAGATTGCAGCAGCATCATGCAGCTCAGCAGGTGGAGTTTTATACCCCACATGTAAACGGGACCACAGAGCTGAATTTAACTCCTCAATGCTCAGCATCTGGGTCTTAGCGGCGAGAAGGCCAAATCGTAGAATTAGGAAGAAATCAATTAGGAAAAATTACGATATCATTCTAGCCACTTCACCTCGTGTGCAACTGATACTGTGGCATGCATTGATTGTGCTACAGCAATGATGGTTTCAGTCCTGAGTCTGTCTGTCCTGTTGAGTAGCTTATTGCTGGAGATGTCTGGTGGGTGGCATTGCAGGAGGTGGAAGGCAGTCACTGGAGGGAAGGGTATTCAGCAACAGTCAGGATCGTTCAATGCTCACATTGATTTTGGATGAGTTTCACACACCCTGTTCCACCCCCATCATCTCCCACCCCCAGATCAGGCACCTCAGCCATTATTAAGTGCCTTGGGACGACCTCCCAACTTTTAAGACGCTGTATAAATGTAAATTTGAGTTGTATTAAGGTTTTATTGATTTTCCGCGGCCCATTTAATGTCATGCAAAAAACGAGTGCAAATGTCATTGCATTAAATGGGCCGTGAAAAGTATGGTCCTGGTGTATAGCGATGATACCATAGGGAAGAGAAAGGAATTGGTCTATCCAATCTGTATAGTTGTGGAACAGAATAAACCTCCCTTGTTTGTGTTCAGCCCTAAAAGTGTTTGGCACCTCTTGTTGTATTGGGATTGCTGTAACCTAGGGTTGGTGCACACTCAGGAAGTTAAAGACAACAGGGTCTTGAGATCCTTGCTGATCTATGTGTGTGCTAACTATCACTGCAATCTTCAGGGCTATACTGCAGAATGAATGGTGTTTTGCTTGCCAGCCTGCAGAGCTTGCCCACTGAACCAGCTCATGGTCTCATAGCAACCAGCTTGAAGTAGAGCAGCACTGTGTCCTTCGAAAAGGTTGATCCTCAAAAAGACATGTCCCAGAATTGATCAAAGTAAGTTAACAGCACAGAAGGGGGCCATTCAACCGACGTTGTCTGAGCTGCGCTTCCCCGCTGGAGCAGTGTGCTCCATTTCCCTGCTCTTTCCCTATATCCAACAACAACAATAACAAATTACATTTGTATAGCGCCTTTCAAGTCCCAAGGTGCTGGACAGTCAAGGCTGAGCTGGGAGATGGAATCAGAAGAGGTGGAGGGCAGGGAGGGTTTGGTGTAGGAGGGTGACGTACGGCATGGTGGAAGAGTTTTGAGATGGGCCTTATAATAATAAAATAATAATCTTTGCATTTGATATAGCGCCTTATCACATCATCGAGACGTCTCGAAGAGCTTCATAGAATATACTGTAAAGCGAATTGACTGTATATTTTGTGGGCAAAATATAGGATTTCAGGACTTTGAAGGAGGCAAGGGAGGAGGGCGACGGGACTCTAGGGTGGAGTTCCAAAGGGTGGGTGGCAGAAAAGCTGAATGCCTGATCACCGATGTTAGCGCAGGCAGGTTGGGGGACATAGAATAGGCCAGAGCCTGCTGAAGGTGAAGCCACATCCTTCTTGTTGTTTCAGTTATTTATCCAATTCCCTTTTAAATACTATGATCTTATTACTATCAGTAAAGTTAAAGTTTTAGCTTTTTNAAAAACTTTTTGTTGATTTATTACAGCACAGCTAAGAAGCAAACAATAACTTCCCCCTGTTACGGGTGATATTGAGCCAATAATCCAACACCTACCTCTTTGTCTGTGCTTTCAGTAATCTATCCCCAACCCTTGGCTCTCACCACTAGCCAGGGCCAGGACTGATAAGTGCTTTGTGATCTTCATGAGGTGACAGGTGCTGGTTAAGTTTGTATTTTATTATAAGTTGTTGGATAACACCAAATCTCTATTTGAAGTTGCAAACGTCTCAGCCACCGGTTGCCACTTTGTGAAGCCTTATCGAATACAAATTCCATCCCCTGTGCATAACATAAGAATTGCTGGACGAAAAAAAACAAGGTCACCTAGTTTGCCTTCTACTTTCCTGGTAGTCGCATGCTACAATAATTGAGCTGTTGATAATAATTAATTCTGTATGGATTCATTTACAACAGAGTGGAAAGCTTTGGGAACCTTAGAGCCAAAGTTGCCTGGTTCTTCCAATTATATGTGAGACCACCGTTGTTGGGGGAGAAAAACAACTTCTTGGCCCCTAACCTAGATTTGTTAATTCAGTTACAAGAAAAGTGTACAGTGAGGGGATCAACAAGACAGAAAAATTAATGGCATTGAAATAGGAATGTGGAAGATAAACAGACTTTACAAGATGATAAAAAAAAATAGAATCTCTTGGGAGAGTGCAAGAATTTGCTGAGATTTGTTAAAGAAAAGCCATCAGAAGGGCACCGGACTGCGGGGTACCTTCTGTCAACATCAGAACAGGGAAAGAATGGTTTGAGAGGAAGTTAGAACTCCGGCACAGAAACAGTTTAGATTCCTGAATGAATCGAGTGTGGAATGAATCACTAAACAGTCACGTAATTGGCACCTAATCCTTACAGATCATCCAACGCTTTAGACAGAAAATATATTTTAATCAATGCCTGGAGTGCTTTGATTTTATTTGAATGGATTGGAACTAAATGCTTCCCCTGTTTGTTAAGCATTGGGTTTTCTCAGTTGCCCTGTTTGTGGCAAAGTAAGACTGGTGAGAGTTTTCATGTCACAACGGTGGGGGACTTTGATTAACCTGATTTGCCTTGCGCAAGGCGTTAGTGTCAGTCGAAGAAGCGCATCACACATGGAGCGGAGAGGAATGACACTGATTTCACGCTCTCATGGGATTTGATGGGTGTGACGCACTTTGTTAGTTCATTTCAGACTTTAACTTTGGGCTGTGTTCATTTAACTTGCAATTACTCATTGCAATGTCATGGCAACCATAGCATGACCACAAGCACTGAACAATGTTTGAAATGAATCCTCTTACACTTATCACATTTTATGATTTAGCTAATTAAACATATTTGTCTCCAAAGGAAGCAACCAGATTATTGCTTGGACCCTGATTAACCGATTGGAGTGTTGAAGCAATTGCAAAAAGAGCCAGATTTGAGACTTGTTTTGAAGATCTCTGTGTCTGAGACTAAAAGGCTGAAGCTACTGCAGACTGACTAGTGTTTTCACCAATCCCACCTTGAGCAAGGACAAGCAGTCTCGTACTGGAAACAAAATATTTTATGTGCACCGTGTTTTTAATGCCTTAACTTTCAGCACATTAACCCTTTCTTCCTGAGTCAATGGATTGGCAGTGTGACCCACACACTGGAAAAATAGTGAGAGCACATCTTCCGACTGTGCATACTGCTTTTCCCCCAAGCGTGAGTGGAGTCCTCAGAGATGTTGAACAAGGCAGGAATTCAGCCGACATCATGAACAATGAGAGCAATGCTCAAGAACTTTATAAACGGCTTAATTCAGAGATTACCCAAGTATCTCGTGGTTCACTGCTACCAGTCTTTGTCTCAGTCTGCGTTAAAACAGTCGTGTTTGAATTGAAAGGATGAAATCCTCCCTTAACCAGTGACATCAATGTAATATAGTTCACTTGCTGCCACACAAATACTCTTTAATTACTCTCTATCCTTCAGTTTGGATGGATGCTGATTTTTTGGAAAAGTATCAGTGCCCCATTATCTTTTTTCAATTACTGTAAGAGGTGTTGTATAACCCCAGTACTGTATAAGTCTGCCTATGAGGTGAGCGGAAGGGGTTGAGGAGAGCCAACTTCCTGACCAGTGACTTCCTCTTGTGGATTTCTTACATCAATGTGCATGGAAAGGGTGCGACTGACATGAGACATAAGTCTGGAAACATTGGAACTGATTTTTTTTCCCCTCCCAATCAATTGAATTCACTGTGCCTGTGATGGGAATGCTGATTATGAGCAGGACAGATATAACGTATCCAAACAGGACAAGCATTCAGCAAGTATTTCTTTATCCAGAGAGCAATCAACGACCAGAACAGGTCACCATGAAAGCTGATTGCGGCCAGGACGCTGGTTTTACTGCTAGAAGCTTGATGCTGTGATAGGAGAATGGGAGGGTGACTGTTGTGGAAGGATGAGATAAAATGGCCCCTTTTTCTTCCAAACCTTTTTTCTCGCGACTTTGTGTAAAACTGACTTGTGTTTCTCATCTGAAAGAACCAGACCTTGGAAAAAAACTGTTTTGATCGTAGAAATAGGATTATTCTGGTGAAATGAAGGTTATTTAAAGGAATGGAAGTCCAAGGCCCCGGATAGTGAAGGGTTTGCACTCGGGGTTGGAATCAAGAGTGTTTGAGGGGCAAGGGGCCTGGGGGTCGGAAGATGATGGGTGTATGTCACAAAAGAACAAGGGAATACGCTGAACAAGCTCATCTGATCAGGATAATTTCTACATCTTGAGCTGCTGCTTTATAAGCTTTTATTGGAATTTTTGGCATCTTGTATGTTCACAGGCAAGCACGTCGTTATACCTACACCCATGTATTCCTTTATACTTAACCTTTTATTGATATATTTGCATTTTTTAAAAAAAATTAAAAATTTTTGATTTGATTGGGCCTTGTTTCAGACTGGAGACCATTTGGTTCTGTCTATTTGGGTTAGGGTTCGAGTTTCTACTGATTGGGCAGAAATGCTTTATCAAGATTTTTTTACCTCAAACTTTGGGTAAATGTCTGGTTTCTCTGGAATTCTTTCTCCTCTCTCTTCCTACCACCACCTTTGGCCAACATTGAGTACCTGTATGTGTGTGTATGTATAACAAAATAATCATCCTTGCATTTGATATATAATAATAATCCTTGCATTTGATATAGCTCCTTATAGGGTCGTTGAGACGCCTCACAATGCTTCACAGAATATACTGTAAAGTGAATTGACTGTGTATTTTGTGGACAAAATGCGACAGCCAATTGCACACAGCAGTGTCCCACAAACAAATGTGTAATGAGTGACTAAATAGCTTTTTCCCGGAGGGATTATTACCCCAGGTAAACGATCCGCTATTCGACTAAGAACCGGGTTCCTACTTACTGCTAGGTAAACAGAGGCGTGTGGAGTAAGGAAACTTGCCCAACATTTTTTTGCCTGAGATATGTGTGTATGTTGGGTTATAATCAGAGTTGGGTTGAGGGCATGCTTGTCTGACCTATTTTGAGCCAGTGAGATAACATGGTGGAAATGTGGCTGAAAATAGCTGAAGTGCATGGTGCCACTTAAAGGAGAGAAGCAGTGATTTGAGGTTCAAAGGTTACAAGAGGCAAATCTTTGGGTGCCAGTGTACCTTTTATTCCAGTGTTATGGCATTTAAAACTGCTGATGAGCTGCTGGCAAGGAGCAGGTATTCAGTGCAGAATGATTTCCTCTTGAGTAATGAAATGTGGGACTGAGGGAGCATACTCAAGAAAGAATTGTGCAGAGAGCAGCTGCTCCCAGCCCGCCTCTAAACAGGCTCAGATGAGACTGCAGCAAGAGTGCCCGAGGCCACCCAATCTCCATCCTTTTAGTGACCTTTTGCTTTATATGCAAAAACAATTTGGGCTCTCAATCCACGACTTTGTGGGACCTGCTGTGTGCAATTGAGCGTTTCGCCCACAAAATACGTAGTCAATCCACTTTACAGCACATTCTGTAAAGTGCTCTGAGACGGGTTAAGGTGTTATATCAAATACAAGGGTTATTATATTTGAGTTACAATAAAATCCTCTCCTTTTGAAGGAGAGAATATCTACAGCATGCTCGTTCCTGTTCATTATCATGCAGCATTTTCTGTGACCGTAAGGAATTAATTTGCAGTTGTTGAGCTAGCTGTCTTTCTGGGAGAATATTTGCTTGCCTCCCTCCCCCCGCCAGTCTTCATTGTGAGCTGTTCGCTGACAGCTTTGTTCTTTCAGCTAATGTAGGCCAGTGAGGCAATCCAGGCCACGAGCTGCATACAGCCTAGTGATTGACCAAGAGGAAGGTGACGTGCTGAGGGAGGGGGGATAGAATGACGTGCTGGGATATCTCAGTTTCCTCTCAGCCAGACCGAATTGCAATTGTGCTCCATCTAGTGCCCAGCCGAAAATTGGCCAGAAATTTCCTTCAGTTGTGAAAGCCCCATAACCTCATGGTTAGCCCGCTCGCATTAAAATACACAGACAGGTGTCTCACTTGCGAGGCAAGTGCTCAAACCACTGAGCTACAGTCGTGCATTGAGTGACCAAATTATTATTGGGTTTTCTTCCTGAGGGATTATTATCAGGTGTGTGGAGTAAGGAAACTTACCCAAGGTTTAACCCTGCTGGGAATCGAACCCAGGTCTTTCGCTTGCAAGGGGAGTGCTCTAACCACTGAGCTACAGAACTCTTTAAGCAACGTGATGGGTTTCCTCATGTGTCAGACGTTCGGTCTAAAAAAAGTTGTTTGAGATGAAGGTTGTGTCTCACTTGAGCAAAAACATTCCTGCAGAGGTTTGATGACAATGGATAAATTTGAATGAAAAGATTTCAATTAGTCATGAGACTCAATCAGATGTTGTTTTATTTATGGAGTAGATTGAACAACTGTAATGTAGCAATCTTTAATGTAAACAGAAGAGAGTGTTCTTTTGATTAGAATCAATTTCTGTGAATATTATGTCTAGTTATTGATTGAATTATTATGCATGCTGCCTTATGAAACTGGAAACAGTTTCTCCTCTAGCCCCCGCACCATCTTGTGCGGTGTTCCTTGCTCTGTCCTTGGTCCCCTCCTCTTCAATATCTACATGCTTGGTGACATCATCTGCAGACATGGAGTCAACTTCCACATGTATGCGGATGACATCCAACTGTCCCTCTCTGCCTCCACCCTTGGCTCCAGGACCACTGCTGTGACAGAATGTCTATCAGACATCAAGTCCTGGATGAGAACTAATTTTCTTCAGTTCAGTTCTTCAACAAGACTGAGACTCTCCCGACTGGCTCCCGTCAGCGTCTCCACATCTCAGGCGCTGACAGAATCACCATCCCCGGTTGCACCCTCCACCTTACTAAGCCAGTCCAGACCCATGGCGTCTTATTTGACCTTCAACTATCCTTTCTATACCACATCTGTGCCATGACCCGCTCTTCCCTCACTTGCGCAACATCGCCCAGCTCCCCCACTGTCTCACTCCACCGGCCTCCGAAACCCTCAACAACAACAACAACAAGATTCCATTTATAGAGCGCCTTTCACGTCAGGAGGACGTCCCAAGGCGCTGCACAGTTGGGTCATGACCCGAGCAGGGGGGAAATGGTCAGGGTGAGGGGAGGGAGGGAGAGAGGAGGGGGGAAATGGTCAGGGTGAGGGGAGGGAAGGGAGGGAGCGAGGAGGAGGAAGAGAGTCGAGAGGGGAGCTGAAACCCTCATACAAACTCATTACATCGAGGCTTGACTCTATGCAAACTCCTTGCTTGATGGCCTCCCCGAGTCCTCCCTCCTTAGGCTGCAGATCATCCAGAACTCTGCAGCCCATTTTCTCTCCTGCATCAGTCTCTGTGACTCTATCACCCCCATCCTCGCCCGACTCCACTGGCTTCCCATCACACAGAGGATACAGCTCAAGATCCTGGTTCTCAACTTCAAAGCCTTCCATGGTCTTGCTCCCATCTACCTCTGCAACCTCCTAAGCCCCTACCATCCTGCTCCCTCCCTCCACTCAGCGGGCTCTGGCCTGCTTCACATCTCCAGCCTTGCTCGCCCCACTATTTTTGGCAGGCGGGCCTTCTGCCACTCTGCCCCCACCCTCTGGAACTCCATCCCACTTTCTCTCCGCCTTGTCCCCTCCCTTGCCTCCTTCAAGACCCATCTCAAGACCGTCCTCTTAGATCGTACTTTCGATCTCCCTGCTTCCCCCCTGCCCTCCACTCTCCCCAATCCTCGCCCCCAGCTCGGGTCCGAAATTCTGTCTGTCCAGCACCTTGGGACCTCCTCCCGATGTGAAACGACGCTATACAAATATAATTTTTTTTTGTTGTTATTGGTGTGTATAAGTTGTGTTTGACACACATGTACTGAATCCCGATTGTGCACATAGAGATAATAATAATAATGACAATCCTTGCATTTGCTATAGCCTTGTCATGTTCCACATCTCAAAGTGCTTCACAGAATATATTGTAAAGTGAATTGACGGTATATTTTGTGGAAGAAACACAAGAGCCAATTGCACACATCAGTGAATTAAGTGACAACATTTAATTTGTTGTTTGTTTGTTTTTGAAGAGATTATTAACCCTGGAAAGTAATCTGACAATTGAATACTTTCCGTGTTGCTGCAAACAGCTTCTGCAGAATGCACTAAACACAAGACAAAATGGATTGAGCTCCTTTGAGCTCCTATCTTTTGAAGCTCGAATTCCTACTTTTGATAAATAACAGCCACTGAGATTGAGTATCCCATGGTGTGTTTGAGTTTATCTGGATTTAATTGGAGCTGAAATAGAGAATTGTGTCACATTCCTCATCCTTGTCTGTAATTAAATGAAGTTCCCAACAATTGACAATCCTTGGTACAAGTGATCCGAATCTTGTAAAAAAACTCAACTCAATCACTGTTTGATGGCCCTTCCTCACTTCACCCCACCTCTCCCCTTTGAAGATGTCTCTACCACTGTTTACATCTCCATTACCTTTACTCTCAGCTTCATCTTCACAGTTATGTCCTTGCCTGGATTTTTACTCGTATGCCACAACATCTCCAATTCATATCTGTCAATAGCTTCTCCCCACCGCCCCCCCACCCCCCAGACTGTCACATATGGCTTTCCTCAGCACTCTTTCCTCAGTCTTCTCCTCTTTGAAATCTACGCACTCCCACTTGGTGAAATTATCCGCAGGCATGGGATTAACTCCACATTTCTGTGGACAATACAAGGCTCTATCTCTCTGACTCCACCTTCAATTCCCGGACCACTCTGTTCTGACCGACCAATTGCCGATCAGACATCAAATCCAAGATGAACTCTTAACTTTCTCTGATTCAGTGTCCTTCTCCGCCCTTTTAAATCCCTTTCAAATCCCTTTGTAATCAAAGGCAAGAATTAATATTATTGTTATTATTATCATCATCCACGCTGTGTCTCAGTCCTATTACATGTAGCTACTGGTGATCCTGCCAGCAGCATATTTGCCTCAAAGAGGAAACCATTGCTGTTTAAGTGCACATGGTTTGTTCAGTGAGGCTGCAGATTTATAACTAATCTGTGGTCAGCCAAGCAGCCGTCACTGAATTGGTGTTGCACAAAAATAGATATAAAAGATGGGGAAGAATTAGTAATAAAACAGTGAGTGAATATATAATAATATAATAATCCTTACATTTGATATAGCGCCTTATCACATAATTGAGCCGTTTCAAAGCGCTTCACAGAATATATTATAAAGTGGATTTACTGTGTATTTTTTGTGGGCCGCCAATTGCATTGATTGAGTGATCAAATGTTTTTTNGGTCGATCAAATGTTATTACCCCAGAAAGTGATCCACCAATCGACTCACAACCGGCCTGTTTACTTCTAGGTAAACATAGGTGTGTGGAGTAAGGAAATTTGACCAAGGTTTCACTGGGTCCTCTTGCTTGCGATGTGAGCGTGTTAACCACTACGTTATGGGAATCGAATTATTCCCAATATTAGGGACTCTTTTACTAAGAAGTTCCCATATGTGATCAGTGATATTAAATGTGTGTTTTTCATTTGTGAGTAAATTGCTCTCGTTCAAATACCAAATGATGCCCTAACATTTTAATTTATGCTTGAGCTGACTTTGCTAAATGCAAAATCCATATGGAAAGAGCATTGCATAATATACTATCAATTTTGTCCACAGTTTTCTGAAGCTGGTTGAGTTGAATGGAGTTCATTACAGCTGCAAGTGGGTGGGTGATGGTGAGAGCAGCTTTGCAATTGTACAAGTCCATGATTAGAGTACAGCCATCCACTTGTCCACAGAATCCACCTTGTGACCTTAACAGATTTCACTGCAGAACAGCGTTGAAGCTTTTCAGACCTCAGTTCACCTCAGGATGGTAGTCTCATGGCCAGTGTTACGGCAAGACCTTGTACTTGTGACGGGCAGAATCTGGTTGAAATGACCCGCACAGGTTGACAAAGCAGTGAGTGTGCACCTTACTGGGCTCTGAGGCTTAAAATTAAACAAAATTGAACTGCGTCGCAATTGTTTTAGTTTTACAGGAAGGGCAAAACTTAAAAGTTTTAATGTCTCCATTTCCAACGTGGCAATGTCACTTGTCCCAGAAGGGGACAGCAGCTGGCTGACACTATCTTTCCAGATGTGCAGTGGGCTGCTGAGGGATCTGAATCTGTGTTGCAAGTGTGTCAAGGGAATTCATCATCACTCGGATTAGTGGTGATGAACCTTCTGTCACGTTGCTCTTCAAGCGGCTCCGTCTAAGTGACAAGTCCCTCTGCTCATCAATATAGACACCAGCTCTTCAGATCTCAATTGGTGATTGATAGCTTTCTGCAGATCCATCATCACCTGCAGATCGAAGTCTGCAGCCTTCACAGTCCTTGGGCAGTATCTACTAGGAATTCCACCCTTAAAGCGCCAGGGGTTTCTCACCAGGTCTTTGTTTGAGGAAGTGGAGTCTTGTAAACATTTCAGAGATCACACTGTTGGTACCAGAGCTGCCACGCCTTTGTCATCTCATCTTCAGGGTGGATTTCTGCAGAGCTCTCCTTCAGTTCCTCAGCACTCCTATACAAGATGCCACACTTCCATCCTTATCAAGCTCCACTGACCTCCTGTCACTGACTAATCAGTTTCCAGATGTTTCTTCTCATTTTCAAATCCCTCCACATCCTTGCTGGTACCATACTGTTTGTGTAATCTTGTTCAGCCCCAAATCCAGCCAGCACACTCTGTTCTTCTGTCTATCTTTCTCTCTCACCATCTCTTTATCTCACAGACTCTCTCTTTCTAACTCTGGTTTCTCAGACTCTATCCGTGTATTTGTCTGTGTAGGTGTGGGGGTTTCTCTCTCTCTTTCTCTCTCTTTCTCTCTGTCGACCCCCTTCACCCTGTAACAAATCCTGCAAATCACTGAATGAACAAATTGTTATTGTTCTGTTCCTTGAAATGCACCTCTGGAAAACTCTCGCTACAGTTAAATGCACACCCGTCCAATAACAACTTTCTGTTCAACATTCGAGTCTGACTGTGCAGTTAACTGGATGTGTGGATATCCGATGCGTGAAATGTGGCCAGGCCCACACCTGTAACTCTTTTCCTGGTCTCCTCCCATTCTTTTATTCTCAGATGCCGAAATCAGGTTTTGAAACTGCTGACAGTGTGTGTTTCTTTCACCCACTACATCCTTGGGCAGTCTGTTCCACTTTCCACCAGCATGCGTCAATTGAAGTTATTCCAGCTGTCTATTTCCTAAACTGTTGCCTCTTACACATTTCATTAATAGCTCATCTGCTGACAAATTTTGCCTGCAATGTATTTTTTTAAACACCCTCTCACTGGCACGCTGTAAACTGTACGTGTGAGAGGATGTACCCGTGTGTGTGAAATATAAAGCAACAAAGTTAGAAAACTTTTGATGTGAAAAATGTCAGATTAATTTTCTCTCATACCGCTCTGTTCCTCGTGTTATTCTTATTAATGGCATTAAATTCATTTTTACTTGCAGATTATCAGCGGCTGATGACGGTTGCTGAAGGCATCACCACTCTTCTCTTCCCATTCCAATGGCAGCACGTCTATGTTCCCATTCTTCCTGCTTCTCTCCTGCATTTCCTTGATGCACCTGTGCCGTACTTGATGGGCCTGCAGTCCAAGGAACCCAACGATCGTTCCAAGCTAGAGCTACCACAAGAGGTAAAAACAACAAAGTGAATCTCACTGGAGTTTAGGAATTCAAGGAGACCCTTTTGCTAATTTTGTCAGATCATAATAATAATAATCCTTGCATTTGATATAGCGTCTTATCACGTCTTCGAGATGTCTCAACGCGTTTCACAGGATATACTATAAAGTGAATTGACTGTATATTTTGTGAGCGAAACGCAGCAGCCAATTGCGCACATCAGTGTCCCACAAACAGTCATGGATTGAGTGACCAAATTATTATTATTGTTCTTTTTGAAGGGATTTTACCTCCAGGAAAAAAAGTGATCTGCCAATTGACTAATAACCGGGTTTTTAATAGCGCCTTATCACGTCATTCAGACGTCTGAAATTGCTTCATAGAATATACTGTAAAATGAATTGCGTGACATCCTTACTTCCCAAATCCCTATCAGTCTGACTTTCATGCACCTCGATCAGTCCTGTATCGACAACTTCGGGGACAGTGCATTCCATCTTCTCTCAAGCATTTGTCTGAAGAAAGGAAAGCAGTTGAAAGCAGTGAGTCTAGAAAAAAGTCATGAGAATACGAAGTACGTGAGTTACATGACAAGGCCATAACCTTTCCCTACTTGTTCTTCACGTTAATGACCCCACGGCACGGTTCAAAAAAAGAAGGTAGTTTGTACTCGGTGGGCTGCCAGCAATCCCCAGTTAAAATTGGTTATTCAGTTCATGGCTGATTGCGAGACACTGCTATGTATAAATTGACTGCTGTTCCCTGACAAACAGTAGCTCCATTTTGCAGTATATCCTGTAAAGAGCTTTGAGACACGCTCTGAATGCAATAGGCACAATATCCAATGCAAGGAAATATCAAACCCGTATGAAAGGATTTTGTTTGAAGCTAAGCCTTTTCTTTACAGCCCACCTGCTTCCTTCTAGGCAGCTTTGGTGAGGAAAGGGAGGTGGGCAAGTTAAAAACTTCTGGTGATGGTAGCTAAGCATTGGGAGAGGCCAGCAAGCAGGTCTTTGCCCCTCACATTCGAAAATAAATTACGGTGACAGAGAGAGCTGTAAAACAGCCTTATTTTCTAAACTATATCCTGTCTTCAGTGAGGATCAGTTGTGATGAGCAGGTTTGTTTGCAGGCAATGTTAAAGCTGTTCCCATTGCTCTGGCTCAGTGAAGAGCCTGTTTTGTCACTGCAGGGATGTCATGTATTTTAAACATGTCAGAAATTGGCATCCACACTGGGTGAGTTAGCATTTGAATATCTCTGATGAATTGTTATATGTCTCTGCCTCCATGTGTCAAAATGCTGAGGTTTGCTTTTGTGTATTTAACAGATTTCCAGTCTAATCGGCTGTTATTGGAAAAGAAAGTGCTTCCAGTGTTTCACAGTTGGTGCTGTTTTTATTTACTCCCAAGTTTCACCTTTGCAATTTGATTTCAGTTTTCATGTGTCTTGATTTAGCCTGAGGTGGATGAATTAAAGTTTTTTGAGCTGAATTCTGCACGCCCATCTGCGAATGTAAATTACCCGCAGCAGTGGAGAAGCCAATAATCAGAATCAGAAGCCTCTCTCATTTGGATAATATTGACATAATTATAATTATTATTAGATTCCTAGCTTCTGCTCTGGGCTTTTTCTCTTCTTCGTGAGCAAGTGATTTCAGTGCAAAACACAGTGCTTTCTCACCAGAGGCACCAGTCTTTCTTCCTGTTGTTTTTAAAGTGTCTTCCGCTGTTTTCATCCGTCGGTCCTTCAAAAACAGATTCTCAGCAATCCAAGCAATCTGGGTGCTGTTCTGAATTCCTTTCCCTCTCTCTCTCTCTCTCTCTCTCTCTCTCTGATTCTCTCCTTAACTGTTTGATTCATCATTGTTTGTATCCACTCAAACTTAAAAATGGTTGTTCATTTCTTGGCAGTTTGTGGGACATTGTTGTGTTCAAATTGGCTGCCATGTTTGCCAACAAAATACTTCATAGCAAAAATTCCTGTGAGATGTCTTGAAGACATGATCAAGATCAAGGATTATTATCACACTATTAGCTCCAGACAGCTCGAATACACAACCTCCTAGTCATGCTAGAATCTTGATGAAAATGACTCAGAGGTCGAATGACGAGTCCAACAGCGAGTACACCTAGGCAGTGATTAAACTGCTGCTTCCTTTTTCCTCCAGACTAGTGTGTCACCTGGCTCAGTTGGTAGCATTGGCTGCTTGTTCAAGTGGACGTTAAAGATCCTGTGGCACAACTCGCAGGTGTTCTGGCCAACAAAACCCCCACTCACTCCATGGCTGTTTATAAGACTACAAAAGGCAGAGTCAATCCACTTCACATCCTGTTATGCCCTAAGGTTGTCCTCTTGATGTGAGAGGTGCTATATCAAATTTGAGGATTTATTTATTCATTTTATTCAAAACAAAATATGTTCACTAGAAAATCTTTAAAACATTTGAACAGGGGTTAAAATTCATGTCTCCCCAACCCAGGTTGACAGCATCACAGAATTGTAGCGAATGTGCAAATGTGTTCATTTTAGAGCTGATGGCCTTGCCGTAGAACCACTCACACCAGGGAATGAACACGTGGGGACTGCCTCAAAGAGGAACTGGGACATTGCTGTGCACCAAATTATCTGCTGCGTTTCACCCACAAAATGCAAAATTACTGTATTTTACACTATATCCTGTCCTGTGCTTTGAGACTCCCCCGATATGAAATGCGCTCACCAAATATAAAGAATATTACCATTATTATATGTATAACTGCCCGATTTTAAGTCTGTTCAAAATTGAAATCTCTCAGGGCCTGTTTCATTGGCCTCTGAAGTGTGGTCAAATCTCTCCTGTTTTCCCTGCAAGCCAAAACCCTAATAGGTAGAGGGGTCCAAGTTGGACAATCTACAGGAAAGCTTGCCAGACAGCGATATCAATGGCACTAAATGGTTTTAGCTGGTTAGGCTCCAGCAGTACTCCAATGCACACTCTGGTGCCCCGAAGCCTAGGCCCTTGCCAAGCTGCTCCTAATCCTTCCCAGAATTAGGTAAACAGGATGCGTCTCTCCAGAGTGTGCATTCCATTCCAATAAATACCTCGGGAAATTTCCCCGTATAGGTGAGATGCACAGTTTGTTTTGGATACTCTTAAGCGTGGTGATTGGTTTCTGCATTTATCAGATACCCGGCTGACAAAAAAAAAGTCACAACTCTCTGGTTTGCGATACCACCATATAAGTCAGTAAATAAAGTTCAAAATGTGCCATTGAAGAATTTAGCAGGGGGTAGCCAGACCCTGTGAAATGGACGACACAGTATGAACCAGTCAGTTTAATTTGGGTCATTCCCACTGTCCTGCCATAGAAAGCTCCTGAGTAATTAACACAAGTAACTTCAGCACTGAGAACATTCAAATACTGTACGATGTAGTGGCAATAATGGAGACCTGGCTCAAACAAGGGCAGGAATGGGAGATGAATATTCCTGGCTACAATGTATTCAGGAAGGATAGGGAAAGGGAAAAAGGAAGGATGGCAATATTGATTAAAGACACGGTTATGGCACTGGAAAGGGACAATGTGCTAGAGGGTCCAAAAACAGAATCTATTTGGTTAGAGTTAAGGAGCAGAAAAGAAGCTGTTGCTCTGTTAGGTGTATACTATAGACCACCAAATAGTGGGAAGGAGATAGACGAGCAAATCTTCAAGCAGATTTCAGAAAGATGCAAAACCAATAGAGTAGTGAGAATGGGGGAACTTCAATTATCCTAACATAGACTGGCAAAATAACAGTGTAAAGGGCAACGAGAGGGAAGGATTCCTGAAATGTGTGCAGAATAACTTTCTGGATCAGTATGTTTCCAGCCCAATGAGGAAGGAAGCAGTGCTAGATCTAGTTCTGGTGAATGAAGTGGGGTAAGTGTGAGCAGGTTTCAGTTGGAAAGCATCTGGACAACAGTGTGATCACAACATCATTAGGTTTAGAGCACTGATGGAAAGGGACAAAGAACAATCAAAGATGAAGATACTCAACTGGAAGAGGGCTAATCTTAGTGAGCTAAAAATGGACCTAGCCAAGTTGGACTGGAAAGAAAGATTGGCAGGTAAAACAGTTAACGAGCAATGGGAAGCTTTCAAGGAGGAGATAGTTCAGGGACAGAACAAATACACTCCCACAAAGGGAAAAGTAGGGCATCCAAACCTCCCTGGATGAATAAGGAAATTGGGATTCAAATAAAACAGAAAAAGGAGGCTTATGATAAATGTCAGGCCCAAAATTTAGAAGGTAATCAAATAGAATATAAAAAGTACAGAGGAGAACTGAAAAAGGAAATAAGTGGGACAAAGAGATTGTATGAGAAAAGATTAGAGGGTAACATAAAAGGGAATCCTAAGGTATTTTATATAAGGAATTAAAGGTTAGTCAAAGGTAGGGTGGGTCCAATTAGGGACCAAAGAGGAAATCTTCTTGTGGAGGCAGAGGGCATGGTTGACGTACTGAATAAGTACTTCGCATCTGTCTTCACAAAAGAAGAGGATGCAGCCAATGCCACAGTATTGGAGGAGAGGGTAGAGAAATTGGATAAGATAAGAATAAACCGAGAGGAGGTACCAAAAGGATTGATGTTGGTTGCTCAAGGTAGATAAGTCACCTGGTCTGGATGGGATGCATCCCAGGTTATTGAGAGTAAGGTTGGAAATAAAGGAGGCTCTAGCCACAATCTTTCAATCCTCCTTGGACACTGGAGTGGTGCCAGAGACTGGATAATAATAATAACAACAGTAATGCTTGCGTTTGATACAGAGCCTCCTCTGTACTAAAAAAGGGCAGAAGGATAAACCCGGGAACTACAGGCCAGTCAGCCTAACGTCAGTAGTGGGGAAACTTCTGGAGACTATAACCACTTGGAAAAATTTAAGTTAATAAAGGACATCCAACGTAGGTTTGTTAAAGGCAAATTTTTGATGAAGTAACAGAAAGGGTGGATGAAGGTAGTGCAGTTGATGTAGTTTATATGGATTTTCAAAAGGCGATTGATAAACAACAACAAAATTACATTTATATAGTGCCCTTCACTCTTGGGAGGAGACCCCAAATAAATAAATAAACAAATAGATAAAGTGCCACATAAGAGACTTGTAAACAAAATAGAAGCCCACGGTATTAAAGGGACAGTGGCAGCATGGGTACGGAACAGACTGGAAGACAGAAAGCAGAGAGTGGTGGTGAATGGATGTTTTTCTGAATGGAGGGAAGTGTGCAGTGGAGTCCCCCAGGGGTTATTATTGGGACTACTTCTGTTTTAGGAAGTATGTCAAGGCATTGGAGATGGTGCAAAGGAGATTTACCAGAATGGTACCAAGAATGAGGGACTTTAGTTATCAGGAGAGACTAGAGAAGCTAGGATTATTCTCCTTGGAGCAGAGACGATTAAGAGGAGACTCAATAGAAGTTTTAAAAATTAGGAGGGGATTCGATAGGATGAACAAGGAGAAACTACGTCCACTGGTGGGTGGGTCGGTAACCCGACGACACCGATTTAAATAGTTGTTAATTGAAACAGAGGGGAGGTGAAGAGAAAGTTTTTCACACAGCGAGTTGTTCGCATCTGGAATGCATTGCCTGAAAGGGTGGTGGAAGCCGATTTTGATAATAACTTTTAGGAGAGAAGTAGATAACTATTTGGGGAGGACAAGTTTGTAGGATAATGGGGAGAGAACAGCGGACTGGGATTGATTTGGATAACTCTTTTCAAAGAGCCGGCAGAGACCACGATGGGCTGAATGGCCTCCTTCTGTGCTGCTTAATTCTATGATATCAACAGATGCTGCAAAACCTAAAAATGAAGGCTTAGATGAAACAGAAATCCCAGAATTTAATGGATAAAAGATATTTATCAAATTGAATTGGATCCAACTGTCAGCGTGAAGAGAACGGTACATCCCCACAAAGTGTTCCTGACATTCCCTCTGGTTACCAGGTAGCCTGTCAGATTGGTCTGAAAAACACTGTATCCCGATTGAGAAATTGAGTGATCTCAAGTTGTGTCCAGGCCTTCAGATTTTGGCAGAGATATTAAATTGCTTGTCAATTTCACTTCTTTGCACAGCCTTCAGAAATCCATATTTACAATTATTCAGAGCTTCAGAGTTGCAGTGCTTCAGAATCGGTCTTGGGAAGGCACAAAGCAATCTGACGTGTGAGCATGCCACTATATATTCAAAAGAGAAGGCAGTTTCTCCCATGTCTTGGCCAGCAGTCTTCCAGATGAATTGATCATTATTTTGTGAGACCTTGCCAAATCTGCTGACATTTCCTTCATCTCTCTATTTCACAGTAAATGCTTGCATTTTACATTTCAACATTAAAATAAAATTGGCCACTCAATCCACGATTGTTTGTGGACACTGCTGTGTGCAATTGGCTGCCACGTTTAACCACAAAATACACTGTCAATCCACTTTACAATATATTCTGTGAACCATTTGAGACGTCTCAACAGTGTGATAAGGCGCTATATCAAATGCAAAGATTAATATTATTATATTTGACATTATTTATTGTTGAGATGTTTCTGAAGCAATCAGGTGCAATATTGAAAATGCAACTTCTTTCTTGATCACTATTGGGAGTTTCTTTCTCCTGGTGTCCAGGTCAACAATCCCCCCAGATGAAAATTTGTTACTCATTACATGACTGTTTGTGGACATTGCAGTGTGCAACTGGCTGCTGCATTTCGCCCACAAAATACAGTCACTCCACTTTACAGGATATCCTGTGAAGCGCTTTAACATGTCGACGTCGTGATACGGCACTGTATCAAACGCAAGCATTATTGTTATTATTATTATGTGCAAACACTTTCCATGCGGGCTTGTGCCCAGCCATCATTTTTCCAGTGTTGTTTTTAGAGCTTTTCTCTCCACGATAATATCATGAGAACTCCCGAATGAAATCTTGTCTTCCATCACACGTATCCCATTGTTTCTGGGGTACACGGTTCTTTTACAAGCTGCTGAAGCACTTGTTAAAAGCTCCACACAATAATATTGACAGAAACTTGTCTTCAGTCCAATTTAATACTAAAAGAGCTGTCTTTCAAAGGGAGCTGTATTCTTCATGTGCACTTGTCCTGCACATTGTCGAGTAACCTATTCTCTTCAGTGTAAAGATATCATGTAAGTGTATCCTCGCCAACAATTCCCCAAATAAAATTGTCTGCTTGCTTCATGGCTGTGCGCAAATTGGCTGTTCGCCTATAAAATACGCAGTCACTCCACTTCACAGTGTCCTTTGAGACGTCCTCCTGACATGAAAGGACTATATCAAATATAATGATTAACATAAGGATTATTGTGGCTGCATTTGACATTCGATTGATATGAAAAGTAGTCAGGAAGCACATAGAAAAGCTGATGTTTTGGCAATGGGCCAAGTTTCTACAGTTCCCAGTTTCAAATTTAGCCCTCTTGTCTGTAAGAGATTAAAAAAAAATTAATGGCAACCCATTGCACAGTTTGAATCTTACTAATCACTTTTAATAAATTATATTCATCATTTCATTGTTTTGTGTGAGACTTTCCCACGGGCATTCTGAACTCCAATCCAATGGAATATTATTTTCAGAATATGCAAGTTAAGAAAATCAAAATGGAAATTGCCTTTTCAACCTTTGAACGCTTTGAAAAGAACTGATAGGATTGTCACCCTTAAGCTCCTTTAAAGCACAGGAGACATGAGCTGCAAGCCGCAGGAGCTAAAGATGGATGTGCACAGTGAACGAAGGGAATCGGAAGCTTGGATGTCAAGTCCTCTTTTTAAAAGGAATGAGCATTTATAACTGAGCTGTGTATCTGGGCAACTGCAGAGATGTGAACCTTTGTATGACCACAAAACTCTGACCTGGTAAGAGCAGCCAACTCGTTGAAAGGTCGGCAGGTAGTTGGAATGCTATGGTAACATTGCTACCTAGAGACAGGACCAAAAACCCAAAGTAATCAGATTGCTTTATTCAAGCCGAATGTCAACTTTATGTATTCAGCAGCACTTTGGCCTTTGCAAACTGAAATTGTACTTGATTGAGGCTTGTGTTGTGTTAAGGTGAAAGGATTTCCCTTGTTTTGTACCATTGAGTTGTACTGAGCACTTTAGGTGAAAAGGCTGGTCACTTGACCTGGGTAACACAACGTGAAAGGACAGTTTGCAAAAGTGCGACTTTACTGTAAGATCAATGGGTGCTGTTTGGGAAGTAGATCCTGATACCAGAGCCGAGTCAATGGGGCCAGAGAACTTTACAGAACAGAAGGCCATTCTATTGTGTCTGTGCTGTCTCCGAAAGAGCAATCCTTCCAGCTCCATCTACCTGTCTTTTCTCCCAACTACTTCAAATAACTACTCTTTAGATATTATCTGCTTGCCTTTTGAAACCTAATTTGAATATTGCCCCAACCATGTTGCCATCTACCAGCAGAGTCAAATTGGCATTTGAGTCTTGATGTAAAGGTTGCATTGAATAATAATCAGTAACAAGGTTTCATTTCAGACCTAAGGAAGAAGCCTGGCTCCGTTCCTCGGTTTATTAACCAGTGTGTTCAATGGCTCCTCTGGAGGAATAAACGTGACATAGAGAGGGGAGCTGCGATTGATGGACCCGGTATTTGCCTTCAATCGTGTGCAGCTGGCATCTGAAATGATAAATTCCTTTTGCCATCAAAATTTGACAATGTGCTGTGGTGATGACAATGTGGCGCTTGAACCCAGTGGTTTGTGACTGAGCCATGCTGACATCTGACGTTACAAGGTTTAAAAAAAAATGGTGGTGGGTGGTGCAAACAGATTCAATAACAACTTTCAGAAGGGAATCAAATACTTACTTGAAAAGGAAAATGTTGCAGGGGTATGGGAAAAGAGCGGGAATTGGGACTGACTGGGTAACTCTTCCAAAGAGCCGGCACAGGCATGATGGGCCGAATGGCCTCCTTCTGTGCTGTAATATGCTATGATTCTATCTATGTTTTAAAAGTATTTAAATACATTTTACACACAGTGCAAGTCTACAATGGCAGTGCCTCATGCTCCTGATGGCTCGGTTTCAGCTCACCGTGTCACTTGAACATGTGTGACCCACTCTTCCCAACCTCCAAAATAATTATTATCATTGTTAATCCCATTAACTGATGACTACGGTTTCCTTCCTAAATCAAGCAAAATTAAACTGTGCCCACGAGCACGGGAAATAAAAACTCGGTCAGGCTGAACTGTCTTTCCAAAAGAAACTCCCTTCTCTTTTTAAATAGTGCCATGGGATCTTTAACGTCCACCTGTTGGCATCAGGACCTCGGTTTAAAGTCTCATCAGGAGGAGGGCAACTCCAACAATGCAACGCACGTCCAGCGCTGCATTGGAGTGTCAGCTTAGACCATGTGTTTACAAGTCCCTACGTGGGGCTTGAACCCATAACCTTCTGACTCAGAGGCAAGAGTTATCACTGGGCCAGGCTGACAGTGTGCTTGGAGGTCGTCTGGCCTAACATCTCTCTGTTCTTTCTTTCCTCGCAGGCAAACTTGTGCTTTGTGGATATTGACAACCACTTCATTGAGCTTCCAGAGGACTTCCCGCAGTTCCCCAACAAATTGGAATTTATTCAGGAGATCTCAGAGGTGCTGCTCCAGTTTGGTATCCCACCGGAGGGGAACCTTCACTGCAGTGAAAGTGCCACCCAGCTGAAGAACCTGGTGCTGGATGACCTAGCCAATGACAAGAAGAACGGAAACCTGACCAGCGAGACTATCAACATGTACCAGTTTCTGGAGGGCAATGAGACCTTGGCCCGCCTTCGGGCCTTGGCCAAGCGAACAGGGGTGACTGTGGACAAAGTGGAGATCTCGCGCCCAGTGGCGGCGGAGAGAGTGAAGGACACCAAGTGGCAGTGCCCGGAGGAAGACGTACTGGACTACAGGCTGAACGTGCAACTCCGCGAGGTCTTTGCCAACCGCTTCACTCGGATGTTTGCAGATTACGAGGCCTTCGTCATCCAACCAGCTCAGGATATGGAGTCCTGGCTCACCAATCGAGAGCAGATGCAGAATTTTGATAAGGTAATTGATTGCACTATTTACCCCCTCCCCCACACATACATACACACACACATTGAATTTTTGTACTTCTTAGCCATGTAAATCACTTCTGCTGCACATAGGCTTGTAGCTCAGTGGTCAGAGCACTCGCTTGGCAAGTGAAAGACCTGGGTTCGATTCCCAGCAGGGCTAAACTTTGGGCAAGTTTCCTTACTCCACACGCCTGATAGTAATCCCTCAAGAAAAAAAAAATTGGTCACTTCAATCTATGATTGTTTCTGGGACATCCTCCCGACGTGAAAGGCACTCAATAAATGGAATTTTGTTGTTGTTGTTGACCGTCAAGGATTTGCATCCGAGCTGGGTGTTGGGATCAGGGAGGGTGGGGGTAAGAGGGTGACTGAAGGCTCGGTCGAAGACGAGGGTCTTGAAATATGCCTTGAAGGTGGCAAGGAATGAAATGAGGTGAAGGATGGAGTTCCAAAGTAAGGGAGTGAAAAGTCTGGAGTCCCAATTGCCAATGGAGGGACGGGCAGGGCGGGGGCATGGAGCAGATTGGAGTCCACTGAGTGAAGAGAGCAGACAGGTTGGCATGGTCACAATGCTGCGTGATCTGTGTTCTGATGTTAGCTGTAAATGCTGAATCACGAGGACTTTTGTTTAAAAAGAAACAGTGCAACTAAACAACCGTTCTCGGTGTCTTTCCACCTTTAGCCGTCCTGAATGGGTGAGAAGGCTAGAACGAGATGAGGCAGACAATTTTGGGCCCAATTGGCAAATGCAAGCAGAATTTTCATTTCATTTTCATTCAGCACTTGTGATGCAAGATCTCATTGATAGCAGTAAACAAGACTTCCACTTTCACTCGCAAACAGCAAATGTTTGCACCCCCCCCCGGCCTCTTGTGTCGCCTACATATAACTTATATATGTCGACATATTTCAGCTTTAATGCTCGTTTTCAAACATGAAATAGTGAAATTATGTGTGATGTTCAGTTCAGTTGATGATAAATGTGCAGCTGTTGCTAGTATCCGAGATGCTACCCCTCGTGAAGGGTGCTATATAATTTCAAGTTGTTGTCTTTCAGGGCTACTTTACCAATGTAATATAGTGTTCTGCGATAGGAACGCTCTTGGGCAGGTTACAACATGAAAGAGTTTGGGGGACAGTGCAGAGAGGAAGAATTTTCTCAGACTGAGATTTTGCACAAAGAGTAACTTGAATGATGGCTTTTGAGACGTGCAGTTACGGAGAGGGGATTTATGTCACTGTTGGTAGTGACACAAATCCTCACTCCTTCAGAGGATGTGCCCGGCATTCATGGGATCATGCTGTTGAGCATCACCAAGCTGCCTCACCAAGACTTATTTACATCGGGACTTTTTGCTCATACGCCAGGCTGACACTCCAGTGCAGCGGTGGGGTAGCACTGTGTTGTCTGAGGTGCCATTCTTTGGATAAGATATAAAACCGAAATCCTGTTCAGGTAGCTGTTAAAGATGTTTATGTCTTGTCCTTCGTATGAGACATTAAACTGATGTCCCTTCTGCCTGTTCAGATGATTGTTAAAGATCCCATCTTACTCGAAAAGAGAAGGGAGTTTCTCCCGGTGTCTTTGCCAACAATCCCCCAAATAAAATTGGTTACTCACTCCACAGATGTTTCTGTGCGCAACTGGCGGCGGTGTTTTGCTCACAAAATACACAGTCAATCCACTTTACAGTATATCCTGTGAAACGATTTGAAACATCTCAATGACTTGATGAGATGTTATATCAAGTGCAAGGATTATTATCATCCTATGGCATGCTTTCAAAAGGGAGTGAACAATCTATGTCACTTCCTGGTTGTTTGTGGGATGTTGCTGTGCACCACATTGGCTGCTGGGTTTGACCGGAAAATACAGTCACCACAGTCTACAGAAACCTTGTAAGGTTTATCCTTGTCATTATTACTTAGGTGCTGAAATGAAATATTGAAAGATGAAAGCCAACAATAAGGAAGGACTGTTTGCAGTAGATCTTCACCAAATGTGGGCAGGAACATTGAGGGCATTTTGCTTCTGGAAGCATGTCCAATGTAAAGCACAATATAAATAAGGTGGTGTTTGTTTGTTTGCTTGAGGTGCACATGGCGATTACACTTCTCAAACATTCTTTCCTTTCTTGCCTGTTTAAGATTCTTGGCTGCCCTGCAGGTCAATATTAGTGTCACCGCACAATTGATAGATGAGGCACAGTGCTCTCTCTTCCTGTTGATGACCTGGTCAGTCTGTGGCATTGTTTCTCAGGGAAACCAGGATGAGCAAGTGGATTGAAATCTTGTAACAAAAGGAAACCCGCCAGTCAGTGCTGATGTCACTGCTGCCTGAAGAAATTGTCTGACAACTCCTTCATTTCAACAAATGACTCATTACAAATCCTCTTCTGTTTAGGCAGCGCATCGTATAATCTTTTTGTCCAGAGCTGAAAATGTTTCCTGACACATCCGAGAGGCACAGTGTCTCGCAACACTTCCAGACAATGACTATGGCTTTTGTTCAAAGCATGGACATTGATGCAATCAATCTGGACCTGGAATAATCCTTTTTATGCAGTAAACTTTATTAGTGCCCTACCACATTGTTTAGACATCTCTCATTTGGTTACATAGGAATGAATGTATCGTGCTGTGAAGGTGAATGTAGAAGCCAATTTACCACACGGGAATGTGCCACAAACAGCCAAGATCCATCTTATCTGCATGTTTGTCAGTTAGGACACCGAGGGAAACTCCCTTCTCTTTTCGAATAGACTCATGAGATCTTTAACGTCCACCTGAACAGGCAGACTGGGCCTCAGTTTAAAATCTTGATATAAGAGCACAATGTCAATGCAAAGCTGTATCTGAACAAATTATTAATTCATGGCCAGGATCAAATTTCTTTCCAGCACACAGAATATTTTAGCAAATATTTTTTAACTGCATGCCTGGATCTATTTTAAAATGCAGATTTCCACCAACACCACTTGGCATGTTTCCTTAAGGAAGTTCAGATATGAAGTCTTCTGAATTATACATTATTTAATCTTTCCTTTGTGCAGAAATACGTGTTTCCCAAGAGAAAGTGGAATTGGACAGTGTGTGATCATGCAATCCTACTTTTGAACTTCATCCTTCAGAAAGGACCCTTTCATGAATTTGCCTGGGATCAAAACTCGGGGGATTGCTTCCAGATTTTTATGCTTTCGTTTTATATATTTGCATAAAAATAAAATCACATCTCAGAAAAAAATTAGATTGCTTACCCTATCCCTGCCTCCAGTTGCAGTTTAAGAAGCAAATTCACTTTTAGATCAGCTTGGAATTCCAGCTTCTTTATCCAGATAATAATAATAGTCCTTGCATTTGATATAGCTTATTATCAAGTCATTGAGATTATCAAGTCATAGAATATATTGTGTATTTTGTGGATGAAATGCAACAGCAATGTCCCACAAAAAGTTGTACCAAATTTTGAGGGATTATTACCTCCCGATAGCGATCTGCCAATCAATTAACAACCGGTTTCATACTTACTGTTAGGTAAACAGAACCGTGTGGAGTAACGAAACCCGCCTAAGGTTTCGCCCTGCCCAAGAATCGAACCCAGGTCCTCTCGCTCTCGAGGCGAGTGCTTTAACCATTACGCTACGGGGCTCCCAATTTCCCATAATTTCCTAAATTTTGTCAACTCAGTCTAACAATCACATAAAAGAAGGTCTTTGGTCCATGGAACCCAGGCTCCTTTTGTTAGGTCCCAGCACTATGTTACTGTGATGATGGATGAAGGGTTGCGTGAACAATCAGTGGGCTGATAGGACATTTCTATTAGCACTCTAGAGGATTTTCTCCTTGTCCATATGTGCTTCCCATCAACTACATGGTGAACGTCATGAGGCATCCATGATGATCTGCTGTGTATGACTGTCTCACGCTGGCTCAATTGATAGCGCTCTCGCCTCGAAGTCGGCAGGTTGTCAGTGCAAGCCCACATCGAGACTCGGAACCCCTATCATCTATGCAGACACTCTGAAGGGTTGTCGGAGTTCTGTATTGTTGGAGGAGCTGAAGACATTAAACTGAGGTTTCCGTCTGCCTGTTCAGGTAGACGTTCAAGATCCCATGGCATCATTTGAAAAGAGAAAGGAGTTTCTCTCTCCTGGTAACCTGGCCAACATTTCCCCAAGTAAGATTGGTTCTTCACTCTGTGTGCAAATTGACTGCTACATTTGCACCCAAAATACACAGTCACTGCACTTTACAGCATATCCTGTGAAGCGCTTTGAGATGTCTTGACATCATGATGAGGTGCTACATTAAAGATAAGAATAATAATTATTACTCAATAGGCAACTAACATCGCAAATATAGTATTATTTCCACAGCACAACCCATCTGTGCTCAGGGAAAGATCAGCTATTTTGATAAATCAGGACATTTGTAGTTTAATTGAAGCGCTATCTAAAACTAAAATAAAAGGTGGATAAACTCAGCCAATGTAGGAGAAACTGAAACATCAAAGATTTGTTAAAAAAACGGTCTTTGAGAGATATGTATATGAGACTTAAAATGTAACTGATTGTTTTTTACTTTCAGGCTTCGTTTCTCTGTGACCAGCCAGAACCCTCCCTCCCCTTCCTCTCTCACTTCATCGAAACCCAGATGTTTGCCACTTTCATTGACAACAAAATCATGTCTCTGTGGGAGGAGAAGGACCCCCTGCTCCGAGTGTTCGATTCAAGAATCGAGAAGCTAAGGATGTACAATGTTCGAATCCCTACACTCCGCACCTCAAACTACCAGAAATGCACGGTCTTAAAAGAAGCTGGTGAGTGCAGGTTTTCTCTTCTTCACTCTCTCTCTTTCTGGTCATTCTTTATTCCGTTTTATTTTTACACTTTCTTCTGATGAGATGTTAAACTGATGTTAAATAATCATCTACCTGTTCAGGACTTACTCGAAAAGAAAAGGGAGTTTATCTCTCCAAGTATCCCGGCCAACAATACGCTAAGTAAAATTGGTCTCTGACTCCATGGCTGTTTGTAGGACATTGATGTGTGCAAATTGGCTGCCACATTCTCCTACTAAATAGTCACTCTGCTTTACAGTGAATCCTGGGAAGTGTTTGAGACATCCTCCCGAAATTTAGGGAGTATTATTATTAAGACATGATTTATTCCTTGTACTCAGTGGAAACTGAAACAGCATCCGCACAAAAATCGATTGTTGCATCCATTAAGGCCATTAAAACCGCATGTCACAGTGGATTCATTGAACTGTGAATCAGTGGAGAGCGGTGTCTCTTGACTGATAATAATCCTTGCATTTCATATAGCGCTTTATCATGCCACTGAGACGTCTCAAAGTGCTTCATACAATGTACTGCAAACTGTATTGACTGTGTATTTTGTGGGTGAAACACGGCAAACAATTGCGCACAGCAGTGTCCCATAAACAGTCGTGGAGTGAGTGACCAAATTTGTTATTATACATATTTTTTATTTGGATGATTTTTATTACACCTGGAAAATAATCCGCCAATCGACTAACATCTGGGTTCCTGCTTACTGCTAATTAAACAGAACTGCTTGTATATTTGCACTATGCTCAGATGACAAACAGTAATTTACTAGATGAACGAAGGCAGTATGAATTGTCTTTCTCAGTAAATAATCATACGAGCAAGGAGCAAATCCTTTTCTTCATTTATTTTCCCATACTTTGTGTGAGCTGATCATTCACTAGTGGAATGGAAAGTCCATTGTGATCGAATTTCTCTGAATGTTCAGAAAATCGGTCGGGAAAAGTGAGCAAAATGGTTTGTGAGGATAGATCGTAGATGTAACACTGTTCTTAACATGGCCTTTCATGATTATAAATTTACATGTGCAACTCATCGGCATGAAAGTTTTACAATTGGTTCTTGAAAAAGACCAAGAGACTCCTCTCCTCTTGGAACAAATTACTTTTTCGTATAGGCTTAAAACCTAACTGCTCCCGTTCTCTGGAATTTCATCCTGGAGACTCTCCAATTTGCTGTCTGTCTCACATCTTTCAAGATGTGTCTCTTTAATCACTCCTTCGGTTAACTTTCGCATCCCACCCCCTCGGCTCCACCACCAGCTCGGGTGCAAGCCAGGACTGTCTTCCCGACGTGAAAGGTGCTATATAAATGAATTTGTATTTTATTATGTTGTCTGTTTAGTGATGGAGGCCAGGGTTCAAATGGAGGCAATGTGGCAATGGAATCATTCCTTGTACTCAGTGTACTCCTTGACCCACAGCCTTGTTCAGTTGCCTTTGGGTGTTCATTGTGTCTCCATATAACCGAGTTGTTTCAAAGCTGTGAAGCTTTACAGGATGGTGGATAGGCTTCTTCTCATTCAACCTTGCTTTTTAGAACATTTCGCATATCAAGGGTAAAGTGTATAAAAAAACCCTGATAAAGGGTGCTTTCATCTGGTGCATTCAGCAACGAAATGACCCCCTCAATGACCAGGGAGTCTCATTTGAGCGCCAAGATGTTAGGATATAATTTAATTCCGTCAAGTGCCAGGAATTTCCTTGTGTGTCCCTGACGATCCCTGTCCCACTCGTGCCCCACTTGAGACCATCTCTGATAAACTCTCTCAGGATGGAGTGGGGGATGAATAAATCACAATAGAAAAGCAGCAGAACTTGCGGGAAGCATAACAAAGCAATCTGCTTAACAAATTATTATGCTAAAGCCCCAGTAAAATCCTTAATCGTGCGAGAAAATATTGTCGAGTGTGTCGATGTTCCAGAATTTTCCTGATGCAAGGGGATTTATGTTCTCTGAGATGTTTGAAGTGCTGGCAGCTAATCTCTTTTCAGGACATCAATAAAGCACGATCATCAATGAAGAAAATGTGAGAGAATGTCACACATGCTTTTTATCCGCAGACATGTGGCTTGTTCAAAGGCTAACATCAATCGACATCCTGGTGCCAGAAGCCCATGTGCTTTCCTCAGAAGACCAGGGCCAGACCGAATGTAACAAAACTTCCATTATGTTTTTTCACCACTAATTCTGTGGGTGATGGACTGTATCACTTGTCCCCTAACAATTAGAAACTATAGGGTTTATTCAGTGTAAGGCCAATAACACACACAATAACCACCTCGGGTTCCACTTTCATTTAGTGAAATAATTTAGACTTGTTAAAATTTATTCTAAATCAAATTCGTCAAAGAGAAGCAAATGTGTCTTAATCTCAAGCTTAAATGAAAGGAAGGTTTTATCTTTATACAGTTCAGTACAGAAATTCACTCAGGTTTTATTTGTTTAATAAACATACATAGTACCTTGCAATATAAACGTGACCCTACAAAAACAGATAAAGGATTTAGTTTTCCATGCTAGAAGATTTTTCAGAGAACTGTTTTCAGAGAACAGTGGCACATATTGTCCACCCCTCCCCTCACCCCAAACAAACAAACAAACAAACAAACAAACAAACAAACAAACAATGGAATTACAAGTAAAAGTCTGTTCCCCTTTGCTTCGGGCATCATGTTTCCATTCTGATGTTTGAGGACTTTGGGTCAGATGTTTATTCTCGCCCACTCAGTGCACAAATGTGTGAGTTTCACAGTGGCCTCTATCTCGCTTTGAATGGAGTGGAGCAGCCATGGTTGCCCTCTATAGAGAGATTGTTGGTGTGTGAAATTTCAATTTGGTGTAACTTCTTTATTGTAGCTGGTTAATGATGTATGTCCATAAATTAAATTAACACCAACGATAAGCTCCTTGGTTCCCTCTACATATCAATCTCGTCTCCATTTTTGATATCACTGCCCACCCAGTGTAACACCAAATAGTGTAAGTTTTATGAGTTTGGATCACCTTTTTGGTTGGCCAACAAAGTAATCATAGAAATAACAAAAAAACAAAGATTTATGCTATAATTCTAGAAATATTCAATCAAGAGACATTTATTTTTGTTGGCCAACCCGAGAGTTTGGTCACCATTGGTCTAGATTAACTCGATTTACGGATATACAAAATAAATCCCAAGGGTGAATGCAACAGAACAGAAGATACCAGGTTCGACTTTTCATTCTTTCACTCTTTGAGAGAATGCCCAATGCTTAAGGTCCAAATAAGCTCTTGAATTTTCTTCCTCATTGCTGCAAGTTAGTTTTCAACAGTGGGGCTCTCTTACAAAAATTCTAACTGGGCTCTGCATCTTGAGGTATAAAAGAGCTATATATTCTAAAAATATATTGCTGATGAAAATGACAGCTTTTCCTTCATACACAGTCAATGTGAAGTTGCTATTTAGAAGGCTAATTTGCCTTCTTTGGCTGATAAAAGGTAATGTATGAAAGTAGAGTTGAGGCACTCTGCTGCTCACTTGTGTCACCGATGGAAATAGCATGTTCCTGGATGAACTGAAAATCCAAATAATAATAATAATCCTTGCATTTGATACAGCACCTTATCACATTGTTGAGATGTCTCAAAGCGCTTCTCAGAATATACTGTAAATTTGTTTGACAACCGGGTTCCTACTTACTATTTATTTTCGAAGCTCAGGGACTCATGCCACATTAACATTGCGGTGATCCTGAAATTCATGCTGAATTACAATTTCTTTTCACTTCGTTGATCCAGAGGCTCTATACTGAAAGAAAAGTCCTGTGCGGGCAACTCAACCAGGCTTAATGGATGCTTTTTAATAAAAAGCAAGGAAAAGCTAATATGACACAGCAGCAGCTAAAGTTTAAGATTTTCTTTTTCCCTGCATAACACATTTCAAATCTGGTCGGACAAATCGGATAATTCAAGGGCAGACAGACCTTGAATTATACAGTTATAGTTAGGAATTGGAACATGAAAGCCAGATTTGCTCAACAGAAAAAGCTCTTTTGGCCATCGTATATGTAAAGGAATTTGCCTTTTTCAATGATTAATTCTATTTTCCTTCCCCATATTTCATCAGCAAGCACCCAGCCAGTCCCTAGTCAGGAGCACAGATGGACTGTACCTCTGCTATTCAGGCTCAGCAACTCACTGGTCCTAATAGTCAGTACTTTGGACTTGTCCCTTCTCTCGCCTTCTTCAAGGTCCACCTCAAGACTTTGTCTTTGACTGTGCTTTCTGCTATCTTCCCTCCGCACCCCTCACCAACCCCAGTTTGGGTGCAAATCATGGACTGTCCAGTGCTTTGGGATGTCCTCCAGACGTGAAAAGCACTGTATGATTGCAATTTGTTGTTGTCATAAATCTTTGTTATTCAACTCTCGGTGCACAAGTGGAGAAAGGAGTAAACCTTGGAATTAGTATTATTTACCATTTATATTATATTTGTATTATACATCAGTGCAATTTATTACTTATTGAAGTCAACTGGAACAAAACTGATTTCGGTTATATGGGTTACCAGGAAGGGCAGTGCAGGCCATGACATTGGATTCAATAGAGAGCAAACAATTTGAAGGACAAAACATTTTCATGTTTTATGTTCAGATCAGTATCCTAGCTTAAACCTTTGAAGCGTGACAGAGAATGGAGAAGGTGAAGATGAAGGGAACAGCCCATGTGGATTGAACTAAATGGTTGATTTTGAGGGTGAACTGTCTGGATGTTCATCTGTGCCTGTTCAGGTGAACATTCAGAAGATCGCATGGCATTATTCAAAGGAGAAGAGAATTGTTTCCAGTGACTTTGTGGTGTTCACCTCTCCCCTTGGCTTGGCAGGGCACTTATCGATTGCATTGTCTTGCCTTGCGATCACTGGGACTCACCTTGTTGCACCTTGTAATTGTATCACGCAGCCCAAGCTATTGAGCAGCGACTGGTGAAGATTGACCACACTGCCATCCACCCCCATTTACTGGACATGAAGATTGGACAGGGCAAGTATGAGCAAGGCTTCTTCCCCAAGCTGCAGTCTGATGTCTTAGCATCGGGGCCAACAAACAACAAGTAAGTGTAACATTATACTTTAGTTACTTTTGGCTTCTTCCCCCATTCTCCTGCCTCCATCTTAACGAGAGGCTTGCGATTATACAACCAGAGCAGCACTTATCTACTGATGACTACTCTTCATTCATATGGCATTATTCAAACGAGAAGATAATTGTTCCTAGTGCCCTGACTGTCTGTGGGACATTGATCAGTTCAAATTAGCTTCCGTTTCACCTACAAAATACAGTGACTACACTTCACAGTAAAGCACTTTGAGATATCCTCTGACGTATATATTCAAGTGCAACAATTGGTTATTACTACCCAGTCATTCAAACTATTTAATAATAATCCTTGCATTTAATATAGTGCTATATCACGTCTTCCAGACGTCTCAAAGTGCTTCACAGAATATACTGGAAAGTGAATTGACTGTATATTTTGTGGGCGAAACACGGCAGCCAATTGCGTGCTACGAATAGCCGTAGATTGAGTAGCCAATTTTTTTGAGGGCTTGTTATCCGGAGGAAGCAATCTGACAATTGACTAACAAACCCGGATTCCTACTCTCTGCTAGGTAAACAGAGGTGTGTGGAGTAAGGAAACTTGCCTGAGGTTTAGCCCCATCTAGTAATCGAACCCGGGTCCACTCAGTTGCAAGACGAGTGTTCTGACTTATACGTTACAGGACTCCACCATTACCTTTACAAATCTTCCTTTCACAGTCGATGGGCAAATCGAAGTGCCACAGCCCAGCGAAGAAAAGATCGTCTGAGGCAACATTCAGAGCATCTTGGACTGGACAACGATCTGAAAGAGGTACACAGTGACCCCCTCTATTCTCAGGATCATAGTCAGGGCAAAGGAGAGGCTTGTGTCTTTGAGGGCAGGACTATGGAAAATTCAGCATCTGAACTCGTAATAGATATTTTACCAATTTTGATCCAAAAAAATCAAGCTTTTCTGGCATCTATAATTTCGAGTGTTTGAGATGAGGATATAAATGCAAGTGCCCATGTGTATTGCGTTTCCATGTTCAGTAGCACTCATTCTCACCTCATTCTGAGGTGTTTTTTTATCCAACATTTCACCAAGTTTGATGCAAGAGAAGATCAAATCCGAGTTTCATGTGATTATATTATGCAGTAACCGAGTTAGTAGCTCAGTGGAATATTAAATGGCCTTGCAGCTCTGCAGTGAATGTAAACTGCACATTTCGAAGAATATGTGAAAGAGGATTTCAGTGCATGATAGCTTTAATGCACCAACTTGTGCCGAGGTTGATCCCAGTGCACTTTGAGCAGGCGCTTGAAAATGCCACTCCCTCACTCTCAACCCTAATCACATGTTGCTCAAAGGCAAGAGAATGCAAAGCAATTCATGCAACTTAACCTTTGAACTACGGGTGGGGGTGGGGGGAGGAATGAGCAAGGCATCATTGAAATCCATTTGTTTGATAATAGAGTTCACCTGGCTCAACTCACATTTTTAAAAATCAAAATATGATTTGCGTTTCTCTTTGGGGCACTTGTACAGACAGTATCTGTTCTTGGATCCCAGGATTGACCTCTGCACATCTTTGCAGTCCTGCAGGGATGCCCAGTGGTGCACGTTGAGTGATTTTCGGGCCCTTTTGACACAGTTAGTAGGTAGGGGCATTTATTTTGCTGCGAGAGGGGGAATATGACAGTAGTGGCATTATATGCAAAGCCACAGCGACGTTTTTGTGAGCGAGTGGCATTTTCTCTAGCAAATAACGTTGCCTACTTAGATAAAGAAAAGCTTTGGCGACTGACCCTTTGATCATCTCACACAGTCTGTGTTTTAATGTAAGAATCATCAATCTTGTCTATTTCATTGTTCCCGTTGATGAAGTTACATCAACGTTTACATCAATGTTTGATGATGAAGGTTTGCTTTTGAACTCGGTTTTACCTCAAATCGACTGGTTTCAGAACACGTAACCAATTGCAAATTAAAGTCAACCAGTACTGGGGCCTTCTGACAACAGTTAGCTTTAGAAACAAGTGAAAAACTCCACTTTGCAAATTTCCAGCCATTGCCAAATTATTTTTGCCAAACTACTGGATTATAATATTTGAATCGAATACAGGAGTCTGGGGAAAGGACAGGTAAATACGACTGCAAGGATTGCTTTTGAGGGAACCGGCACAGACACGATGGGCGGAATAATCTTCTGTGCCGTAAAATTCTATTGTTCTGCAGTTTTAATATCTTCACTTCCTTTAAGTATCAGATCATCCTCTGCCTCTAGCGTTTCAAATCTGGCCCAATTTTTTTAGAAAAGTTTTTAAAAAATTTACGTTGTGGTACAGAATTTCCACCTGGTCCAGATTTACTGTATTCAGGGTAAGCTCAGAATTTGGCAAGTTGTTAAATGCAGCCTTTGTTTTGAAGCTGGTTTTCTTCAAGATCTTTTAAGAACTGAAGTTATTAAATTGAGGCCCCGACTGCTTGTCGGGTGGAGGTTAAGAACCATAGCACTATTCAAAAAGAGAAGGGGGTTTCTCTCTCGCAGTGTCCTGGCCAGTCATTTCATGGCTGTTTGTTAGTTGCCGTGTTTGCCTCCCAAATGCAGTCGTTACACTTTACTCCACTACTTGCTGTGCGCAATTAGCTGCCGCGTTTCGCCCACAAAATGTACAGTCAATTCACTTTACAATATATTCTGTGAAGCGTTTTGAGATGTCTAGAAGACGTGAAAAGCGCTATGTCAAATGCAAGGATTATTATTTATTATTATTATATATAGTAGACTTTACAGTAAATCCTGCAAAAGGCTTTGAGACATCCTCCCGATGTGAAAGGTGCTATTTCAGATGTAAGAATTATCACTTTTTTTTATGATTAAGCAAACTGTATTGAAATGTAAGACTGAATTGAGTAATGTGCAGAATTATCTGCACTGCACATTTACTCTAAATTGAGTAAATAGAGACCCAGGGGGAATTTCTCCCCTAAAAAAATGATGAACCCGAGCTGCCTGGCACAACGACCACAAGATCACAGAAGCTTGATTGAAATGAGTTTTATTTTCAGCAAGGTGTGTAAATAATAATCCTTGCATTTGAAGTAGCATCTTATCAGGTTGTTGAGACGTCTCAAGTGCTTCACAGGATATATTGTAAAGTATTTTGTGAGCGAAACAGCTAGTTTGCGCACAGAAATGTCCTACAAATAGCCATAGAGTGAGTGACCAATTTTAACTCGGGGATCGTTGGGTATGACAACTGGAGAAACTCCTTTCTCTTTTCGAATAGTGCCATAGGATTTTTAATGCTCCCCTGAACAGGCAAATTGGACCTCGCAATGTCTCATCGGAAGGATGGCACCTCTGACAATACAACACTCCTGCAGTACTGCACTGGAGTGTGATTCCAAGTCCCAACATGGGGCTTGAACCCATAACCTTCAAACTCAGAGGTTACCACTGCGCCAGACTGACAGCAGAATGATATCATGTATTTGTATTTGCTACGCTTGTTGCAAGTTTCTGCTCTCCATCACTTTGGATGGTCAGTGCCCCTTGAAGCTCTGTATTTTTAAGCCCCTTTCAATCTTGGATGTGCTAATGTTATGTGCGAAACAAGATCTTCACTGTAACTTTACAACACTTAAAAAAATGAGTTCAAACCCATTAGTTTTCAAAATCCAACCTTCACCACTGTTTCTGATTCTTTGCGAATAATTTTTGTTCTTTTTCTGTCTGTTCTTTTACTTTCTTGTTTCTTTCCTTTTTTTTCTGCGGCTTCCTGTGCATGCTCATTTGCTTTCCGTTTCTCTCGGGGTGCATCTGGCCGATTCAGCCAAGACAGGTGCTCCTGCTCCAGCAGAACTCTATGGTATTCTGGGAGTGGGATCAGGGCCCACCCCCACCCACGCGACCTCCTAAAAAATCGTTCTCTGAGTGCTCTCTGGTATGTTGTGTGAGAAATGTATCTAAAGGAGTGTAGAAAGAGGCTGCCACATCTCACTGCTTTGATTCACGGTTTTGATCTGTTTTTACGTGTCGAATTAGCACAAACAATTTCTATATTTGCTTAAAGTGATCTGGAAGTGTCCATTAAGTCACCTCAAAACCTCTCAGAGACTTTTTCATTCATTTCTTTGAATGATGCTGTTCCTCAGTTCCTCAGTCCTATAGGCTTGCGTTGACTTGGTGTTGGATGAAAATATCCAGTAAACGAACACACTGATGTGCCCTAGCGCTTTAACCCGACGAGCCTACTTCAAAGCACTAACCCCTCAAGGAAGTTTGAAGTATTTTACTCACACTCACTGATGTTCGTTTCACTCAACCTAACACGGTCATTGTACAGAGAGCTGGGACAGTGGCTACATATTGTGTGTTTCAAAATTGCATCCATCCCTTTGTTGACAAAAAGCTTTTTTGTGAAAGTTATGGTGAGACTTCTCAATGACGTAATAATGCTATATCAAATCAAGTCTTCTTATATTATAACAATAATAATAATCCTTGCATTTGATATTGCATCTTATCACATCTTCGAGATGTCCCAAAAGAATATACTGTAAAGTGAATTGACTGTGTATTTTGTGGGCAGAATACTGCAGCCAATTGCGCACAGCAGTGTCCCACAAATAGTCAAGACCCGAGTGATCAATTCTTTGGGGGATTGGAGGGATTATTACACCCAGAAAGTGATCCACCAATCTACTAACAACTGGATCTACTTACTGATAAGTAAACCTAGGCATGTTGAGTAAGGAAACTTGCCTAAGATTTTGTCCCGCCCGTGTATTGAACCTGCATCCTCTTGCTTGCGAGTTGAGTGTGCTAACCACTACACCTTGGGACTCCATGTGTTCACTTCGGTCTTGCAACACCGAGCCGCTACTCTGCATGAAGTGTGCAGTGTAAATGCTAGTTGTTGTTGATGCCCTGATGGGGAATTACCCATTGTTTCTAAATACCAACAATATATATTTGCATAGAGCCTTTCACGTCCCATTCTCCCATTCTTACCGAAACAAAATAAATGTCAGTGCATTAAATATCCAATGAATGCAGTCATGCACATATCTCATTCAGTTCTGCTCTTCAAAGACCCCATTGATTATCTCAGTAATAAAGCTGTTTACCAGAATAGTCTGCAAGGCTTTGAGGCTTCTGTTCAATACGATATTTTGTATAAGATTAGATGTAGGTTAAAACGTTGCTTTAAACACGTTTGCTCTGGTCAGCAGAAATACATTCAAGAAGCCCGGAGCTTTGGGAAGAGCCTTAGGCAGCCAAAGCTGTCAGATCTGTCGCCTGCTGTCATCGCACAAACCAATTGGAAGTTTGTTGAAGGACTGCTGAAAGAATGTCGAATGAAGGTAACTTTTTGTTCACGAGGATCGGGGTAGACAAGAAATGAATTCTTTCTCTTCCTCATCTTAATAATAATCATTAATAATCCTTGCATTTGGGATAAAGCCTTATCACGTCGTCGAAATGTCTCTAAGCGCTTCACATGGTATACTATAAAGTGGAGTGATTGTATATTTTGTGGGTGAATGCGGCAGCCAGTTGCATACAGCAATGTCCCACAAATATCCATGACCAATTTTATTTAGTAGATTTTTTAGCCAGGACACCAGGAGAAATTCCCTTCTTTTTTCAAATAGTACCATAGGATCTTTAACATCCATCTAAACAGGCAGTCGGGACCAATTGTGCCAATTGTGCACAGCAGAGTCCCACAAACAGTCACAGACTGAAGTGACCAATTTATTATTATTATTTTTTTTGAAGGAATTATTATCCCTGGAAATGCAATTCGCCAATCGACTAACAACCTGCTTCCTACTTACTGCAGGGTAAACAGAGGCATGTGGAGTAAGGAAACTTGCCCAACATTTCGCCCTTCCAGGAATCAAACCCAGGCCTCTTGCTTGCGAGGCAAGTGCTCAGAGCTACAGGACTCCATATCTCTGTTTTCACTGAACAAAAAAAGTGGGTCAAATTCACATCTGAGACTCAGCAGTGAGTGATACCCCAAGGATTGGAATCCTGGCACAATATTTAAACCTATCTCCGCCCCCCTCCCCCCCTCACAATCACCAGTCCAGCAGTGGAGGCCACTTAATCTAACACCTTGTGCTGACTCAGCACAAAGCTGTTACCATTCAACTCTTGTTTGTTATCCATCTGGAAGGCCAAGAGGAGGGAGATTTAATTTATGTAAAAACTGAACAATTTAGCCCCCCCCAATCCACTCTGCCACTCTGTTTCATTTTCAGTGTAATTCAGGTTCAGAAAGTGATTTTTTTCTTCTTCTAATCCGTTCCTCCACAGAACCAGTCAAGTGTTCAAGTATAAATGAGCAGCAGCTTTTGGGACTGGAATGTCAATTCACATGTATTCTTTTCCAGACCAAGCGGATGTTGGTGGAAAAAATGGGGCATGAGGCTGTGGAGCTGGGGCACGGGGAGGCCAACATTACAGGCCTGGAGGAGAACACACTCATAGCCAGTCTGTGTGACCTCCTAGAGAGGATTTGGAGTCACGGACTGCAGGTCAAGCAGGTAAGCCAGTGATGGACAACCTTTTTGGTCGGCCAACAAAATACATTTTCCCTCCCTTGAAACTTGATTTGTTTCATAAATTAGACTAGTGCAATGTTTGATGGACCACATCTTGACGGCCCTGAGGCCACTACTGGGCCGTGGGCCATGGGTTGGCCACCACTGAGGTAAACATCACTCAGACATGTTGTACTGCCAATTTTGATCAATCAATCCATCCATCCATCCATCCATCCATCCAATTAATCAATCAATCAATCAATCAATCAATCAATCGTCTTATCAATGTGTTCCTCGTCTCTCTTGATAGAGTGGCTCCTTGCTGTTGAGGGATGGGCAGCCTCCACTTCCTGCCTAAGTGAGTGTTAGGAGAATACATTGATGATTCAAAATAATCAGCCTTGCATCAGATATAGAGTCATTGACACATCTCAAGTTGCTTCATAGGATATACTGTATTTTGTGGGCGAAATGTGACAGCCAGTTGTGCAAAGCAATGTCCCACAAACAGTCATGGAGTGTGTGATCAATTTCATTTGAGAGATTTGTTGGTCAATGCCCCGTGAGCGAGAAAAACCCTTCTCTTTTCGACTAGTGCCATGGGATCTTTACCATCCACCTGAACACCTTTGACTATGGTAACAACACCCCCCAGCACTGCATTGGGAGTGTCAGCTTGGATGATTCCAAGTCCTGTGGGCTCGAACATCTGGCCCAGCTTATCCTGCACTCTGAGTCCTGTACTTGCAGAAGGCAGTTCCAATTGTAAGCCGAACAACTCCTCAGCTCTTCCTTTTTTCCTCCTTTATTCCAGGGAAAGTCTGCACTGTGGTCTCACCTGCTTCATTTTCAGGAGAGTGAGGAGAAGCGGGAGGGAGTGATAGAGTCTCCAGGTAGGTTATTTGTTCTTCCCATTGTCTTGGGCAGCGGCATTTGAGTTGCAAGCTCCGTGCTTCAGCGTCAGACGGACTTAAGATTGCTCGTCTGCTCATGCGACTCAGTGATATCATGCCACGCGCTGAATCATGCGGCCATAAAGGCATATTAGTCAGCCCCAACGAGGGGGGACCCAAGGAGGGGCGAATCAATGAGGTCATGTGCTCCACGCATGTATAAAACCATGGTGAAGCTTGTGAGGAACTGTTCAAATCACTGTTGACATCACTTTCTGTATGTGCGCGTCTGTGGAGGACGTGCACACGCAGAAAGTGATATCAACAGTGATTTGAACTTCACTTCCTGCGAACTGCACAGGAAACACTGCTGACACCAGTGATTTGGTTATATCTTCCTGACGTGAAAGGCGGAAATGCACTTGTTTTTTGTATTTGTTATGGCAAGAGCGGCACTGGTGATGTGACGTTGGTGGTGATGCCTGAGAAGTATGGTGTAACATGCAGGATCTGATATCAGTGGTGACCTGCTGACAACAACATCAACAACAAATTGCATTTATATAGTGCCTTTCACGTTGGGAGAATGTCCAAAAGCGCTGAAAATGAAAGCTGACCTGACCTGAAACTTGTAATCTTGGAATTCAAGCTTCACTCTGGTGTTTTATGTCCCCACCTACAAATGAGACCCTTATGTTTGCAGTGAACAGTACCGAATCTTACAGCTAATAGTCTCTGAGTTTGGTGTACTTTGCCAAGTTGCTAAGCTCTGGAGGATGATTTGAGAAGGCTCCACATTGTTGACTGCTTCATTGTGCTTACAGGTGGAAATGGACTGGAGCGTCGGAGATCAGAGACTGGGTTGAACCTGCCATGCCTCAGAGTGTCCCTCATCCAAGACATGAGGTATGTTTAACCTGAGCGCTGAAGGGAATGATGCTGTGAACAAGGAATATGAGCGGAATATGGCACACAGAGTAGCTCCTGTTCAGTTACAGTACTACGGCAACAATTTGGATTTGAGAAGTCTCAACATTGTTGACTGCTCCAATGTGCTTACAGGTGAAAATTGACTGGAGGGTCTGTGGAGTCATGTAGCTCAGTGGTTAGATCACTCGCCTCGCAAGCGAGAGACCCGGGTTTGATTCCCGGCCAGGGCGAAACCTTAGGCAAGTTTCCTAACTCCACACGCCTCTGTTTACGCACGTCTCATTATCAAAGGAACCTGCTTGTTAGTCGATTGTCGGATCGCTTTTCCGGGGGTTAATAATCTCTTCAAAAATAATAATAGTAATTTGGTCACTCAATCCACAACTGTTTGTGGGACACTGCTGTGTGCAATTGGCTGTTGCGTTTCGCAAATTATACAGTCAATTCACTTTACAGTATATTCTATGAAGCGCTTTGAGAAGTCTCGAAGACGTGGTAAAGTGCTATATCGAATGCAAGGATTATTATTATTATTTACATGGAGTAGTTAGTGTATTGGTCTCGCTAACGAGGGTAACCGGATTCGATTCCCGACAGGGTGAAAATGTAGGCAAGTTTCCTTGCTCCACACGTCTCTGTTTACCTAGCAGTAAGTAGGTACCCAGTTGTTTGTTGATTGGCAGATCGCTTTCCGGGGGTTAATAATCTCCCCACTCCCCCAAAAATAAAAATTGGTCACTGAATCCACCACTGTTTGCAATTGTCTGCTGTGCGCAATCGTCTGCTGCATTTCACCCACAATATATACAGTGAATTCACTTTGCAATATATTCTGTGAAGCGCTTTGAGACATCTCAATGATGTGATAAGGTGCAAGAATTATTATTATAATGACAAAATGGGAATTTGTCCCAAAATGGGATAGGTCCTTGAAAAGGAAAAATTTGTAAGTGTATGGGGAATGAGTGAAAGAGTGGGAATAACTGGGTAGCTCTTCCAAAGAGCCAACTCAGGCATGATGGCCAAATGGCCTTCTTCTGTGCTTTAATACCCTATGATTCACAGCCAGTGACTGCTTCCACTTCTGAGTTTGGTGATATGATGGAATAGTGTTAGCTCTCCATAGTGCTGCAATGAAATCTCAATCCAGCTCAAGACATCACATGGGACTTGAACCACAACGTTCTGACTTAGAGACAGTAGTGTAGGTCTTGAACTCACAACCTTCCGACCCAGAGAACAGAAGTGCGCCAAGATGGGATTCTTGGATTTTAATATTCATTGAAATGGATTTCATATTAACGTGATTCAACATCAATATTTTAAATGCAGGATTATTACGACTGTCAACGGCATAATTTCTGATGTTGTCTTTCACCTCTGTTGCACGGCTAACCAGGATCTGAAGGTTACTCTGCCAGTGGGTGTCAGCTACATTTAATTAAATCCCAAAAGGGAAAACTCATTAAACTCTGAACATTAAACTCTGAACAATCTTGCAGAGAATTGTCTGCTGCACTAACCTTCTGGCAGTTATGCCACTCTCACAGCCAGCCTGTGTCAGTGAGCTTTAAATAATTCACCCAGTCTTCAAACTTGTGAGTTGCCTGTGTTTTTTAAATAAACATTTAAAGATTAATGATAGCAATTAATAATAATCCTTGTATTTGATATGACACAATATCATGTCATTGATAATTTGCACATTGAGATGTGCAAATTGATGTTACTGTCATGAATGGGATGAATTGGAATTGGTGACAGAATGGGAGCGGTGAGATAAGGAAGGATACATCTTTTGTGTGACGTCTGCCTGTGTTTCTTGGCCTTTGCTGTTGCTGTAGCGTGTTGTATCAGGGCTGATTTTAGTGCCACTCAAGGATGATTTGGGGTTTTAATTCTTCACTGTTAAGCTCTTGGCTGCAGTGCTTCTCATTGCTAAGACTCTGCCAGGTAAATCAGTGGAGCACTGAATGTGGGTCGCCTCCCCAGCCGCATGTGACACAGCGACAGATCCAGGACAACACAATGCTACAGCATTGCTGACAGCAAGTGCAGTTCAATTGGAGCCAGTCCAATTGCTTTGTAAACATTTTGATGAAATGCAAAAATGGTGCTTGTTTAGTATATATGTTTTATGTAGTGTATTTATATATATTCATATATACAATGGGTGTGTATATCAATATATTCTATGTATATATAATGTGTATTTGTATACACACACAATGTGTGTATATCTATATATATATATGAAGTGTGGGTGTGTATATATATGTACTCACATATATCCCTGTGTGTGTATTACACACGTATATTGTGTCAGCTTGGCTCAGTTATAGCGCTCTTGCCTCTGAGTCACAGGTTTGTGGGTTCAGATGCCACATCGCTCAAATGCCACAGAGTTTAGATGACACTCCATTGCAGTGTTACATTGTCAAAGGTGACTTCCTTTGGATGAGATGTTTAACCCAGGTCCTGAATGTCTGTACAGGTGGACTTTAAAGATCCCATGGCACTATTCAAAAAGAGAAGGGAATTTCTCCCAGTGTCCTGGCCAAAAAACTCCTGAACAAAATTTCTCAATCATTTCATGGCTGTTTGTGGGACATTGCTGAGTCTCGCTTTTGCCTATAAATGCACAGTCACTTCAATTCACAGTAAGTCCTTCCGAGGTGAAAAGAGCTATACCAAATGCAAAGATTATTATCATTATGTAATGTGTATGTGCATCATTAGATAATGTATATTATATCTATACATATCAGTCAATGTTAGGAAACTAACATCATAATAATAATAATCCTCGCATTTGATAAAGCGGTCGTTGAGACGTCTCAAAGCCCTTCACAAAATCTATTGTAAAGTAGATCGACTGTGTATTTTGTGGGTGAAACGCAGCAGCCAATTGAGCACAGGAGTGCCCCACAAACAGTCGTGGATTGATTTTTTAAACTTCTTTTAAAATGCCTTTAACTGTAACTAACAATGAAATATTAATGACCCCAATTTTTAAGCTAGCTCCTTATTTCCCTTAGTTACTCTTGCACACCTTCTTGCACACCTTCTTGTGGTCAGTTACAGAGTAACATTGGAAGAGCTTGGACACAGGCTGTCCAGAATGCACCAGAATTAGCCAGGGAAATTATTTTATGAAGCGTGTGAGGGAGAATAATAATGATAATAATAATAGAATAACATGTGTGACGCTCCTTTTTAGACACGCCCAGAATATGAGTGAGATAAAGACTGATGTTGGCCGGGCTCGGGCCTGGATCAGGTTGTCCCTGGAGAAGAAAGTTCTCTCTCAGCATCTGAAGCAGCTCATGTTCAACCATAGCCTCATCAAGTAAGTGTGGGAACCCCAGCACATGTTTATCCTCTTCTACCCTATGCTAATTCCCTGCACGCACGATTTCCCAACTCTTCCCTCCACAAGCTGTAGATTATTCAGAACTCTGCAGCTTGTGCCCTCTCCCTCATTAAGCTGCGTGAGCCAATCACCCCCATCCTCGGCCGGCTCCCCACCCCCCCCAGAGAGGATGCAGTTCAAGATTCTCATTCTCACTTTGAAAGCCCTCCATGGTCTTGCACTGCTTCTGCAACCTACTAAAACTTTACCAACCTGCCTGCTGTCTCTATTTGCTCCATTAGCATTCAGGCCTTCAGCCTCTGTGTCCCCACCCTCTGGAACTCCAGCCCCTCTGTTTCACCCGCTCCCTTGTCTCCTTCAGGGCCCACCTCAAGAACTTCCTCTTCGACCATGTATTCGGTAATCTTCCCAAGGCTTCACAAGGCCTGGCTCTTGCCAAATTGCGCTCAGACTCTTGGGAACTCCAGGATTAGGTAAACAGAGTGTGTCCCTCTGAGACAGAGTGCGGAACTGCTGAAGAGACAAATGGAAACCACAATTATGTGGAGCTCTCAGTTGTTTGGTTTGAAGCTGGTGAAGCGTGGCGCTAAGTCTCTGTGAGTGTCAGATGCTGTCTGATCAGAATGAAGTGAGTGGGACGGCATTGCTGTGGGAGGGCAGCCTGATTGTTCAATGTCCCTTTGTCCTGACAGGAAACTGTACAAGCGATACGCTTTCCTGCGCTGTGAGGAGGAGAAGGAGCAGTTTCTTTACCACCTCCTCTCCCTCAATGCTGTGGATTATTTCTGCTTCACCAGCGTCTTCACCACCATCAGTAAGTCTTTCCTCATCCCTCTTCCTCATAAGGTGGGGAGCAGGTTGTAGAAAGAGTCACAAGTGGGTACACCCTGCTGGGCTCCACAGTGCTACCAGGGAGCTGAAACAGTAAACAACAAAAGATGCTTTTTTCTGCTGTGTACAACAGGATTTTCTTTTTTGAAAGAGCAAATGAATGTGAGCTTCCTCAATAGATCAGCGGGCTAATTTAGTGAGGCGCACAGCCACACTTACCAGGACATGTGTGTTTTTTTAACCTGGGGATTTCTTGGTCAGGCAGGACAGCGGGAGAAATTCCCTTCTCGATTCAAAACCCTGCCATGAGAGATCTTAACATCCACCTGAACAGGCAGACGGGTCCTCAATTTCATATCTGATCCCGAGGATGACACTTCTGACAGTGCAGCACACTCCCCCCAGGGTTGCGCTGGAGCGTCAGCCCAGACTCTGTGCTCATTGAACCCAATCGAAGAAAAAGTCAGGTGCAAATTTGCACCCAAGTGTTGAGCAGCCGCTAATTAACGCGGTGGCAAAGCGTGAACAAATATTTGGGACATTTGTAGCAATGAGGTTCCTGCAAGGAGTGCCCTGGATTCAGAGCGGTGGCAAATCAGGCAGTGAGAAAAGAGGGGTACAAATTACTAGCCTCTGCGATTGAGTGAAAATGTATCCTGTTTTATAATCAGTGCTGTTCCATCTCCTTACACTATCACCTTCAGAGTTTGGAAAAGAAAAGTTCGTCTCCAGGAACAAGCCTGTCTCAACATGCAATGAGCAGTGTTTTCCCCAACTCTGGATATCCCACCATCTGACTCTCGAGTCCAGCTGCCTCTGAACACACTGCAGGGTGAACAGTTAGTGTGAGTTGGTGTGAGCCTGACTCAATCGCTCATTCTCTTGCCTTTGAGTCAGAAGGTTGTGGATTCAAGTTGCACATCTGGACTTTGAGCTCACAGCCCAGTGGTGTGAAGCACAGTCTCTGGTTGTGGTGGAGCATTCACATTAAACTCATAATTCTCCACTGATCTAAAATTAAAAGCCAGGGAGAATCAGGAAGTGCCATCACTTGGAGTCCAGACTCCCTTTCTATTCTTATATTCGTTCTTGTATCGCCCCTGGCTGTTTGATTTCATTGTGATTTCTGTTGCTTCCTGTAGTGATCCCGTACCGTGCTGTAATTATACCCATCAAAAAGCTCAGCAATTCAATTACAACCTCCAACCCTTGGATCTGTGTCTCGGGGGAGCTCGGGGACACTGGGGTCATGCAGATCCTGAAGAACATCTTGGAAATGGCCTTTGAGGTTTGTGGAGCAGAAACATCACCCCAACATCACTAATTGTGTTTGTGAAATGCAAGGCCGTGGGCGCAGATTGACTTGTGCTAGTGTTAACTCTTTTCAGCCCATTTGCAATTGCTGTCTTTTGTAAACCTACAAAAGCACACCCCAACTGCTGTTTCTCAGTCTCCATAGCTTCAACTTGCTCCGTGCCTCTGTGCCTTGTTCTATTTTTTGCAGTTAGCTTTCGTGAACTGTCAATCTACTAGTGCACATCCCACGCACTTAAGATTTCTCTACTCTCACACCGCCCTTCACTCTTTTCCCCTTCATCCAATTTACCCAACTTCTCCCCACCTTCTTCCTTTTTTTCTCCCTTCTCTGAAGAGGGAGAAATTTTTTCAACAGCGAGTTGTTTGGATCTAGAATGCATTGCCTGAAAGGGTAGTGGAAGCCGATTCGATAATAACTTTTAAGAGAGAAGTAGGACACGATTGGAGGGCTGAGGAGAGAGCGGGGGAGCGGGATTGATTTGGAAACTCTTTTCAAAGAGCCAGCACAGACACGATGGGCCGAATGGCCTCCTTCTGGTTCCATGATTCTAATCCACTTTCACAATATATCCTGTGAAACACATTGAGACATCTCAACAATGTGATAAGTCGTTTTATCAAATGCAAGTATTTTCTTTTCATTTTAATATTACATTCTTTCTATCGTGTCTATCCATTGATGGCGGAGCGCTGACTATTGGTTTTAGAAGGTTGATGTGGTTGGGATTGAAGAAAAGAAATTTATCTTTACTTTTAGAAAGTGTTTTTGGCTTGACTTTTTGTTTGGAATTTGTTCCCTTTTTGCCTAATTTTCCTCTTGCCTCATTCGATGCACTTTTCACAGACAGAGAGACCTGCTTCTCAGCCTTTACTAACTCTATCTTAGACCAACTAACTACTCTGAGATTTATCAGAGATTTACAGGAGGTTCCACAAGATCACTTTGTTCTGTTTGTTTGTGTGTTTGTCTGTCTGTCTCTCAGTCTGTTTGTCTCTCAGTCTGTTTGTCTGTCTTTCTATTTGACTCTGTCTGTCTCTCTGTCTCTCTCTTGCTTTCCTGTTTTATCAATGCTCTTTTAGCTCTCTATTAATCTTTTTTCTGTCTCTATGTCTCTGTCTGTCTCTTTTTGTGTCTATCTCGTTATCTTCTTTATCAGTCTTGCTGATAGAGACTCTGGCTGAGCCTGCTTCTCTGTGTTTCTCTGAGTATCTTGCTCGTTGTCCCCTTCTCTCTCTCGCTCTCTCTTCCTGTCCGTCCAGGTATGTCTTCCTTTCACTCAGCACGGTTAACTCAGTCAAAGTGACATATGGGCAATGCTGATTCAGACCTGTGGTCTGCACTGCCCTCCTGTGGTGGCTGTGACATAACGTGCTCTTTTCAGAGTTGTTCAAAAGATCCTGCAAACACAGGAAAAATGACATCTCCTGACAGACAGAATAAGGGCATCCTACTGAGAACTGTCAGCAGTTAACGGTAACTCACAAAGCTTCTCTGTTCTCACTCGTGCTGCTATTGGAAAAAAAAGGAGAAAGAATTAAATACCTGATATTTTATGTTTTTTTTATAAAATTGGTTTCTCCTACCAGATAGTGTGAAGGAGTTCCCATCTCTTCAGCAACAAGATGACAGTGCTATATATATAGTATATATATATAGAGAGAGAGAGAGAGTATGTAACAGAAATATAGCAATGTAGTCAATCTAGCAGTGGATACCAGGTGGAGAAAGGAGAGATTTAAAGATGTTGACCAAAGGCACAGTCGTAAAGACATGGTCTGGGAGGTTCTGAAGACAGGTCGAGAGGCAAAAAAGCAAATTGGTTTTAGAAGGGAATCCAATTGTGTTGGGAGTGAAGGGAGGGTGAAAGATCGAGTTCTAATTCCCCCATTTCTTTTGTCTTGCCCCTCGGTCTACAAGAGGGTGTAACCCCCGAGTGCAAGGGATTCCTTTTCTTCGGTGATGAACCAACAGAGGGGGCTGTTGCCCCAGCAATGCCTTAATAACAATAATAATAATCCTTGCATTTGACATAGCGTTTTTTACATCTTCTAGACATCTCAAAGCGCTTCACAGAATATACCGTAAAGTGAATTGACTGTTTATATAAACAGTTGTGGATTGAATGACCAAATTATTATTGGGAGTTTTTGGGGAATTATTCTCCCCGGAAAAGCGATCCGCCAATCGACTTACAACCGGGTTCCTACTTACTGCTAGGTAAACAGAGGAGTGTGGAGTAAGGAAACTTGTCCAACATTTTGAATAGAACCCAGGTGTCTCACTTGTGAGGCAAGTGCTCTAACCACTGAGCTACAGGACTCCACTGTCTTGAGGAAAGATTTCCTCTTTGATGCAGGGGAATGCCACACTTCACAAGATTGTAGAGCCCTTCAGCCCATATCATCTCAATCATCCAGAAAATCCTGTCACCTATTACTGCACTAAGCTGTTTCTTAAATGAGTCCACAAACACCCTTCCTGGTGACAGACACCCTTCCTGGTCACCTGTTCCAGTTATGATTTATCCTCTGTATAAGGAAATGCTTCCTGATACCTTATCCTGCTGCTTCCCTTTATAACCCAAAACTTGTGTGATGTTGGATTACCTTAGATGATTATTTGGGGAGGACAAGTTTGCAGGGCTATGGGGAGAGAGCGGGGGATGGGATTGACTTGGATAGCTGTTTTCAAAGAGCCGGCACAGACATGATGGGCCAAATGGCCTCCTTCTGTGTTGTATAATTCTATGATTCTATGATCTGGAAGTATCATTCTGAGTTAACTTCACTTCTGTTTGGAGTTGACTTTGGTCCAATTCACCAAGTGAGGAAAGGCAAGTGTGGCTGACGTAATTCCCCCCCCCACCCCCCCTCTACTGTTCCTGGAGTTCTTGGAGTTATATTTTGTGTAGAGAAGTGAATTGAATGATCTTGTTGAATGGCCTGCCAGCTTGCTCTCCTGTCCCTACCCGGGTGTGAGGAATAGCCACTTGAGAGAGGAGCTGGCGGATCCCAATTGAAAGAAAAGGGATTAGATGTGATCAGGAGATGGTGATGGGAGAAAATTGACAGAGAATGTATAAACGACGGGGAAACTGCCACACATCAATGTTGTTGTGCAAAAGTCAAGCCGAAACACTTTCTAAAGAAATAAGATAAATTTTCTTTTCAACCCCAACTACATCAACCCCAAAATCAACACATTCAGCGCTCTACCTCTCGCTGGACAGACACGATAAAAAAAAGTCATTAAAATGAAAAACAATAAGTAAGAGTGAAGGAAAATCAAAGGAAGAAAGGGGGAAAGCTGGGTAAATTGAATGAAAGGAAGAGACTGATGGGCAGTGTTGAGCGGAGAGGAATCCCAAACAATCCAGGAGATTGAAAGTGCAAAAAACAACAACAAAATTACATTTGTATTGCGCCTTTCATGTCAGGAGGACGTCCCAAGACGCTGAATAATCAGTGATTCGGACCCGAGCTGGGGGTGGGATCAGTGAGGGTGGAGGCCAGGGGGGGGAAGAAGAGTGACCGAAAGCAAGGTTAAAGAGCAGAGTCTTGAAACAGGTCTTGAAGGAGGCAAGGGACGACTGAGGCGGAGGGACTGCGGGATGAAGTTCCAGAGGGTGGGGGTAGAGTGTCTGAAGGCCAATGGTGGGGCGGGCAAGACGGGGGACGTGAAACAAGCCGGAGCCCGCTGAGCGGAGGGAGCGGGCAGGTTGGTAGAGTGTTCTGGATGATTGCAGCCTAGGCACGGGGGAGCTGATGAAGCCGACAAGCAGGGAGTTTGCATAGTCGAGTCTGGATATTATGAATGCATGTATGAGTGTCTCGGCAGTCTGCAGTGTGAGATAGTGGCAGAGCCGAGCGATGTTGTGGAGGTGGTGAAAGGTGGAGCTGTCATGTAACTGATGTGGGATATGAAGGGCAGTTGAGGGTTGAACAGGCTGCTGAGGTTCCACATTGGCTCCATGAGATGTAGAGTGCATCCATGTAGGCAGATGCTGTCAGCGCTCGAGGTATAGGGCTACTTATGGTAGCCAAGCAGTAACTGTGGGGCTGGAGGAGAAGCCGTTAGTGGCAACAAAGTGATGATGGTGGGAGAGGTAGGATTTGAACCAGACTAGGGCAGGTCCGTGACAATTGAGCTGAGAGGCGGTGTAGGCAGATAGAATGGTCGACAATGTCAAGGGCAGCAGAGAGGTCAAGGAGAACAAGGAGGCAGAGAGAGCCCTGGTTGCAGATGTTCAGAACATTGTTAGTGATTTTGACCCGGGCTGTTTCTGTGCTGTGGGCAGCACAGAAACATGATTGGTGGGGTTCAGAGAGGGAATGACGAGAGAGGAAAGAGTGAAGCTGGGGCCCGTCGACTTGTTCCAGGGACTTGGAGAAGAAAGGGAGGTTGTAGATAGCTGGATTGTTGGGATGGATCAAGGAAGATTTTTGAGGATTGGGTGATCACAGCTGTTTTTAGAGGGGTGGGAACAGTGCCAGTGGATAAGGAGAGCTGTAATTGTGAAGGAATGTATGAAATACAAAGGGGAGGCAGGGATTGAAAGACAGAGGAGTATCAAAGAGGCTGCTCTTTACTATTTCCCATGCCAGGTTCTCATGTCATCTCTCGTATTTGTTCTAGTGCCAGAATCTGGGCAAGCTGACCACCGTTCAGATCGGCCACGACAACGCGGGCTTTTTGGCCAAGTGGCTGGTGGACTGTGTGATGGTCAGGAACGAAATCACTGGCCACACGTACAAGTAAGTTGTTTGGACGCAGAGTTTCCGGCTCCGCGTTACGTTGCTTTGAATTCCTGTTGACCCTGAGGTGTGCCACAGTCCAGCATGAAACAGCTGCCACCTCCAACGAGATTGGGTCAGTGCCACAAAGCGGATAGTTACTGGTGTCCAAATTTCTCATTCTACAGTAAAACATAAATCTTATCTTTATCGTATAATCATCTAAGTAGTACATTCACCCAATTCCCATTCAGTTTCCTATCAAAACCACTTAGATTTCTTTACAGTAATCACTTCCTTACTCTTAACGCTGTTTCCCTACCCTCCATTACTGCCTCACTTACCAGCTACATTGAATCGCAGAAAGCATAGTGTTGATCTGTCGCCGCATGCGCAGAAGAACTTCATTTCTCACGATTTAATTTATAGCGCCCTTCACACAGGCTAGTATCTCGCAGCACTTAACAGTTGCGGAGCTTGACGCCGAGCTGCGGAGAGAGGGACAGTCTGTAGGTATGATCGAAGAGGAAGATCTGAAGATGGGCAGGAATGGGCAAGGCGGAGGGACTTAGGCAGAGAAGAGAGTCTCGGGGTGCAGTGGCTGAAAGCACGGCCACCGATGGTGGAGCAGACGGGACAAATCAATGCAAGTTGTTGGTGGTGGTGTTATTGTTCTTTGTCACTGGAAACAATAAAATAAAACCGCTCGTGTTGTGTGTGCTGCCAGATTTCCTTGCGGCAGGTGGCTCGGGAAGGGAGTAGACGATGGCAGTTTGGAGAGGATTCTCGTGGGGGAGCTGTTAACACCGGTGGTGGAGGAGGATCTGAGCAAGCAGAGCCGAACGCCCCCTCAGCAGCGCTCCCCAACCACCGCACGCAGGCTCAGTGTCACCTCGCTGGCAGGGAAGGCCACCAGTAAGTTGTCAGCACTTTCTGGGTTGATTTTTGACGTTGCTCGAATGCACCACAAGGGAGCTTGGAACACGGCCTCACTTTATTCTTGTGTTCATCTCACCTCAGCAAGTTCCCTCTCTCCACAAGTCACACATGCTAAATCATCCAATCCCCATAAATTCATTTGACATTTTAAATTGTTTGTCGTCCGTTTTCTAGCCAAATTATGAAAAGCTCAAAAGCAAGACCCAAGTCACAAATCACACTTTAAAGGGTCCCATCTCTGGGCACCTGACGCTTTGTGTTGATAAGGAATCCCTGTGCTTTGCAGCACAGCATCTGAATAGTCGAGTTGCGTATACGGTTCAATTCGGCCACCATCGGCTGTTGGGCCTTTAGCCTCTTTGCCCCTACCCTTTGGAACGCCATCCCACAATCCCTTTGCCTCGCCCCCTCAGTTGCCTCCTTCAAGGCCTGTCTTTGTACTCGCCACCTCTTCGGTCACCCTCCTACCCCCATCCTCCCTGCCCTCCACCCATTCTGATCCCCCAGGTCGGGTGCAAATCTCTGACTGTCCAGCGCCTTGGGTTGTCCTTCCTATGTGAAAGGCGCTACACATTTTTGTTTATAATGTGTTGTTGGTGTTGCGGTCTTTGTTGGTCTTCATTTGGGTTCCTGAGGTGAAGGTTTTACTTCCAGGAAGAATCCAACACTTCTTGGCGATAGAGAACGGAGAAAGAAATAGAAATTCTCCGCACAGATAGTCTCATTCGGTCCATCAAACCTGCCCGCATTACAGAATCCATTAGTATTTTTAATGCTTTTTCCCGTGTCCCTGAATGATTTTAATGCCCAAATATTTATGCAGGTTCCTTTTTAATGATTCTATTTAATAGCTACTTGTGGCATGAATTCCAAACAACTCGTACTGTGATATAGAACCTTAGAAATTTACAGCACAGAAGCAGGCCATGTCATTGAGACGTTTCAAAGCAATTCAGAATATACTATAAAGTGTATTGGCTGTAGTTTGTTCGTGAAATGTGGCAGCCAATTGCGCACAACAGTGTCCTACAGACAGGCATTCAGTGAGCCTATCGATTTGCAGGCCACAGTTGGCCAATTGGATCTATGCTGGCTCTTTTAAGAGCGATCCTTTCAGTCCTGTACCCATCGTCATTATCCAGTAGTGTAGTGGTTAGTTTGCTTGCCTCGCAAGATCCTCTCACCATTTTCAAATCCCTTCATGCCCTTGCACCTCCCTACCTATCCGACCTGCTTACCCCCCACTCCACCATGATTGCCTCCACTTGGCTGGCTCCAGTCTCCTGTTTATCGTCCCCTCCACCATCAGTGGCTCTGCCGTCTGCCACTTCGCCCGAAACTCTGGAACTCTCTCCCTCAGTCCTTGCCCCCTCCCCCCCCACTGTCAAATCCTACCTAAAGACCTTCCTTTTTAATCGTGCTTCCGGTCACCTCCCCCTCCCTTTCTCCCTGGCTTGGTGTCAGACTCCGCGACACTGTCAAGCGCTCCGGGAAGCTATCCCTCGTGAAGGGCTATATAAATGCAAGTTGTTGTTGTTGACCTGGGTTTCCTTACTCCACACGCCTCTGTTTACCTAGCAGTAAGTAGGAACCTGGTTATTTGTCGATTGGCAGATCGATTTCCAGGAATAATCCCTCCAAAAAAAGTAAATCAATTTGGTCACTCAATCCACGATTGTATATGGGACACTATTGTGGGAAATTAGCTGCCATGTTTCGGCAAGAAAATACACAGTCAGTCCATTTTATAGTATATTCTGTGAAGCGCTTTGAGACGTCTCAATGATATGATAAGGCGCTATATCAAATTCAAGGATTAATGTTTTATTATTATTGTACCCCTGTAGTTACTTTTTCTTTAGACATCTTTCTAAAAATATCTAAAAGCAAGCTAATATGGATTCTGCTTCTTCCACCGCTCCTAGCAGCGCATTGCATAATATAACTGCTGTGTGTGAAAAACTAGATGCATTATTGTCATTCCCTGGGTTTGAACACAGATTCCCATCTGCCCTCCACCCCTGGTTGATGTTTTTTTCTCTGACAGAGCCCAATTCAGGACAGATCCAGGAAGCAATTGGGGAATCTATCAACAACATTGTGAAACACTTTCATAAACCAGAGAAAGAGGTAGGTTTCTGAACCCCACACTAAAAATCATGATCTCTGACCAGATAGGCTGCTCCATCCAAATGAAGGGTCTTGTTGAAATTAAATTAAGGGTCTTGAAAGGCGTTAAAGAAACGTTATTCTGTTGTTGTTGCGAGTGAAGAGACGTTGAACGTTTCTCTGGTGGCACTTTATTCAGCGCTTAGATCCAAGCTCCTGCAGAAAGGCAGATGGAGGAAAATATTTGAATTCATTTAAACCGTCTCTTTGAGTGCTCACACCCTCTCCTCTAACCACACACTTTGCTCCGCCAGCTTTGGCATTCAACGCGTCCCTCAACCCCACCGTTGCAACCGATTGGCAGATTGTGCTTTGAGCCCTGAACCTCTGGAACTCTCTGCCTAAATCCCTCCACCTTGCCCCTCTTTGTCCATTCTCAGATCATGCCCAAAGACTGTCCTCTTTGACTGTGCCTGCGGTCATCTCCCCTTTCTCCCCGGCACGGAGTCAAACCTCGCCATTGTTAAGCGCTCCTGTGAAGCGCGTTACCTAAATTCAAGTTGTTTTTGCCGAATTCTTAAACCACATTTTCCAGAGTCACAAAAACCTGATTTTGAGAGATTTTCTACGTTTTTGTAACCTGAGAACGGATCGCTGTGCTTGACATTTTAAATAAAGTTAGTTAGACGTGGCAATAATTTCCGTAAAGACAACAAACAATAACAAATTATATTTGTATACATCTTTCATGTCGGGAGGATGTCCCAGGGAGCTTGAATCTCTTTAAGATGCATTTTCTTCTTGAATACGTAAGCACAGCATTTGTCAGCCAAATAAGAGAGTGTTCTGTTGGAGACTGTACATTGCTGTAAATGATGGTGAAAGATCGGATTGTTGTGCTCTGACAGAGAGGCAGTCTGACGGTGCTGCTGTGTGGGGAGAACGGTCTGGTGTCCGCATTGGAGCACGTTTTCCATCACAGTTTTAAGTCCGCTCGACTCTTCCAGAAAAATGTCTTCATCTGGGATTTCATAGGTGAGTGCCAGCCACACGCAGCAGTCACCACCTCCCTTCTGGAGACCTCCCGGTTCGCCATAGCACTGCCACAGCTCTGCCACACACACCAAACATGCACTACATGACAATGTGCGTTGTTCCTGAGCCCTGTTTGTGTGAAACCCATCAGTGAACTGGTTCTCCCTATCCCACCTGACACAGTGACTGGAAGGAATGGACGGATAGAATAATAATAATAACAATAATCCTTTCATTTAATATAATGCCTTATCACGTAGCTGAGATGTATCAAAGCAGTTCACATGATAGATTGTAAAATCAATTGACTGTATATTTTGTGGGCAAAGCGTGGAGTCCTGTAGCTCAGTGGTTAAAGAGTACTCACTTTCCCAAGCGAGAGACCTGGGTTCGATTCCCGGCAGGTGTGATAATGATCCCTGAAGAAAATAAAAACAATAATAAATTGGTCACTTCAAACCACGACTGTTTGTGGAACACTGCTGTGCGCAATTAGCTGCTGCATTTCGCCCTCAAATATACAGTCAATTCACTTTACAGTCTATTCTGTGAAGCGCTTTGAGAAGTCTAGAAGACGTGAAAAGCGCTATATCAAAATGCAGGGATTATTATTGTTATTATTAAAACGCAGCAGCCAGTTGCTAATTTCACTTTTTCTTCCTTGTGCCTGGGTCAAGGACACACCCACCAGCCGTTGACCTCGCAGTTTATGGTGCGGACAGCAGTGGGGTCTGCAGTGCCAGGGACTGCCATTCACACCACCTGCTTTATAACCGTTTACTGAGGTCCACACAACACTTAAGGCGTTTTCACACCTGAGGGGACCGAGAGACAAGTTGTAGGTGTTGTCCTCATCTTCGTGGATTCCCTCGTTGGATATGTTGTCTTTGTTTACTCAGAAGGTAAACAGTGTCTAGAACATGTTGCCAGGCAAGGTGGTTGAGGCCAGGGCACTGGACTCATTTGAAAAGCATCTTAATGCGGTGATAATGGGAAAGTAGGGTGGGTGTTTTGGAGGGATGATGGGTTGAAGGGCCTTCTTCATCCATACTGATCTTGTGATTGTTTCTCCATTCCCCTCTCTCCCCCAACAACTATTAAGAGACGTCCTCACAAATATTCTAATGGACAAATAAACAACCGAGATTGATGTGTCTTAATTATTAATAATAATAATAATAATCCTTGATTGCATCATTGAAGGATTTTCTCTTTGTTATCAACATCATAAGGTGCAGCTGACATCCAGAGTTGTTTGGGAGGAGGGCTCGGGGAAGGGAGATATAAATGCAAAATAATTAATTTGGGTCCGAAGGATATGCTTTTAATGGGAAGAATCCCTGTGGCTTTATTTTCCAACTGACAGCAGCATTATCACGATGTGCATCTTTCTCTTTGAGATGTCTCTAACCGTTTGCCTGAAGGCACAGTCTGTCCCTACGGTGTTGTGTGATCTGTTGAACACTGATATACCCCCAATACATACATACCTTACAATCTTAACCTCCTTGTCTGGGAGGCACAAGGACGAAATGAGCCCTTGGCAGGAGGAGAGCAAACTGGAAGTTTATAACTACTGGACCGCCTCCTGCTGTGGTTGCACGCGTTTTCACAGTAGTGGAGCATTCGCCTGAGAAAGGTAGATGTTTATTCTCGCATCCTCCGCACACTAGAATGGGTTCCGCTCAGATCCGGGTGATTGAGAATTTCCCTGAGGCACTATGCTTTCAAGAAATTCAGGAGTTTCTATTGGACATTTCAGAAGGATGTTTGCAATTTGGAGTTAATTATCCAGGCTGACAGCCCGTAGAGGTCTAGAAGAGCACTACTTTGCTGGAGATGACATACTTCAGTTGAAAGGCAACACACAAGCCCCATCTCCCTTTTCAGACAGAAATTACTTTCGCTTTGCAAGTGAGAGACCTGAGTTCAATTCGAGGCAGAGCGAAACCTTGGGCAAGTTTCCTTACTCCACACGCCTAATAATAATCCCTCCAAAACAAAAAACAATAATAAATTGGTCATTTTCAATCTACGACTGTTTGTGGGACATTGCTGTGCGCAATTGGCTGCCGCGTTCACCCACAAATATACAGTGAATTCACTTTACAGTGTGTTCTGTGAAGCGCTTTGGGACGTCCTCCGGACGTGAAAAGCGCTATATCAAATGCAAGGATTATTATTATTATTGCTGTGCGCAATTGGCTGCTGCGTTCGCCCACAAATATACAGTCAATTCACTTTACAGTGTGTTCTGTGAAGCGCTTTGGGACGTCCTCCGGACGTGAAAAGCGCTATATCAAATGCAAGGATTATTATTATTACAGATCCCATGGTACTATTCAAACAGAAAAGGATTTTCTCCCAATCTCCTGGAAAATAAATTGTTCATTTGCTTCACGGCTGTTTGTAGAACCGACTGTGTGCAAATCGGGCTCCTGCGGTTGCCTGTAAATACACAGTCACTTCACTCGTGAAACACTTTATAAGACTTTTTCACATTCGTGGACCAATATCGAATTCAAAGATAACTTTTATTTACTGAGAATTAATTTCCATTGCATCAAGAACCGTTCTTCTGCTCAACTACTTGATTGGGAAAAAGTAATAATATTATTGCATTTGATATAGTGCCTTATCATTTTGATGAGACATCTCTAAAAGAGCTTCACAGAATATACTATAATTTGGATTGACAGTATATTTTGTAGCGAAATGCAGCAGCCAATTGTGCATAGCCAGTCATGGATTAAATGACCCAATTAATTTAGGGTGGTGGGGAGATTTATACTTGGAAAGCAATCCGCTGATCTCGCCGTATATCTCGTCTGTTTGAAAGTGTGTTTGTATCTTTGAATATGTGGTTGTCTGTATATTTAAATGTGTGTGTGTATGGTTGAATGTGTGCATGTTTGAATGTGTGCATGTTTGAATCTGTGCATGTTTGAATGTGGGCATGTTTGAATGTGTACACGTGTGTATGTTTGAACGTGCGTGTGTTTGCTGACCTGAAATTCATACCGATCGGAAAGGGATTTCATTCCACAAACGCCAGTATCATGAATGTGTGTTGGGTGGTTTCTTTGTGCTCATGGGAAGGTCATGACATTTTTGTAACAACATACACAAGAGACGTGTGACTGATTCTGACATTCACCGTGCTGGGTGCTTGTCAAGAAATGAGAACCGGGTTTGCTAGACCCTCTCTATTTTGTTGCATTAAGTCATCCACCCTTCACTAAGAGTGCCGTAAAGTGGGCAGAGAAACCAACACCACCATAATATTCTTGCTTCTTTGAGTTTCACATTCCTACAAACCAAGCAGCAATGCTTCGAGAGTTTGGGTTGTTCCAGGCTGGAATGCACACCAGCTTTTGCAGTAGTTCTTATCATGTTTTGACCTTGATAAGCTCTGTTCAGAGAAATAAACCTTTATTGAATTGTGCCTGACTGTGCGGATTCTAAAGTCTTGAGTGGTTATGATGCTGACTGCTTGTGAGTCAAGCGCTCTGGGATGCTACCCTGCATGAGGGGCGGAGTCCTGTAGCTCAGTGGTTCGAGCACTCGCCTTGCAAGCGAGACATCTGGGTTGAATTCCAGACAAGGCAAAACCTTGGGCAAGTTTCCTTACTCCACACGCCTGATAATAATCCCTCCAAAACAAAACAATAATAAATTGGTCATTTCAATCCACAACTGTTTGTGGGACACTGCTGTGCGCAATTGGCTGCCACGTTTCACCCACAAATATACGGTTAATTCACTTTACAGTCTATTCTGTGAAGCACTTTGAAATGTCGAGAAGACGTGAAAAGCGCTTTATTAAATGCAAGGATTATTATTATCATATAAATGCGAGTTGTGTGGCTGGAGGCAGCGAGCTCAGCTGAACGGTGTAGCTGTTGTTTTTTTTGCTTGTATGAGAAAAAATACCACTCTCAAACTGAAAGCAATACAAAGCATGTTCCCTCCAAAGGTCTTCTCAGCTGTTTAGGCCCACAGTTGCTTTCTGTTGCTTCTTGTTGCCTTTCCCTCTTTCTAAAAGCAAGCTCTTTGATGTGAGTGGACAGCGTAAACGCTTTCTTTGGACAGTTTGTCTCGTGCTCCAGTGTGTGGGAGGGAGCGAGTGACTGGCACGATGGGTTAATTATTTCATGAGAAAGCTGATTATTTCATGGTTTTAGCATTACAATTTAAAAAAATTAATCTGGATTATTTTAGTAAAATGGAGTGTGCGTTCTTGGATGGTGATGCTGTCAGTGCCTGAGGTTTGGAAGCACTGACGGGAGCCAATCAGGAGAGCCTCGGTCTTGTTGACGTTCAACTGTGGAAAGGTAACTCTCATCCAGGACTTGATATTTGACAGACATTCTGTCAGGACAGCAGAACAACTGGAGTCAAGTGGCTAATCCGGAACCTTGGCGTCTTGTTTTGACCCTCAACTGTCCTTTCTACCCCACATCATGACCCACTCTGCCTTCCTCCACATCCACAACATCGCCCGGCTCCGTCATTGGCTCACTCTTCAGGCTGTTGAAACCCTCCTTCACACATTCATCACATCTAGGCTTGATTACATGTGGAAATTGACCCCATGACTGCGGATGATGTCACCAAGAGGGAGCATATAGATGTTGAAGAGGAAAGGACCAAGGACAGAGCTCTGAGGAACACCACAGCTCTTTTGCACGGACTCCAACTGAACATAAGATGTGCACTTCATTAGTTTTTTTTTGTAATTCACAGAAAAAGCAGTGCTTTACTTTGAGACCACTGAGGAGGATGAGGAACTGCGGGAAGACTTGTTGCAATTGAAAGCCTCCTGGAGAACGTTCTGTCAGTACGTAAATGCCATCAACTCTGCTCCAAGGAACATCGGAAAGGATGGAAAATTGCAGCTGCTATTATGTCTCGGGGCGAGGTAAGTGGTTTTCCAAAGTTCCAAGATATGGTTACTGCACTCGATTCGCAAGCGAGAGGACATGGCTTTGATTTCTGGGCGGAGAGAGTTTCCTTACTGCACACCCTCTGTTTACCTTGCAGTAAGTAGGAACCCGGTTGTTAGGTGATTGGTGGATTGCTTTTCCAGGGGTAATAATCCCAAACAAACAAAGCAATTTGGTCACTTAATCCACGATTGTTCGTGGGACACTGCTGTGCGCAATTGGCTGCTGCACTTTGCCCACAAAATATACAGTCAATTCACTTTACGATATATTCTGTGAAGCGCTTTGAGACGTCTCAACGACGTGATAAGGCGCTATATCAAATACAAGGATTATTATTATTATTATAATGATGTGCTGCACAATCTTAAATTGATGGTTCAGGCTAGAGTGCCTTGCAGGCAATGCTGATCTGATTGCTCCTGTCACTTTCTGTCTTGCTACGATGCAGAGATCACTTGCTAGCTCAGTGGTTCCCATTGCTGTCAGAATGCCCAGTCACCTCCAGGATGTACGAAGAGGGAGCTCTGCTGCGGGACCACATGATGGTGAACTCTGTTATCCGAGTGCTGCAAACCTTGCAGGAATTCAACATCACTCTGGAAGCCTCGCTGGTCAAAGGCATTGAACTGTAGGCACGGGCTGCCCAAAGCCACGGCTCACAAAGAATGGGAGCCACTCAGAAGCCTCCCGTGATGTGGGTAGTGTGACACTATAAGAAGCTGGACTGCACCAAGGTTCACAGTCCACAGCTTAACCTGTGCAGAATAGCGCCCAGGGTACGTTTACAAGGCTGAATAGTTAACAAAAGAGTATTTTCACGTGTTAGATGTGTGTAAATATGATATTGTACCTTCACTGCAAAGTTGTTCACACTGTAAAACAAGTTCACCAAATTGAATGTCCTCACACTGATTCACAGACGAGAAGGTATGGACGATGTAGAAAATGCCAGTGGGGAGTCTCCTGATTCCTGATCCTTGTGTAAATATTGTGCAAACCCAGCGATCAGGTACCAGTGTGTTAAATAAAACCACAGTGACAGACGCTCCCTTCAATCCACCCCTCACACAATGCGTTCTTGAAGATTCTTTCATTGGAAAAATTGCCCCTGGATTTAACTCCATTACCCCTCCCTCCTTCCCCTCCCTCCAAAAATAACCTTTTAATTTAAGAGCGTTGTAGGTGACATGGGTCTGTAAGTTGAGTGAGTTGCTTTTAGCCAAGGTAGTGTGTAAATAGGTGGAGTCAGAGTCCGAGGTAGTGCTTCCTGACCTAGTTGTGGCCCATCTCTCCCAGGGGATCAGTGAATGATGACATTGCAAGGCGCAGCCTGGCAGAACTGTAGGGCCAGAGCAGAGGCCTTGCATCTCCTCATTGACCTCCTGTCAGGAGCACCACCACCACGTCAGAAAGCACTGAACCCAGCACCTTCTGGTCGAGTCAAAAGACACAGCCTGAGAGTATTTAATTTTCATATATTTATTGGTCAAAACTTGAAACTGGATGCCCAGCCGACACTCACTTCTGTTTAGTTGACTTTGAGAGATCCATGTTAGCAAGGAAAGCCTCTTCCTCCTGCTCTTCCCCAAGCCTCTTAGCCAAGTGCAAGTATTATACCAGGCTGAATATTGTGCTCAGTGTGTGCTCATCCCACTAGCACAACATTCTGCCCAGCGCTCCCCTGGTCACTGAGAAGAACGCTGAAATTGGTCTGTTTTACAGGACGGCCGTTTGCAGCAAATGCTAAGACAACTGCTTTATCCCAGCTGGCACAGGGAGGAAATTGCTGCTTTTAAACTGAGGGATGGATTGGTTGTGGGACCGTGCATTGGGCTGAATTGAGACCATTTCTCTCTAAAAGGGGAGCCAGTTGTTTTCATGCCATGATCCTGATCGGCCATTGTTTTCAGTGGACTCCGAGCGCAGGCTGAACTGACCGATAACTGGTCGAAATGGGATTATTGATAGCGTGAGATACTTTGCAAAGTATCAAAGCTGGTCCACTCTCTATTGTGTTCATGTGGCTCCCATTGTTGGAGTTTCAAACCCACTGTGAGATTGCTAACCACCTGGGCTGCCTCCTGCCACAGTTAGGTACTGAGAGGTGTGCTTACAGTGGGGCACTTTCTCGGTACCAGAGCCACTCACTCACCCCTGCGATTACAAGAAGCTGTCTGAACAGACCAACAACTGATGGTCCAGAACATTGGGAATGTGCCTACTTCACTGTCTAATGATCTTTCAATTGGGGCTTGGGGCTGGGAGGGTTTCGTGAGCTGTGTATTCAGCTATTTCAGAGGTGAAATTACCACAATGTTTCTCCCACAAAATACACAGTCAATTAATTTTACAGTTTGTTCTGTGAAGTGCTTTGAAATGTCTCAACGACATGATGAGGCACTATATCAAATGCAAGGTTTATTATTATTATCATGTAAGCAATGACGCTCAACTATAAACTTTCAGTAGGCTCTGAGACAATTGTTTTGACAAAGAGCGAACAGTGAATCGTTCTTCTTACAGACGGTCCTGGGGAGCTGGGCAGAAGCCTTGTTTTCAGGAGAGATATGTTATTGAAAGAGATCTTTGCCAATTTTTCTCAGCAGAGAAAATCAGAACAGTGGTTCCATTATATGGGCAAGTTTTACTTTAAAATTCAGTTGCTTTGATTCCGAAAGGCTTGTGGATACGTTGCATAAGATCTTGCAGCAATAAGATACAGTCAATTCACTTGATAGTGAATCCTGTGAAGGCATGATTTCAAGTGCCAAGATTGTTATTAATATTGTTACATAGAATCAATGTTTTTCATGACATCCCCCATCCTGGTGTAAAAGAAAGTGAGGCACATAGTTTAAAAGGTTTGGGTCTGATCTTTGGTCACACATTTCCAATGACGCGATATTGACGTCCAATGCAGTGTTTGAATTGTCTTCGAGAGTTCTCTGGTTCACAAGCCAGCGTCCACAGGCAGCAGGATCTAGGCGATCTGTAGGTCTTACTTACCACCAGTTTGATTTTTCGGAAGAACAGATCGCTGATTATTAGTATTACATATTTCAAGGCACTTTATCCAACAACATTTAATATGAGATAGCAGTTTTGTGCTTCTTTTGTACGTAACTAATTAGTTAAGAGGCTGCGTTCTTCATGACTTGTCAAACCTTTAATGTGCTTTGTTTGGGGGGAAGGTTGTCATGATGATGGGACGTGAGAGCCATTCAGTTCGATTGATGCCGATACTTGGTTTGGCAGTGAGCGCAATAAAGATTTGCCAGCAACTTTCTCATTGAAGGTGAAAGCCGCCAAACCTGTTGTATTATCTTGTCTGCCTTTTCCGTGAGCCAGAATCCTATCTTCAGCAGTGTTGGTTTTCCCTTGTTCCGAATCGTTCCCAATGCATGTCATGACTGTCGCCGTCAGCAACGAGCTGTGATGGTTCAACGCGGTGCATAATGGAGTGGAAACTGCCTGCCAAGTCTCCTCTGTCAATAGTTGCTGAAAGCTAATGATCAGGTATTAACATATCTAGGCAGCGATCAATCTTCTATAGATGTTTAAATGTGATGACAGTTTATTTTTGTCTGTTGAACACTGGAGATTAGTTTTTTTTCCTTCTCTGGTAAATTGTTCTTTAATAATTGTTTGTTTGAGTGCATTGTCAGAATATTTACGGGGTCTTTATCATCTCTCCTGTGTTATTGGTTTGCTTTGCCAGTGATCTTACAATACTGAGCAATATCACAGTGCATTTGATTTTTTCTGTTAGCAATATCTGAAGTTTTTGACACATCAACGCTTCTGGAATAAAACTCTCTGGACTATTGACGGGTTCCTGGCTTCAGAAAGCAGCCGAGAGGCATGTTTAAAATTCCCGACTTGTGTAAAATAATTGTGTTTAAGAATCCCAGAGTTGTTCTTGATGGAATATGTGATACACTGACATTGTAAACGTCTCCAATAACTTGATTCATTGATAATAAAAGACCAATAAGGTGTTCATTGTCTGAGTGTGGCCATCTGTGTCGAGAGGAGACTGACACCCAGTTCCTTCAACCCTACAGAAGCAATGCAGATAGAAGAGTCCTGGGCAACAACCCCCTACTCCCCCACCCCCCCTGCCACCTCCTCCCGATAAACCAATCATTCACATCATGGGTTATTTGTCGGACTTTGCTAAATGCAAATTGGCTGCCCTATGTAACTTACAAACATGTGGTCATGATCCTTGGTGGCAGTAGCCTGTGAAACTGTTTGAGCGGTTCCAACATTGTTGGCACTGAATCAAATGGGAAGATTATTATTCATAATTATTAAGTCTGAAATGTTTCCAAAATCCACATCATCACATCCTACTCTCAGCAGTGCTCCAAAAGGTAAGGATTCCCTCTGAAAACAGTCAGAGGGTTAGTACGTATCCTCCTTGGGGGAGAGGTAAATGCGGTCTCCTTGGAGCTGAACTGGATCCAAAGTGACATATTTGACAATGGAAGGTCGGAATCAAGCCAACCTTCTGGGGCGGTCTCGGTAGTCCGTTTCCTGAGCCAGGCCATTCCACAGGATTTCAAGTCACTGCTGATTCCAAAAGTTAGATGATCTTCCCCCACACGCAGAGGTGCCACGTCCCTATGAACACAAAATTCACCTGGATGTTGTACGAGACAGAGTAGAGTTTCTCACACAGTGACTCTTCACACATGCTGACCCCGAAACATTCGCGTTTCAACCGGTGGAAAATTTTAGCTGAAGCTACAAGCACTGGATATGTAAGTAAAAGTAAGTTGAGCACGCACCCAACTCTCTTTTTCAGAGTGATATCTGAGAACACTGTTGTGTTCTCTTTGGCTCTCGTCAACGTCTAAAATCTCACGGTTCTCACCTCCTCCACCTACCCGACCTCCCCCTAAAACTCTCCAAACCCATACGCAACCAAGGTGTCAGGTTCAACTCCCAATTATCCTTCCTCCCCCACATCCGGTTCCTCACCAGCACCGCTTTCTTCCACCTCCGACGCATCACCCGTCTCCGCCAATACTTCTCTCCGAAAGCCGCTAAACCCTGGTCCATGCCTTTGTCACCTCTAGGCTGGACTATTCAAATGCCCTCCTCACCGGTCTCCCCTCCACTACCATCCATAAAGTCCAGATTATTCAAAACTCTGCCGCCCGCATTCTCACCCGCACCAAACTCCGCTCCCCGATTACCCCAGTCCTTGCCAGACTGCACTGGCTGCCTGTCCCAGAGAGGATCGACTTCAAGATCCTCACCCTTGTCTTCAAATCCCTCCACTCCTCTGCACCCCCCACCTCTCTGACCTCTTTCCTCAAAATAGTGCCCGTTGCCCTCATTCCTCGTGGTCTGGCTCCCTTCACCTCGCCCCCTCTCTTCCTATTTTCAGGTCTCAGCTGAAGACCTTTCTTTTCGACCGCACCTTTGGTTACCTTCCTCCCCCTCCCCTTGGCTCAGCCCCGGGGTCCGTTACTGTGAAGCGCTCTGAAATGCCGTCCAGTGTGGAGGGCGCTATATAAATCCAAGTTGTTGCGTATTTTAAATTACAATTCTTGTCCCAATCTCAGGTGAACTGCTCACAATGAAGTGCCAGTGTGTTTTGATAGGGGCCATTGCATTCACAAAGAGCACATCTGACATACAGTCCAATATTGCCCTCTTCTGACTCCAACATCATTGGAACGACAAGGATATCGGTATTATTTTAGGGGGTATGCAACACGTGGCAAAGCCCAGCAGAACAGTATGTCAACAATCAATCTGACTGATGTGTATACAGTAAAACTCACATAAGGTGTATGTCAGGACCATGACATGTAATATGACTCATGCGAAACCTGAGTTGCTTGCAAACTATATAAATTATATAAAATCTGATTTAATTAATAATCTACACTGTACATGAGATAGTTCATCACTGCAGCCAGCAAGTGAGCATGTGAAGACTGTTTAAGACGACATTTCCAGCGATTGAATGAATCTTGACAAGTCACCGCATGTGCACTTATCGGCACACATTGGATTTGTGTTGAATCGCGGGAAATTAAGTCCTTCTGAGCATGCGTTGACGAATGAAGACTATATTTCCCGTGATTCAATGCAGTTAAGTGCACGTGTCGATGGGTCAGGATGTCATTTTCCATGATTCAATGCAGCCAGTAAGCGCGGGAATAACGGAGGGTAGGGGAGTGACGTTGCGACTTAGGAGGCGATTAATACGAGTAGTGCAAAGAAAGTTAAGTGGTTTTAATAGGTAACTGATATATTTAAAACATCTTTCATATTGGAAAAGGTCTAAAAACACATCAACAGAGACACAATGGGAGATTGGGCAAGGTGTGAGATTAGGGTGTAGGAGGGAGGTGCCTTTCACGCCGGGAAGACGTCCCAAAATGCTTCACAGGATTTAATGTGAAATGGAGTGACTGTGTACTTGTGCGCAAAAGCAGCAGCCAATTTGCACACAGCGACGTCCACAAACATCGATGAAGTGAATGACTAATTTTATTTGGAGAAACTATTAAATTGCATATGTTCATAGTGATAAATTAGTGCTTACTAATGTCTATGGGTCTCACTGCAAGGTCAAATGGTTGTGGGTTCAAGCTCCATGTTGGCAAATTTGAACTCACAGTCCAGGCTGACATTAAAGTGCAACACTGGGGGAGTATTGTATTGTCAGAGGTGTCATTCTTCATATGATCTAGTTGCCTATCAGGTGAGCATTAAAGATTTCATGGTATAATTTCAAAAGAGAAGGGAGTTTCTCCTGGTGTCCTGGCCAATAATCCCCTCTCGGTGGTTGGGATTCCTGCCTATCTTCCCTCACTCTCTGGAATTCCCATCATCTCTTCGTCTCTTCAACTCATCCCTTCCCTCGCCTCCTTCAAGGTCTGTCCCGAGACCTTCCTCTTTGACTGCACTATTGGCCAAAGCAACATATGTCACTTTGTCTTTGCCAAAACACCAAGACTGTAAGCGGAGTGTTGTCACTGTGCTGCAGTGCCTGAAGGTGAGTAAAGTCAACAACAACAACAACAAAGTACATTTGTATAGCGCCTTTTATGTTGGGAGGTCGTTCCCAGGCTCCTGATAGTCAGGGATTTGGACTGCATCTGGTGGTGGGATCAGGAGGTGTAGAGAGTAGGTTACCGAAGGCATGGTTGAAGAGGAAGGTCTTGAGACAGGTCTTGAAGGAGGAAAGGGAGGAGGCGAGATGGAGCGACTGTGGGATGGAGTTCCAAAAGGTGGGGCAGAAAGGCTGAAGGCCTGATCTCCGATGGGGACATGGAGCAGGCCAGCTTCTGCTGAGCGGAGGGAGCGGGCAGGACAGTGCTCATTACAGAAGCTGTGCAACCAAAAGATCACATGCAGGTGCTGACACAGCTTCTCTCAGCTGGGACCACATTTTGAGAGCTATAAGTTTATAACTTTTGTGTCTTCTGGATGCAAGAGGACAGAAATTATGTTCTTGGTGACTGTGCAGGAAACTGTAGCTTCCCAGATGAGAGAAGCAAAGCGCTCAACTCTACTCTCTGCTCGGTTGAATAACCTGTCCACCCTCTATATCTAGATTCCCTGTAACTGCTGCTGAAGGGCTGCCAGCAATTAGACCCCAGGAAGAGTCAATGCCTCACTGAAAAACAGTGTTTGCGAAGATTCGTTCTGAACTGACCCCCTTCAATTGCAGGCTGTGTCCTCTGGTTTTACTATTCTGGAAAAGTTGAATCAGCCTGTTATAATCTATATTGTCTTGCCTCTTTAGAATCTTAAAGACAAAAATCATGTCACCTCTCAATCTTCTCTTTCCAGCGTGAACATGCCCAATTTACTTAGTCGCTCCTCATAGACCTTCCATTCTTTTGGTTACCCTCCTCTGTATAAATAATAATAATAATAATCCTTACATTCGATATAGCACTTTTCACATCTTCTAGATGTCTCAAAGCGCTTCACAGAATATACTATAACGTGAACTGACTGTATGTTTGTGGGCAAAACGCAGCAGCCAATTGCACACAGCAGTGTCCTACAAACAGTTGGGGATTGAGCTACCAAATTATTATTGTTTTTTTTTCTCTGGGATTATTATCAGCCATGTGAAGTAAGGAAACTTGCCCAAGGTTTCGCCCTGCCGGCAATCAAACCAGGTCTCTCGCTTGTGAGGTGAGTGCTCTAACCACTCCACCTTCGAGAAGGTAAAGATAATGTATCTTCTCGATTTCTCCAATATCCTTTTTGTACTGTGGCGACCAGAATTGTACCCAATAATCTAAGTATGGTTTCACTGATTTATACAGTGGCAGGATTACCCCACTATTTCAGTTTGCTATTGATCTTTTGATACATCCCAACATCTGGTTTGCTTTACCCACTGCCACAGAGCAGAGAGAGCTTCAATTTATTATCAATCAGGACCCCCAGGTCCTTTTCATTTTCCATCCATATTATTTTCCTTCCGTTCAAATAATAGTCCCTTCCAGGATTTTTTATCCCCATATGAAGTACTTTACGTGGTGTACTGTCAAGTGTAGTGACTGTTTTTGTGGGTAAACTTGGTAGCCAATTTGTATATCACAGTCCCACAGACACCCATGGAGTGAGTGACCAATTTTATCCTTGGGGATTGTTGGCCAGAACACCGGGAGAGAAAACTCCCTTCACCTTTTCACTAACGCCACGGGATCTTTAGCGTCCACCTGAACAGGCAGACAGAACCTCGGTTTAATGTCTTCTCCAAATGATAAAATAGATCACACACACGCACTCCTACAGAACACAGTGGGAACACATCTTCCCTGTCCATTGGAACCCAATTGTAATACTGAACAATACCCCATCCCTACCCTCACCGACACAGCAGATTTTAATAAGTTCACGCTGGCTGTAAAGATGGATTTAAAAAATGTATAACTACTCACTTGTGGGAGGCTGAGCGGCTGAGTGAATTATAATAATTCTTGCTTTTAATATAATGCCTTATCACGTCATTGAGATATCTCAAAGTTCTTCACAGGATATACTGTTAAGTAAATTGACTGTACTTAGTGAGTGAATGGGGCAGCCAGTTGCAATGTCCCGCAAGCAGCCATGACACCAGGAGGAAGAAACTACCTTCCCTTTTTGAATAGTGCCATAGGATGTGAACCTTGTTTTAATGTCTCATCCGAAGGAAGGCACCTCCAATAATGACGTTAAAGATCCCGTGGCGCTAGTCAAAAGGTGAAGGGAGTTTTCTCTCCCGGTGTTCTGGCCAACATCCCCGGCACTGCATTGGGAGTGTCAGCTTAGCCCATGTGATTCCAATCCCAATGTGGGGCTTGAACCCAGAAGCTTATGACTCAGAGGCAAGAGTGCTACCACTGAGCCAGGCTGACACACATTTTGGTATGTCTTCCCGACGTGAAAGACGCTACACCAAATTGTAAGTATTATTATTATTTCCACCTTCCCATCATCCCCAGACTGGGCGTCTGGGTGATCCGTGATGTGGATCCTTCGAGTTCCTGCAGACAAGCAAGAACAACTATCACATTGGGAGGATGTCCCAAGGCGCATTGAAGAATTTGTCCCATTGAAGAATTTGCACCCGAGCTGAGAGTTGGAATCAAGAGGTGGTGGAGACACACCAGTGTTGTGGATACTAAGATAGTTAGTCTGTGAGTTCATTAATGCTAAAAACTTACATTGTGCATTGAGGGGAGAGCAGAGAGTAGAGGTGGGGGGGAGGGAGGGGAGTGGGAGGAGGGGGGGAGAAGGGAGGGAGGGGGTAGGAGAGGAGGGAGGGGGAGGAGTGAGGGAGGGGTGGGGAGGAGGGGTGGGGGAGGAGAGAGGGGAGGGGGGAGGAGAGAGAGGGGGGAGGAGAGAGAGGCGAGAGGGGAGGAGAGGGGGGGAGGGAGAGAAGAGGGGAGGAGGGAGGAGGGAGAGGGGGGGAGGGGGGGGAGAGGGGGAGGAGGGGGAGGGAGGGGGAGGGGAGGGAGGGGGAGGAGAGAGGGGGAAGAGTGAGGGAGGGGAGGGGAGGGGGAGGAGAGGAGGGGAGGGGGAGGAGAGAGGGGGAGGAGTGAGGGAGGGGAGGGGAGGGGGAGGAGGGAGAGGGAGAGGGAGGGGGAGGAGAGGGGAGGAGAGGGGAGAGGGGGGGAGGGGGAGGAGGAGGGGGAGGAGAGGGGAGGGAAGGGGAGGGAGGGGGAGGGAGGGGGGGGAGGAGGGGGAGGAGGAGGGAGGGAGGGGAGGGGGGGAGGAGAGGGGGGGAGGGGGGGGAGGAGGGGGAGGAGGGGGGAGGGGGAGGAGAGGGGGGGGAGGGGGAGGAGAGGGGGGGAGAGGGGGAGGAGAGGGGGGGAGGGGGGGGGGGGGGGGGGGAGGGGGGGGAGGGGGAGGAGAGGGGGGGGAGGAGAGGGGGAGGAGGGGGAGGAGAGGGGGGGGAGGGGGAGGAGAGGGGGGGAAGGGGGAGGCATGTTTCCCGCGCTCTTCTTGTCCTAATATGGGAATACAGTGACGTCAGCGTTATTATGCAAATACTTTAATTCACAGATTCGGCGCGCGGTGTGCGCATGCCCAGTGCGGGGGGAGAGAGGCGGTTGTAAAAGTGAAGTTCAGGCTGTGCTGGTGAGTGAGTGACGCTGTGTGTCTGTCTGTGTCTGTCTGTCTGTCTGTGCCGTGTGTTTGTCGATTTATTTTTCGGATGTAACAAAACCGCTGAATGGATACACCCTCTCTGCTGTGTTGTATTTTCAAGGCCTGATCGTGTTCGCTGGAACTCCATCGTTTTATGTTCTTTGAAAAGGAGAGTGTGTTCTCTCTCTCTCTCTCTCTCTCTCAAACATAATCTGAACTGCACACTCTGCCTTTTACAACAATGAAGATCAGATCCCATCTGATCACAGGGAGGACCGTGGGCGCTCTCCAGCATTCCCCAAACAGGGAGACGAGGGGGGTTTAAAAAAATAATTAAAACACAGCATTTCATGTTGTGTGTGAATGAGTGATGAGTGAGTGAGAGTGTGTGTGTGAGTAAATGAGTGACTGAGTGAGTAAGTGAGTGTGAGTGAGTAAGTGAGTGAGTGTGAGTGAGTAAGTGAGTGTGAGTGTGAGTGAGTGACTGTGAGTGAGTGAGTGAGTGAGTGTGAGTGAGTGAGTGAGTGTGTGAGTGAGTGTGTGTATGTTTCAGTCTCTGCAGTCCTGTCTCTCCCTTTCTCTCTCCCACTCCCCAAAACACAAAGTTCCTTGTTTCAACTTGTGACTGTGCAGAACTTGCTTTTGTGTTGTGGTGAGAATCCCACCTTCATTGCATTGTGGCACACACACAACTGAACTGACTTTGCTTCGGAGTCACTGCTAACTTGGTCTCATCCTTTTCACCCCTCCATAACAGCCGGAGAAGTCAAATAATAATAATAATCCTTGCATTTAATGTAGCTCATTATTGTGTTGTTGAGCTGTCTTCAAGCGCTTCTCAGGATATGTAATGTGGCTTTGACTGTTTTTTTTGTGGGCTTCTCTCTGGTTCTTCTCTCTGGCTGAGTCCCCCATATTCTTTCATGGCTGATGGTGTCTTGTCAACTTTCAATGCCAGCAACCGGCCAAGGCCGATCACTCTCCTGAACCTGTCCTCTCTCTCTCTCTCTCTCTCTCCCCCTATCTCTGCTTGTTCTTTGTGAGCTGCACTGGTTAAAAGGTGGGTGGGGGTAGGGGGAAGAGAGAGGCAGTGTGTGCTGTGCTGTGCGGGTGGCCGGGATGTGCAGTTGTTGATTTTTGTGAGAGTGTGTGAGTGAGCTGATCGCTGTCCTGCTCCAGGTGGTGATGCTGAGAGTGAAAACAAAGGACGGCGTGTTTGTGTCTTCTTCAGACACCCAGCACATGGCTGGCCAAGCACCAACCTCCTGAGGCAGCCTGACTCTCTCTCTCTCTCTCGCCTTCATAACCAGCCATCCACACCCCTTGATAAAGCTCCTTTCGTTCACAATCCTCATCGTTCCGGCTAGGGCTCACCTTTCTCACCTTTTCCCTTCAGATCCACGTTCTCCTTTTTAAAAATTTCCCCTTCCGTCTCCCTCCCCAGAAAGCCGATGGTTTTTGATGCAGTCGCTGTTTCCACACATGCTCAACTGTAAATGTTTCCTTCACCCCCCCCCCCCCCCCACACACACTCACACACACAAACACACTGTTCGTAACGGTGTTGTGTTGCGATTGTACAGATTGGACCTTCTTTGGTTTTCTTTTTGTGGGCGAGTCTGTCTGTGTTATGATTTTCAGCAGCTTTGCTATTCCTCGGGTTTGCCTGCAAGGCACCCAAGAGTTTGATCCATGTCCTTTATTTGAGATCATTAATTAATTTTAACTTTGCAGCCAGTTTGCGCATAGCAATGTCCCACAAACAGTCATGGAGTGAGTGACTTATTTGTGGAAATGTTGGCCAGGACACCGGGAGAAACTCCTTTCTCTTTTCGAATAATGCCATGGGATATTTAACATCCACCTGAGCAGGCAGACAGGACCTCGTTTTAATGTCTCAGCCAAAGCACGGCACCTCTAACAATGCGTCACCCACCCCAGCACTGCAGTGGAGGTCAGATTAGACTATGTGGGACTTGAACCCAAAAGCTTCTGACTCAGCCAGGCAAGACGAGAGTGAAATCACTCCACCATGTTGACACACATTCCACCCAGATGCACATTTGCTCCATATTTACAGCATTCAAAGTTCAGAATTTGGTAAATTACAAATAATAATTGGTGCACTTGATGTTACCTGGATGAGAGCTAACTTCCTGCAGTTGAATGTCAACAACACCGAGTCCCTTCTGCTTGGCTCTTGTCAGTACCTCCATAGCTGGGCGCTGACAGCATCTCTGTCCGTGGACTCTACATCTCACAGAGCCAATACAGAACCTCAGCGTCCAGTTCGCCTCTCAACTGTTGGCCTGAACAATGAGCTCAGAGGCCTAACTTGGTGCTTGAACAACGGCTGGCAGCAAACTCTGTAGTAGAACATTAATTTTGAAGTCAGTTTTTGCTGAGTTCTTTTCTGTGTCTACAGAAAACCAGATTCCAAGTTAGGATTGATTCTTCCAATCAAAACTATTCACAACAAAATAAGAATTGCAATGGCATATGTCTCAGCCCTGCTCAGTAGTTTGCACTCGCACCTCTTGAGTCAAAAGTCTGTGGGTTCAAACACCACATAGAGACTTTGAACTCATATAGTCCAGAGTGACATTGTAGTGCATTCTCAGAGACTCCATCCTTTGGATGAGACGTTAAACAGAAGTGCTTTCTGTTTGTTCAGTGGATGTTAAGGATACCATGGCACTATACAGACAGAGAAGGGCGTTTATCCTGGTGTCCTAGCCAAATCCCCCAAATAAAATTGGTCACTCACTTCATCGCTGTTTGTGGCATATTACTGTGGGCTGTTCTGCACACACAAACAATAAAACAGCTTAGAAATATGTTTTTCTTTCCCCTCTACATATTGTTTCCCATCCCCTGATATGCATTGCTGGTTCCCTTTGTTTTTGTATTGGGTGACCAGGCAGGTCATTGCTGATCACTGTGTAGATTGGGTGACCAGGCAGGTCACTGCTGGTCACTATAGATTGGGTGACCAGGCTGGATCTCTATTAACTGCCTGTATTATTTGTTGGTGGCAGGCAGTAACCCCCGTGTTTGTGTTGCTGCCGGTTGTTGAGTTGCCTGAACATGTAACTAGTGTTTTTATTTATTTGCTTCTCTCCACATCCACCATTGGTGTGTGTTGTGCCAGAACAGCTGTGAATGTATGTATCTATTGGTAAACTGGAAGGACAGAAGGATTTGGGGAACATGGGTTGTGTGCATTCAAACCACCCCCCTTCCTAAATTTTATTTCATCTTTATCTCACTGAGATAGCCACACTGTTGTCTCTATTCTATAATTGTTGTGGGAATTTCTTTTGCAAACAGATGTTTCCTTAGTTGTAAATCCTGTTAGAAGTGAGAGCTTCAGTAGTCTGTCTATCCGCCTGTCCGTCCTGAGCAGCCTAGCCTTTAATTTTGCCCACAAATATACAGTCAATTCACTTTACAGTATGTTCTGTGAAGCGCTTTGAGATGTCTCAACGACGTGATGAGGTGCTATATCAAATGCAAGGATTATTATTAATACGTGAGCCCTTCACAAAACTCTGCAGAGAGCTGTCTCTTGCCTGAAGCAAAATGGGAGAGAGCAGCCCAGAGCAGGGAAATCCCTGTGAGGAAAACAAGAACAAAATTACATTCATATAGCACCTTTCACATCGCAGGGACATCCCAAGTGCTGAACAGTTAAGGATTTGCACCCCAGGTCTGAAATCAAGAGGGGTGGAGGATAGATGGAGGTGGGAGGGTGGCCGAAAGCACGAATATAAGGTCTTGAGACAGTTCTTGAAGGTGGCAAAGGAGGAGGCGAGGCAGATGGAGTTCCAGAGGGTGGTTGCAGAAAGCTGAAGGCATACTGCCAATGGTGGAGCAGGCAGAGTGGGGGACGTGGAGCAGGTCAGTTCTTGCCTAACAGAGGAAGTGGGTAGATTGATATTGTGTTGAGGTCACAGAGGTAGAGAGGAGCAAAACTAAGGAGGGCTTTGAAAGGGAGGATGAGGATTTTGAACTCTATTCTCTGGGGGATGGGAAGCCAGTGGAGCTGGAGAAGGATGGGGGTGATCGGCTCTCTGAGGGAGAGGGCACGAGCTGCAGAGTTGTGAAATAATCTACAGTTTGTGGGGGGAAGAGTTGGGAAGTCCGGTGAGCGAGGAATGAGGGTAATCACTCCCTAAAAAACTCAAACTAACCAAACTAAGCAGCAATGCTTGTGTTCGAGAGATGCCCCTGGCCCCTCTTTGCCACCATCGGTGGCTTTGCCTTCAGCCACGACACCCTGAACCTCTGAAACACCCTGCCTCATCCCATTAGATTTACGTCCTCGACAGGTTTCCTATCACAGAATGCATTGACTTCAAGATCTTCACAATTGTCTACAGTTCCCTTCATGCCCTGGCACTTCCCTAACTGTTCGGCACCGGCCTCCTGCAAGTTCCTCATCCCCTTGACTGCCATCATCGGTGGCCATGCTTTCAGCCATTACCCCCCAAAATTTGGAACTCTCTCCGTCAATCCCTCCTCTTTATCCCCTCCTTCCCCAGTTTCAGAATATGCCTGAAGACCTTCCTCTTCAGCTGTGCTACCATCGTCTCCCCTGGCCCGGCGTCAAGCCCCACCACTGATAAAAAAAATGCTTGGAGTCACTCCTCTGTGTAAAGGGCAACTGTACGTTGTTGTTAAGGATATTTGTATTGTATCCCGCTGGTAAAGTAAATTGTCTCCTGACATTTCCTTTTGTCTCTTTCACCTCTTATGGAATGTTTCAACTTCCTGCCCCCTCCTTGCTCTCTCTCTCTCTCACTTGTGCTTCAGTTTCTGTATTCGCAATGTCGAGACATGTGGGGTGGGGGAGATGGGAAACGGGGAGGGGATAAGATATGTGCCACAACTGTGGAAGCATTTTATTAATTATATTAATAATAATAATGCTTGCAATTGATATAGCTCTAATCCCGATGTGAAAGGCGCTATACAAATGTAATCTTGTTGTTGTTGTTATCGCATTGTTCAGATGTTTCAAAGCGGTTCATAGAATATATTGTAAAGTGGATTGATTGTGTACTTTGTGGGTGAAACTCGGCAGCCAATAGAGCACAGCATTGTCCCACAAACAGTACTGGATTGAGGGATTATTACTCTGGAAAGCTATTCAGGAATCAGCAAACAACCAGGTTCCCACATACTACTAGGTAAACTGGCGTGTGGAGTAATGAAACATGCCTAAGGTTTTGCCCACCTGGAAATCAAATCCAGGTCCTCTCGCTTGCAAGGCGAGCACACTAACCACTATGCTGTGGGACTTATAAAGTAAGTGCACAATGTTAAAGTTACTGCACGTATTGAGTAAAGTTGGGGGAAAGGGAACAACAGATAGAATTGTGTGCTCCTTGGGAGCTTAAATTTAGTCCCATATTACATGTGCTCTTTAATTTTAACCTCTGAATTCTAGTCTTGGGACGTTCTTCTGACTTGAAAGGCGCTATACAAATGTAATTTTGTTGTTGATGAATTTAAGTTCTCAAGGTCTCTCAACAACAACACAAAATTACATGCATTGCCTTTCACATTGGGAAGAGGTCCCAAGGCTCTGGATACTCAGTGTTTCGGCGGGGGACATGAAGCCAGCTGCAGCCCACTGAGCGGAGGGAGTGGGCAGGATGGTAAGGTTAGGAGGTCGCAGAGGTAGGGGGGAGGGAGCAAGGCCATGGAGGGCTTTGAAGGTGAGCATCAGGATCTTGAACTGTATCCTCTGTGTGATGGGAAGCCAGTGGAATTGGGCGAGGTTGGGGGTGATAAGGTCACAGAGCCTGGTGCGGGAGGGGACACGGGCTACAGAGTTCTGGATGATCTGCAGCCTATGGAGGGAGAAGTTGGGGAGGCCAACAAGCAAGGAGTTTGCATAGTCAAGCCTGGATGTTATGAATGTGTGTATGAGGATTTCAGCGGTGTGAGACAATGGCGGAACTGGGAGATGTTGTGGAGGTGGGGGAAGGCAGAGTGGGTCATGGCGCCAATGTGGGGTAGAAAGGATAGTTGAGGGTCAACAAGGTTCTGGACTAGCTTAATAAGGTGGAGTGTGCATCCACGGATGGTGATTCTGTCAGCGCCTGAGGTGTGGAAGCGTTGTCAGGAGCCAATCTGGAGGGCCTCGGTCTTGTTGACTTTCAACTGAAGAAAGTTAGCTCTCATACAGGATTTAATGTCTGACAGACATTCTGTCAGGACAGCAGTGGTCCTGGAGTGAAGGGTGGAGGCAGAGAGATACAGTTGGGTGTCATCCGCATACATGTGGAAATTGACCCCATGTCTGTGGATAATGTCTCCAAGAGGGAGTATATAGATATTGAACAGGAGGGACAAAGTCCTGAGGAACTCTGCATGAGATGGTGTGGGGGCTAGAGACACTGTTTGTGGAGATGAAGTGGAGGAGGTGTGAGAGGCACGATCTAAATCATTTAAGGACAGAAAACCATGAAGGTTGAGGGGAGAGGAGTGGTGGTGGATAAGGATAGAGTAATCGACAGTATCAAAGGCAGCAGAGAGGTCAAGGAGGTAGAAGAAGCCCTGGTCGCAGATGGACAGAATGTCATTTGTCACTTTGACCAGGTCTGTTTCTGGACTGTGGGTGGCACAGGTTCGTGAAGGGAGTGGTGGGAGAGGAAGGAGCGAAGTTGGGAAGCAACAACTTGTTTCAGAACCTTGGAGAGAAAAGGGAGTTCAGAGATGGGACGGTAGTTTGAGAGCAGGAATGGGTCCAGGGAAAGTGTTTCAAGGATAGGAGTGATGACGGACCTTTTTAAAGGGGTCTCAGTGCTGCTATCAGCTGTTAAACTCAGTGTGTCAGACTTGTGTCTTTGTAACACATGGACTCGCAAGCTTCAGTTTGCTGTGTGATCCGTAGTCTCACAATCAACACAACAATAACAACAAAAATCATTTAGTGCCTTTCACATCAGGAGCATGTCTCAAGGCATTGGAAAGTTAATGGTTGGCACCTGAGCTCGCGGTTGGAACCAAGAGGGTTGGAGGGTAGAGGGGGTACAAGGGTGGCCAAAAGCACGGTCAAAGAGGAAAGACAGGCCTTGAATGAGGCAAGGGAGGGGGCGAGGTGGAGGAATTCTGGAATGGAGTTCCACAGGGTAGGGACAAAAGGCTGAATAAAATGCGCTTGTTTCCTTTCACAGTTCTTTCACTGGCACGGGCTGAGATGCGGTATTCGGAAACTTTGCTGATTTTGTGTTTTGTGTGTTTTTTTTATCCTCGTTTACAGATTATTTGAAAGGAAAGCGGGACGATGTTTGGTTTCCACAAGCCCAAAATGTACCGGAGTCTGGAGGGTTGCTGTATCTGCAGGGCCAAGTCATCCAGCTCCCGCTTCACTGACAGCAAACGCTATGAGAGAGACTTTCACAACTGCTTCGGGTAACGAGAAAGAAAAAAATTCAGCCTTTACATTTGCCTGAGAAGATTAACAACAACAAGATTACATTTGTATAGCGCCTTTCACGTCGGGAGACCATCCCAAGGCGCTAGACAGAGTACAGGATTTCAGACCCGAGCTGGGGTTGGGGGGTCAAGGGAGGGGAAGGGGGTTGGCCGATGGCATGATCGAAGAGGAGGGTCTTGAGTTGGGACTTGAAGGAGGCTAAGGCGGGGGCGAGCCGGAGTGACTGGGGGATGGAAGCTGCGTCATCAAGTCTTTTTTTGTATTGTTTCTTTTTGCTTCTGTGTGTCAGCCCGGATCAGTGGTAGCATTCTCGCATCTTAGTCAGAAAGTTGTGGGTTTAAGCCCCCTATGTCAGGACTTGGAATCACACCATCTAAACTGACACTTCAATGCAGTGCTGGAGGTGTGTTGCATTGGTGGAGGTGCCTTACTTTGGATGAGACTTTCACCCGAGGTCCCGTCTGCCTGTTTCAGGTGCATGTTAAAGATCCCATGGCACCATTCGAAAAGAGAAGGTAGTTTCTCTCTCATTCCAGATGTCCTGGCCAACAAATTCCCAAATAAAATTGGTCACTCACTCCATGGCTGTTTGTGGGATGTTGCTGTGCGCAAACTTGCTGCCGAATTTCACTCACAAGACGCAAGCCAATTCACTTTACAGTATATTCTGTGAATCGCTTTGAGACATCCTGATGATGTGATAAGGCGCTATATCAAATGCAAGGATTGTTATTATTGTTGTTTTTCAATTGTAGATTGAACGAAACCCGCTCTGGAGAAATCTGCAACGCCTGTGTTCTTCTGGTCAAAAGATGGAAAAAGCTTCCTGTAGGGTCCAAAAAGAACTGGAATCATGTAGGTAGAGAGAGCGCTGCTCTCACTGCATCCTGCTTTTTGTTTTCTACTTCTTGGAATATCAGCCTGGCTCAGTAAGGAGCACCCACACCTCACAGTCAAAAAGTTGTGGGTCAAACCCCCATGTCTGGACTTTGATACTCACAGTCCAGGCTTATGCATCAACAACAACAGATTATATTTATATAGCGCCTTTCACATCAGGAGGACCTCCCAAGGCGCTGGACAGTCAGGAATTTGCACCCGAGCTGGTGGTTGAGATTAGGAGGGGGGAGGGTAGGGGTAGGAGGGTGACCAAAGGCACAGTCGAAGAGGAGGGTCTTGAGACAGATCTTGAAGGAGGCAAGGGAGCGGGCGAGGCAGAGAGACTGGGATTGAGATCCAGAGGATGCATGCAGGGAGACTGATGGCCCCGCCACCAATGGTGGGGCAGCTTGAGCTCAGGTTGAGCTGAAGAGAGGCTGCGTAGGAGGATAGAATGGTCGACAGCGTCAAAGTTGGTAATTGTGTCTGTGTGTCTGGTCCACAGGTAGTTGATGTGCGAGCCGGACCAAATCTGAAGACCACACTGAAGCCTAAAAAGGTGCAGTCCCTGACCGGCAGCAGAATAAAATGCAGTCAGATCAGCAAACTCAAGAAGCGACTCAAACGGCAAAGTAAGGTTTGCTTCTTCAGATGAGTTGTTGAATTGAGGTCCGCCTGCCTGTTCAGGTGGGCGTTAAAGATCCTGTGGCGCTATTCGAAACGAGAAAGCAGTTTCTCCCATTGCCCTGGACAACAATCCCCCAAATAAAATTGGTCACATGGCTAACAAATGTCATTTTGTTGTTGTTGTTTGTGGGCTATTGTTGTGCGCGAACTGGCTGCCGTGTTTCGCCCACAAAATACACAATCGTGGCTGCTACAGTAACAATAGCTATTAGTCCACAATCAATGGCATAGTGTATTTGTTACAGTGAGCAGAGGCTTGTTTGCATGTTCAATAAAATAGGCTCCATGCAGCTGAACATAAGACTGTTTGCCCCCAATTTAAGGTTGTGGAAAATTCTTAAACGTAGTGTTTGGAAGCTGGTTCATTTCAAGAACTGCTGAAATATGGCTGGCAGACTGGGCCTAAAGTTAAAAATTTTAGCCTGGCTCAGTGGTAGAACGCTTGTATCTGAGTTAGAACATTAGGGGTTCAAGCCCCATGTCAGGACTTGGAATCGCAGTGCTGTGGGGACACTGCATTGTCGTAGTTGTCATCCTTTGGATGAGGCAACAAACTGAGACCCGTCTGTGCAGGTGGATGTTAAAGATCTTCTGGTACTATTCAAAGAGAGGAGGCAGTTTTACCGGCCAACAATCCCAGTAAAATTGTCCATTCACTTCATGGCTGTTTGTGGGACATTGTGATGCGCAAATTAACTGCCAATTTCACCCAAAATACAAACACTCACTTCACGGTATATCCTGTGAAGCACTTCGAGATTTCTCCATGACATGATAATTTGAGGATTATTTTCATCTTAATTCTTAAGACAAAACAGTGTGAAAGAAGTGGATTCACAGACTGCTCACTGTAGACTAGTATTTGTCCATTGCAAAAGATGTAGTAAATGTGGCTTGTGATGGCTGTGAGTTACTTTGTTTAACCTTGCTCCTACTGTGTTGAAATGCAGACTCGGACACTCATAGTACCACCTCCAGCATGTCCCCCGCACAATCTCCCTCCTACAGCAACAACTCAGACGATGGCTCCGACACAGACATGGTCCCTGGTTCCACCAGAGTTCCAGTCTTCTCCTTCCTGGACCTCACTTACTGGAAAAGGTACAGTCAGCACCCTGACCTGCAATTACACTGAGACCTCTGTACAGTCTGATGTTAGAGTGACATCACTATATAGTCTGATATTAATACTGACAACTCTATACAGTCTGATATTAACAGTGACACCTCTGTATAGTCTGATTAACAGGGATACCTCGACGTAGTCTGTTATTAACAGTGATACATCTATGTAGTCTGTTATTAACAGTGATACCTCTATACAGTCTGTTATTAACAGTAATACCTCTATATAGTCTAATATTACAGTGACACCTCTGTACTGTCTGATATTAACAGCGACACCTCTATATAGTCTGATCTAATAACAGTGACACCTCTATATAGTCCATTATTTCAGTGACACCTTTAAACAGTCTGATATTAATAGTGGCACCTCTACACAGTTTGTTATTAACAGTGACACCTCTATATAGTCTGATATATGGACTTATATACATATAGACTTCAAGATCCTCACCCTTGTATTGAAGTCCCTGCTCCTCTGTACCTCACTACCTCTCTGACCTCCTCTCTCCTCAAAACAGTACCTGTTGCCTTTGTTCCTCCGGGACTGGCCTCCTCCTCGTCCCCCGAGTCCTCCGCTCTACCCTCGGTGGCCGTGCCTTCAGCTACTATGCCCCGAGGCTCTGGAACTGCCTTCCTCACTCCCTTCGTCTCACTCCCTCCCTTCCCATTTTCAGGTCTCAGCTGAAGACCTTTCATTTCGACTGCGCCTTTGGTCATCTTCCTCCCCCTCCCCCTGGCTCGGTCCTGGGATCCGTTACTGTAAAGCGCTCTGAGACGCCATCCGGCGTGGAGGGTGCTATATAAATTCAAGTTGTTGTTGATATTACAGTGATTCCACTATATAGTCTGTTAACAGTGACATCTCTATATAGTCTAATATTACAGTGACACCTCTATACAGTTTGATATTAACAGCGACAGCTCTATATAGTCTATTATTACAGTGACACTTCTATACAGTTTGATATTAACAGTGATACAACAACAAGACTACATTTGATACCTCTATATAGTCTAATTAAGACTTACACCTCTATATAGTCTGATATTTTAGTTACACCACTATACTGTCTTATAGTACAGTGACACCTCTGTACAGTTTGATATTAACAGTAACACCTCTATTTAGTCTGATATTAACAGTGACACCTCTATTTAGTCTGATATTAGCAGTGACACCTTTATATAGTCTATTATTAAGTGGCACTTCTGTACAGTTTGATATTAACAGTGACATCTCTATATCATCTGATATTACAGTGACACCTCTGTAGTCTGTTGTTAACAGTAATAATAATAATAATAATCCTTGCATTTGTTATAGCACTTTCACGTCTTCTAGATGTCGCAAAGCGCTTCACAGAATATACCTCAAAGTGAATTGACTGTATATTTGTTATTAAAACGCGGCAGCCAATTGCGCACAATCGTGTCCGAAAAACAATCGTAGACTGAAGTGACCAATTTTATTATTATATTATTATTATATAATATTATATAGTGCTTTATCATGTCGTTGAGACGACTCAAATCGCTTCACAGGATATATTGGAGTGGAGTCCTGTAGCTCAGTGGTTAGAGCACTCACAAGTGAGAGGACATGGGTTTGATACAGGGCAGGGCAAAATTTGGGCATTGGATAGGTACTTGAAAGGGAAAAATGGGGTCTATGGGGCAGTGGGATTAGTTAGTAGTTTCCTTACTCCACACACCTCTGTTTACCCAGAAGTAAGTAGGAACATGATTGTTAGTTGATTGACGGATCTCTTTTTCGGGGGTAATAATTCCTTCAAAAAAAAAATTGGTCACTTCAGTCCAAGGCTGTTTGTGGGACGCTGCTTCAGCATCCACCGATGAACACTCCACCTCACCACTATATAGTCTGATATTAACAGTGACACCTCTATCTAGTCTGATATACAGAGGTTAAGTCCTGCTTCAAATGCTCTGTCTGGTTGTAATCCAGAAATGGTGGGTTTGTCAGTTGGAGCTCTAAGCAGCGGTTGGAAGCCGAAGCTTTATTATGACCCGATTTAAGATTGCTGTTTTCACACCAGCTTTCCTTCGGTTTCTTCTGTTACAGACAGAAAGTGTGCTGTGGCATAATTTACAAGGGTCGTTTCGGGGAGGTGCTGATTGACCCCCATCTCTTCAAACCTTGCTGCCCTGGCAAAAAGCTAGGAGGTATAGAGAGCCAGGGGCAGCAGAGGCCAGTGTCTCCAACCGCCTCCAAAGACGAGGAATGGTGAAACAGCTCAACCATCGAGTGAGGAGAGGGGAGAGGAACAATGTTGGGGTTCAAGGAAGCAGGGTCATGTGGGGGGGATATGGACTTTGTCAACGGACAAGACTCCTGAAACCAGCTAACCTGCCGAAAGACTGTTCTCCTGGCTTGTTCTCTCCGTTATCTGCAGTTTGATGTGGCTGGCAAAGAACTCTGTAAATGTTGTGTCATTTTCTGAAGTTGCACCGTATCATTAAGTGAGAGCGAACCTTTCTGTAACGTGATTTCCCCCGCCCCCCCACCCCACACACACACACACACACACACACTCTCCTCCTGCCCATGCCCCAGGTTTTAATTAACCTTGTTTTCCCTTTTTTTTGTTCCACAGAGTGAGTGAGCAAAATGAGGGAATGTGAATGTTGTAATATGAAATGTAACATCGTTATTATTATTGTGATTATGGTTATTATTTTAGTGCCCTGATATTAATGGTTTGGGGCTTTAGAGAGCACTGGTTGAGGTGGTTGGTGAACACTGACACTCCCGCAGCTGGTTGGGTGGGGGAGGGAGGGAACTCGGTCAGTCTTCTTGTTGCTGCTCGTCTCGCTCGGCCGGCCACTCTTCCTGGTGAATGAGAAAAAAAGTGTTTTTACATGAATATACTTCAGAATTTCAGGTGGATTTGCCTTTCAATGAAAATAAGGGTTCTACTGTTGAGGCTTATCTGGTCTCCAAGATCCCACCCCCCACTGCCAGTCACTGCAAAATCGTTGTGTGTATGTCTGAAATTGTCGTTTTTTTATTGATTTGGATTTCCCCAGCCCCCCCCCGCCCCCCCCAACGAATCCCAGCTGAGAATACTTCCCAAAGTCCCAGCCACATTGTTTGCGATCCTCCAGAATCATTGACTGCTGCTTTTCCCGGCTGTTGTGTGGAGCGAGTTGTTGCAAGTGAACTCCAAGCAGCTCCATGAGTCATCTGCATAACTCTGTTCAGATTAACTGCAGTTAACAATAATAATCCTTGCATTTGGTATAGCTCTTTATCACGTCGGAAGGACATCTCAAAACATTTCACAGGATTTACTGTGAAATTAAGTGACTGTATTTTTTAGGCAAATGCGGCAGCACAGTTGGGCACAGCAGTGTCCCACAAACAGCCATGAAATGAGTCAGCAATTGTTTTTATTTGGGGGTTTGTTGGCCAGGACACTGGGAGAGAGAAACTCCCTTCTCTTTTTGAATAGTACCATGAGATCTTTAACATCCACCTGAACAGACAGACGAGAGGGAACTCGGTTTAACGTCTCATCCGAAGGATGGGTTCCCCTCGTGGAGTAGGGTAACGGGTAAGCGTTGAGTGGGGGGAAGAGAGCTCAAGAACAGGCCTGATGGGCAGAATGGCCTCTTTCTCTGTTGTAAACATTGTGTGATTTCACCTGAGCCTTTGCAGAATCCTCGAATGTAGGCTTCAACTGCTGGGGTTGAACTCACGACCAGGATTTTTGTGAGTTTGATCTCCCGAATCCTATATTTATTATTTATTTATTTTTGTTTTTGCAATAAGAAGAACCAAGATCTGCTTTCCTTCCTTCACCTAGTTCAGTGCAGCAAGATGTATTTAGTGATGCACTTTGTAATGTATTAGAGATCTATGGAGACAGTTTTGTACTTTTTTTATACTGTTAATATTCTTGTACCGAGAAGTTTTTTTATTAGTCTTGAAATAAAGTAGATTGATTTATAACACCTGTGTACTGCACTCAGCCCATCTGCTTAACGCGTCTTTTTCACTTAGGTTTTTGTGTCTGTGTGTTTGTGGTGTGTGTTTTTGTATCTGTGTGTCGTGTTTTTGTGTGTGGAGTTTGTGTGTGTGTGTGTGTGGTATCTGTGTGTAGTGTTTGTGTATGTGTGGTGTTTGAGTGTGTGTTTGTATCTGTGTCCAGCTTGACATGGCGATGAGGAAACTTGATATGACCGGAGGTGCTGTCCTTTTGCTTGGCATATTCAGTTGGCTAAGTCGGTAACACTTGCCTCTGAGTCAGAAAGTTGTGAGTTCAAGCCCCACGTTGGGGCATAGAACCCATATAATATTTTTATATAATGTTATTTTTGATATAGCACCTAATCACATTGTTGAGACGTCTCAATGCGCTTTACAGGATTTACTGTGAAATGCAGTGATTGTGTGTAGGCAAATGTAACAGGGCCATGGAGTGAGTGACTAATCTTATCTGAGGGATTGTTGGCCTGGATACCAGGAGAGAAACTCCCTTCTCTTTTTGAATAGGCTGTGGGAACTTTAATGTTCACTATAAAAAGCAAACAAGACCTTGGTTTAACATCTCAGCCAAAGGATGGCACCACTGACAATGGAATACCGCCCCAGGGCAGCAGCAGGAGCTGGGGGTTGGAACACATCGCAGGGAGAGAGATGGGGCGGTGAGAGAGGGGGTGGTGGCAAGGAGAAAGGGGGGAGAGAGAATGGGAGGAGAGGAGGGAGGGGGGAGAGAGTGTCCCCCCTCTCTTTCCCCCCTCTCCCCACCGCTCTCCCTTATTCTCTCTCCCCCCACTTCTCTCTCCCCCCACTTCTCTCTTCACCCCTTCTCTCTCCCCCTCTCTTCTCTCCTTCCCTTTCTCTCTCCCCCCCCTTCTCCTTCGCTTTCCTCCTCTCAATCCCTCCCTCCCAATCAGCCTCGCAAGTCGCTGTCTGCATGGCAGTTGCTGAGGATGCAATTGATAATAATAATAATCGTTGCATTTGATATAGTGCTTTTCACGTCTTCGAGATGTCTCAAAGCGCTTCACAGAATATACTGTGAAGTGAATTGACTATATATTTGTGGGCAAAACGCAGCAGCTAATTGCGCACAGCAGTGTCCCACAAACAGTCGTGGATTGAATGTTTTTTTTAAGGATTATTCCCAGAAAACCGATCCACCAATTGACTAACAACTGGGTTCTTATATGCTAGGTAAGAGATGCGCTTGCCTTCCTGACAGATAGAGTAATAGCCGGTATTATGTACACTTCCTGCTGGGTTCCAACCGTCAGCTCCATTCTCCTCTCAACCACCGGCTCCTGATGTTGCCCTGGGAAGACGTTGACCAGGGAGGAGGGAATGGAAGGTGGAAATTAGGAAATGGACGCGGGCCGGATAAAATCACCTACCGGGCCGGACTTGGCCCGCGGGCTGCCAGCTGGCCCACGCTGGATGCAAATAGTTTGGACCGCCCTGACTTAGACTGTATGGATTCTAAGTCCCTTGAAGTCCTGGCTCAGAGGTGAGAGTGCTTTCAACTCAGCCAGACTGATATGCCAATGCAGTGATAAGGGGGAGTACTGCATTGTCGGAGGTGACATCCTTTGGATGAGATTTTAAACTGAGGCCCCGGCCTAGGTAAACATCGGCTGCAATGCTTACGTTTTCCCACAGTGACTACATTTTATAATTTTTTCTGGAAGGTGCTTTAAGATGTTCTCCTGACATGAAAGGGAATTTCAAATGTAAAGATTATTTTATTATTGATTGTGGGAAGTGGAATTAGAAAATTTTCCTTTGAGTTTCATTATGTGGAAGTGGAGTTAGATAGTTGGCTGTGGATTGAATTGTGCAGTAACAGTCTTAGAAAGTTGTCTGTAAGTTTGATTGTGGTAAGCAGTGGTAGAAAATTGTCCTTTAAGTTTGCTTGTGGGGAAGTTGAGTAAGAAAGTTTACCTATGAGTTTGGTTGTGGGGAAGTGGAGTAGGAAAGTTGTCTGTAAGTTTCATGACAGGGAAACCAAGTTTCAAAGTTGTCCTCAGTGTTAGCCTTGAGTTGTGAGTTCAAAGTCACATTTTCCTATGCGGTCACTGCTTAACAATGTATCTTGTGAAGCGCCTTTGAGACGTCTTCTTGATTTGGAAGGCGCAGTATGAAACGTAAGGATTATTATTGTTATACTTTTTGTGCCAGGTATTTTCTCTGTGACACGAGCATTTCCACTGTGGAGTTTCAGAACAGCCATGAAATTACTAAAACAAAGAGTTGTTGCTATCAGGTCTCCACCAATGACTCATGGGCAACCACTTTGTTTCAAGGGTTTATTCTGTACACGCGTCAGATGTTCATCTCAGATGTGTCTGGACATTGCTGGTCACCTTCTCCCCAAAATCCAGAGCAGATGAACTGCTGAAACTCCAATATCGTCATCCATCTCACTGCAGGAGAGAGGAAACAACCTCAGTGCTTTTATGGATCAGGGGAAGGGTGGAGTGGAGATGTGTAGAGAATGTGGAACTTGTTTTTACGCATAAAGTATGAAGCCCAACAGCACCATCTGCTGACAAAAGGAAACTAACCACAAATTTCCCTCTGTTTTTGTGCTCTGCAAATAAAAGAGGCATTGTTCTTTGTAAAGGAGAACAATTGCAATGTTCAAGCTTTTTTTTGAATCAAACAATAGGAAGATATCAACTATGTCAACAGGACTCAGTGGGCTGTCAGAGCTCATCACAACAGACCTTTGCTCTGATCCATTCCCATAGTTTCTGTTCTGATGATTGTTAATAATAACCTGGAGACCTGGAGTCTTTCTTGTAGCACAGTGGTTAGAGCACTCGCCTCGCAAGCGTGGGTTGGATTCCCGGGAGGGCGAAACATTGGGCAAGTTTCCTTACTCCATAAAGCTCTGTTTACCTAGCAGTAAGTAGGAACCTGGTTGTTAGTCGATTGCATGCCCAATTGGCTTCCGCATTTCGTCCACAAAATATCCAGTCAATTCACTTTACAGTACATTCTGTGAAGCGCGTTGAGACGTAAAGAAGTGATAAGGCACTATATCAAATGCAAGGATTATTATATCAAATGCAAGGATTATTGTACAAATGCAAGGATGATTATAATTATAAATTTTGCACACAGCAATATCCCACAAGTAACTATGAAGCGAATTATCAATTTTTTTGGGGGGGGATTGTCGGCCAGGATAACATAAATGCGTGGATGAGGGTTTTGGTGTCCTTAAGGGGTGAGGCAGAGGTGGATCCGGGCGATGTTGTAGAGGTGAGGGGGGAAAAGGCAGAGCGGGTCATGGCATGGATGGTAGAAACAAGACACCAAGGTTCCTGACTGGCTCAGTGAGGGGTGGTGTGTATCGATGGATGGTGCTGCTGCCAGTACCTGAGGTGTGGAGGCACTGACGGGAGCTAATCAGGAGAGCCTCGGTCTTGTTGACATTGAACTGTAGAAAGTTAGCTCTCATCCAGTACTTGATGTCTGACAGACGTTCTGTCAGGACAGCATTGGTCCTGGAGTCGAGGGAGGAGACAGAGAGATACAAATTGGGTGTCATCTGTATACTAGCGGAAATTCACTCCATGTCTGTGGATGATGCCACAAAGAGGAAGCCTGTACATATTGAAGAGAAGAGGACCAAGAACAGACCCCTGAGAAAAATTGCTCAAGATGGTGCGGGGGCTGGAGAAGAAGCCATTTGTGGAGATGATGTGAAAGGTAGGATAATAATAATAATCCTTGCATTTGATATAGCGCTTTTCACGTTGGGAGGACGTCCCAAAGCGCTTCACAGAACACACTGTAAAGTGAATTGACTGTATATTTGTGGGCGAATGCGGCAGCCAATTGCGCACAGCAATGTCCCACAAACAGTCGTAGATTGAAAATGACCAATTTATTATTGTTTTGGGTTTTGGAGGGATTATTATTAGGCTCTGTGTGGAGTAAGGAAACTTGCCCAGGGTTTCGCCCTCTGCCTGGAATTGAACTCAGGTCTCTCGCTTGCAAAGCGAGTGCTCTAACCACTGAGCTACAGGACTCCACAGGATCTGAAAAGGTCAGAACCATGAAGGTTGAGGTGAGAGGAGAGGCGGTGGAGCAGGATAGAGCAATAAACGGTGTCAAAGCCGGTCAGGAACCTCGGTGTTCTGTTCGACCCTGAGCTGTCCTTTCTTCCTCATATCTGCGCCACAACTGGCACCACGTTCCATCACCTTCGAAACATTGCCAGACTACGGCACTACCTCACCCCTCACGCTGCTGAAACTCTGGTCCACGCGTTTATCACCTCAAGGCTGGACTATGGGAACTCTCTCCTCGCCGGCCTTCCCGGCACCTCCCTCCACAAGCTGCAGGTCATTCAGAACTCTGCAGCTCGTGTACTGTCCCGCACCAGGCTTCGCGACCACATCACTCCCACCCTCGCTCGCCTCCACTGGCTTTCCATCCCCCAGAGGATCGCATTCAAGATCCTCATCCTCACCTACAAGGCCATTCACGGCCTTGCTCCCTCCTACCTCTCCAACCTACTATCTCCTACTTACCTGCACGTACCCTCCATTCCTCTGGCTCCGCTCTGCTCCACATCCCCCACCCCAACCACCCTACCATCGGTGGCCGGGCATTCAGCTTCTCAGCCCCTAGGCTCTGGAACTCCATCCCCCAGTGCCTTCGCTGCCTCCTCCCTTTCCTCCTTCAAGGCCGGTCTCAGGACCTTTCTCTTTGTCCGTGCCTTCAAGGCATCAGAGAGGTCAGGAATCCTTCCCTCTCGTTGCCCTTTACACTGTTTTCTTCCCAGTCTATGTTAGGATAATTGAAGTGCCCCATTATCTAGTTCTCTATTAGTTATACATCTTTCTGAAATTTGCTTGCAGATTTGTTCCTTCCCATTATTTGGTGGTCTGTAGTATACACCTAACAGTGTAACAGCTTCTTTTCTGCTCCTTAACTCTTAACCAAACAGATTTTCTCTTTGATCCCTTTAGCACATCATCCCTTTCCAGGCTACAATAGTATCTTTGATCAGTACCACCACCACCACCCCCTCGTCTTTTTCCTTCCCTATCCCACTTGAATACATTGGATGCTGATGCTGTCAGCGCCTGATGCTGTCAGTGCCTGACGCGAGCCAATCAGGAGGCCTCAGTTTTGCGGACGTTGAGCTGAAGAAAATGGTCTCTCGTCCAGGACTCGATGTCCGACAGGCAGACTGTCAGGACATCTGTGGTCGTGGAGTTGAGGGTAGAGGAGGAAAGGTAGAGTTGGGTGTCATCCGCATACATCTGGAAGTTAACCCAATGTCTGCGGATGATGTCACCAAGGGGGAGAATATAGAGGGTGAAGAGGAAGGGACCGAGGACAGAGCCCTGAGGGACACCGCACGAGACAGTGCGGGGGCTGGAGGAAACGCCGTTTATGGAAACAAAATGAAGATGGTGGGAGAGGTATGACCTAAACCACTCAAGGACAGGGCCTTGAAGGTTGAGGTGGGAGGACAAGCGGTGCAGGAGGATAGCGTGGTCGACCGTATTGAATGCTGCCAATAGGTCGAGGAGGCCAACGGAGCCTGGTCTCAGATGGTCAAGACCTTTCTCTTTGACCGCACCTTCAGTTTCCCTCTCGACTCTCTACCCGCTCCTCGCTCGCTCCCTTCCCCCCCCTCACTGACCATTTTCCCCTTGCTCAGCAACAACAACAAGATTCCATTTATAGAGCGCCTTTCACGTCAGGAGGACGTCCCAAGAGAGTCGAGAGGGGAGCCGAAGGCTTGGTCAAAGAGAAAGGTCTTGAGACCGGCCTTGAAGGAGGAAAGGGAGGAGGCGGCGAAGGCACTGGGGGATAGAGTTCCAAAGCTTAGGGACTGAGAGGCTGAAGGCCACCGATGGTAGGGCGGTTGGGGCAGGGGATGTGGAGCAGACCGGAGCCAGAGGAATGAAGGTTACGTGCAGGTAAGTAGGGGATAGTAGGTTGGAGGGGTAGGAGGGAGCAAGGCCGTGAGTGGCCTTGTAGGTGAGGATGAGGATCTTGAATGCGATCCTCTGGGGGATGGGAAGCCAGTGGAGGCGAGCGAGGGTGGGAGTGATGTGGTCGCGAAGCCTGGTGCGGGACAGTACACGAGCTGCAGAGTTCTGAATGACCTGCAGCTTGTGGAGGGAGGTGCCGGGAAGGCCGGCGAGGAGAGAGTTCCCATAGTCCAGCCTTGAGGTGATTAAGATGTGGACCAGAGTTTCAGCAGCGTGAGGGGTGAGATAGTGCCATGGTCTGGCGATGTTTCGGAGGTGAGGGAAGGCGGTGCCATTTGTGGTGCGGATATGAGGAAGAAAGGACAGCTCAGGGTCGAACAGAACCCCGAGGTTCCTGATTGGCTTTGAGAGGTGGAGAGTGCAGCCTTGGATGCTGATGCTGTCAGCGCCTGAGGTGCGGTTTAGAGTAGTTATGGAAAGGGAGAAGGAACAATTAAAGGTGAAGATATTCAACTGGAAGAGGGGTAATTTCTGTGAGTTGAGGTGGATTGGAAACCAAGGTTGATGGGTAAAACGGTAAATGAACAATGGAAAGACGTCAAGGAGGAGATAGTTAGGGTACAGACCAAACACATTCCCATGAGGGGGAAAAGTAGGACATCCAAAGTTAGAGCTCCCTGTATGACTAAGAAAATTGGGATTAAGATTAAACCTAAAAAGAAGGCTTATGATAAATATCAGGAACAACAACAAGATTGCATTTGTATAGCGCCTTTCACATTGGGAGGACATCCCAAGGCACTGGACAGTGTACAGCATTTCAGACCTGAGCTGGGGTCAGGGGGGGAGAAGGGAAGGAAAGAGGAGTGGCTGATGGCATGGTTGAAGAGGAGGGTCTTGAAGCGGGTCTTGAAGGAGGCTCAGGAGGGGGCGAGGCAGAGTGATTGGGAGATGGAATTCCAGAGGTTGGGGGCAGAGTGGCCGAAGGCTCTCCCGCCAATGGTGGGGCGGGTGACGTGGAGCAGGCCAGAGTCGGCTGAGCGGAGGGAGCAGGCGAGTTGGTAGCGGGTTAGCAGGTCACAGAGGTAGGGTGGGGCGAGGCCATGGATCTTGACCTGGATCTTCTGAAGTTAGGGAGCCAATGGAGTTGGGCGAGAATGGGGGAGATGGGGTCACAGAGTTTGGTGCAGGAGAGGACACGGGCTGCAGAGTTCTGGATTATCTGCAGCCTGTGGAGAGAGGAGTTGGGAAGTCAGACAAGCAGGACGTTTGCATAGTCGAGCCTGGCAGTGATGAAAGCATGAGCAAGAGTTTCAGCGGCCTGAGGGGTAAGGTAGTGGCAGAGTCGGGCAATGTTACAGAGGTGAAGGAAGGCAGAACGAGTCACGGCTTGGATGTGTGGAATTGTTAAAGGCAAATCGTGTATGACAAACTTAACTGAGGTCTTTGATGATATAATGGAGAGGATTGATGAAGTGCAGTTGATCTAGTGTACATGGACTTTCAGAAGGCGTTTGATAAGGTGCCATATAATAGACTAGTTAGCAAAATTGAAGCTATTGGGATAAAAGGGATAGTGGCAGCACAGATGTGAAATTGGCTGGGAGACTGAAAACAGAGGGTTGTGGTTAATGGTTGTTTTTAAGACTGGAGGGAAGTATGCAGTGGTCACCCACAGGGGTCGGTATTAGGTCCACTGGTCTTTTTGATATATGTGAATGATTTGGACTTGGATATAAAGAGCAAAATTTTAAAGTTTGCAGATGACACTAAACTTGGGAATGTGGTAAACAGTGAAGAGGATGGTAGTAGACTGCAGGAGGAAATAGACAGACTGGTGAAATGGGCATATACATGGCAGATGAAGTTTAATGCAGAGAAGTTTGAAGTGATGCATTTTGGAGGAAGAATGAGGAGAGGCAATATACACTAATTGGTACAGTATGAAAGGGGTTCAGGAGCAGAGAGACCTTGGGGTTCCATACACAGGTCTTTGAAGGCAGGACAGGTTGATAGAGCTGTTAAAAAAACATATGGGATCGTTGGCTTTCTAAGTAGAGGCATAGAGTACAAAAGCGAGGAAGTTCTGCTAAACCTTTAAAAGTCACTGGTTAGGCCTCAGCTGGAGTATTATGTCCAATTCTGGGCACCACACTTTAGGAAGGATATCAAAGCCTTGGAGAAGATGCAGATGAGATTTATTAGAATGATACCAGGGATGAGGTACTTGGGACGCAGTGGCTGAACATTCAGACAGGATCTCTGACAATGCCACATACCTCTAGCACTGCACTGGAGTGTCAGCTTAGACTTGTTTTAAGTCCCGATGTGAGGCGAGAGTGCTACCACTGAGCCACAAGTTCCTCAGCATTTATAACCATTGTAAATCTTTATGATTGAACTCTTGCTGCACAAGTGGAGAATGGGTGAAATATTGGAAGGTGGGGTACATGTTCCTAAAGAGTGGGGTCATCAAAAAGGGAAGTTAAACAAGTGTCAGGTTGGTTGTTGACTCATTGCTCAGTATGTGCAGGGAGTGGATCCATTCATTCCCCTGGCACCTCCCTACCTCCCCGACCTCCTCACTCCCCAATCCACTAACCGGCACCTCCGCTCGATTGGAACTGATCTCATGCTCGTCACTGTGCTTACGGCCACTTTCCTAGCTCCCCCCAGCTAGGAGTTAGGCTCTACCCACTGTTAAGCACTCTGAGATGCTACCCTGCCTGGAGGGTGTTATATAAGTGCAATTTGTTGTATGTGCAGTCAGTGTGAGGTAGCACCACTTTCTCCAAAATAGTGGAAAAAGCAAATAAGATCCTGAAGTGGGTTTTGATACCCAACAGAGTCAAGCTGACAAATGAAGCTACAAAACTAGGAGTACTAGTTCATTGTTCAGCAGGACTATAGATTTCACCTGTTTTCAAACCTTCCTTCTGTCGCCAAGAGACCACGTAAAATGAGGAAGGTTTTGGTGAAAGGAAGCCATGCCGGACGGCAGAATATTGGAATACTGGAAGCTTTGAGCATAATTAAAGAACAGTGATACGACTTATTCATGAATACGCAATGTGAGATGGACAAATAAGTCACTGGAATCACTACCACCATACTGTGAATCAACCACAACAGCAACTTACATTTGTATGGAGCCTTTCACATGGGACAGCGTCTCAGAGCACTGCATAGGGGCGGGTTGGACTCCAAGCAAATAATAATTATAATATAGCGTTGCATTTGGTATAGTGCCATATCAAGTTGGAAGGACATCTCAAAATGCTTAATATGATATACTATAAAGTGTAGGTCAACGCAGCAGCACAATTACACACAGCAGTATCCCACAAACAGCCATGACAGAAATGATCAATTATATTTGGGGTATTGTTGGCCAGGACACTAGGAGAGAGAAACTCCCTTCTCTTTTCAAATAGTGCCATGGGATCTTTAACATCCATCTGAACAGCCAAACGGGACCTTGGTTTAACATTTCATCTGAAGGACAGCACCTCCGACAATGCGACACCCCCAGCACTACTTTGGAGTGTCAGCTGAGACAATGTGAGCTCAGGAGAAGGGGAAGTGATAATTAGCACAGTCAAAGAGGGTAGCCTTAAATTGGGATTTAAAGATGGACAGAGAGATGAGGTGGAGGGACTGATGCAGGGAGTAATGGAGGTTAGGAAAATAGTACGTCACAGCGTTCATTCATTGGTATCAAAATTTCTCTTCAAATTCGAGTCTAAGCACTCTGAGATGCTTCCCTGCGTGAAGAGCGCAATATAAATGCAAGTTGTTGTTGTTAAGCTGCCACTGTCTTCAGACAATGTTGAGCTGCACAACAATAAGGCCAGACTTTTGATTGAGATGTTGCATTGATTATCTCAATGCAAGACTAGTGTATATAGTCTTGCAGTGTAGTGATTAGCACACTTGCCTCACAAGCGAGTGGACCCAGGTTCAATTCCTGGGCGGGGAGAAACTTCAGGCAAGTTTCCTTACTCCACGTGCAATAAATAGGAACTCGGTTGTTAGTCGAATGGCAGATCACACTCCACGTTTCACCCACAAAATACACAGTCAATTCACTTTACAATAGATTCCGTGAAGAACTTTGAGATATCCAATGACATAATAAGGCGCTATATCGAACGCAAGGATTATTATTATTATTATCTCAGATTGGAAATCAAAAAGGGCAGCTCCATGATGTAATGGACATACCTCACAGACTAGGAGCTCACTGCTGATCCTAGCGTAGGCTCAATGGGAAGGTTCATTTGATGCTGGCTTTGGCGTTGGAAACCAGCCAGGGTTTCCTGCACTTTTTCCCTGCACTTGCTATGTGTGTGTGGGGGGGGGGGCAAGCGATGGGGAGAGATCAGGTTTGAGTGACCTGCCGACACTGTTTGCCATTAGCTCTCACCTCAACATTGGTCCGGTACCTGCACCCCGGCAAGAGGAGGTCAGGGGCACAGAGAAGGTCAGACCAGGGGCATAGAGGTGGTCAGACCAGGGGTAGATAGAAGGCCAGACCAGGGACAGAGAGGCATGGAGAGAAAATTGGAAAATAATTCATTTTTGAAAAAAGTAATATACTTTGACTTTTACAATTTGTTTTGATTGTAAAACACAATTGTTTTCCAGCACCTTGGGATGTCCACCCAACATGAAAGGCGCTTTACAAATGTGATTTTGTTGTTTGTTGAAGCTTTGAGCAGGAAAACCCAGATGATATTTTACGCACAGCACGTTTCCCACAAAGAATCACGAGGAAAGAAACAAAATGATTTACCTTTTGAATCAGGTCAAGGGATCACTCAGGGTCGATTAAACAACAACCTGCATTTATATAGCACCTTCACGTGGGGTAGAGTCTTAGCGTGCTTAACAGTGATTCCAAAGGACAGCACCTCTGACAATGCAGCATTGCACCAGAGGACCTGCACTCCCAAAGTCAACTTAATTGGTTTTATTTAAGGATCACTAATGGTGGGGGGAGGTTAGGTGGAGTCTCCAAGTAACTGAACTGGCTCCACACTAACCTCTCACACTGACTCCGCTCCCACACTAGCCTCTCACAAGTCGTATGTCAGAATCGAGTCAGCCCTCTATTTTTGCAAAATCGAATCAGAAAATAAAACAAAACACAATCTCTGCAAAATGTTTTGCTGCGTTCAGAGATGTGTTTTCAATACAGGACCCTCACCTGTGCTTAGGCAGAGATGATCAGTCTTTACAGGTGTGGATTAGGACAGGTTATCTCGAGGTGAGGGTGGGCGAGTGAAGGGCGGGTGTGAGATGGAGGGGGGGAGGGGTCGCATTGTAAGAGGGTGGGTGTGAGATGGAGGGGGCGCGGGTCGCATTGTAAGAGGGCGGGTGAGAGCTGGGGTGTGGGGAGAAGGTGAGAGAATGGGCGGTGCTGTAAGGGGGCTGAGTGATTGGGCTGCGCTGTAAGTGGGTTGTGTGATTGGGCCGCGCTGTATGGGGGGTGCTGTGTGATTGGGCCGCGCTGTATGGGGGGAGCTGTGTGATTGGGCTGCGCTGTATGGGGGGGTGCTGTGTGATTGGGCCGCGCTGTATGGGGGGTGCTGTGTGATTGGGGCCGCGCTGTATGGGGGGAGCTGTGTGATTGGGCCGCGCTGTATGGGGGGGAGCTGTGTGATTGGGCCGCGCTGTATGGGGGGTGCTGTGTGATTGGGCCGCGCTGTATGGGGGGGCTGTGTGATTGGGCCGCGCTGTATGGGGGAGCTGTGTGATTGGGCCGCGCTGTATGGGGGGAGCTGTGTGATTGGGCCGCGCTGTATGGGGGGTGCTGTGTGATTGGGCCGCGCTGTATGGGGGGGGGGGGGCTGTGTGATTGGGCCGCGCTGTATGGGGGGAGCTGTGTGATTGGGCCGCGCTGTATGGGGGGAGCTGTGTGATTGGGCCGCGCTGTATGGGGGGGGGCTGTGTGATTGGGCCGCGCTGTATGGGGGGAGCTGTGTGATTGGGCTGCGCTGTATGGGGGGGTGCTGTGTGATTGGGCCGCGCTGTATGGGGGGTGCTGTGTGATTGGGCCGCGCTGTATGGGGGAGCTGTGTGATTGGGCCGCGCTGTATGGGGGGGGGCTGTGTGATTGGGCCGCGCTGTATGGGGGGGAGCTGTGTGATTGGGCCGCGCTGTATGGGGGGGCTGTGTGATTCGGCGGCTGTATGGGGGGGGCTGTGTGATTGGGCCGCGCTGTATGGGGGGAGCTGTGTGATTGGGCCGCGCTGTATGGGGGGGGCTGTGTGATTGGGCCGCGCTGTATGGGGGGAGCTGTGTGATTGGGCCGCGCTGTATGGGGGGAGCTGTGTGATTGGGCCGCGCTGTATGGGGGGAGCTGTGTGATTGGGCCGCGCTGTATGGGGGGAGCTGTGTGATTGGGCCGCGCTGTATGGGGGGGAGCTGTGTGATTGGGCCGCGCTGTATGGGGGGAGCTGTGTGATTGGGCCGCGCTATATGGGGGGAGCTGTGTGATTGGGCCGCGCTGTATGGGGGGAGCTGTGTGATTGGGATGTGAGATGGTGCGGGCGGGGAGTGTGGAGGTGACATCAATGGAATCGGGTGACATAAAAGCGGCGGCTCAGACAGCGGTCGGAGGTGCGGATGTGCGGCGGTGGTCCTTGTGCTGTGGGTGTGCGCCGCCGACCGTGAACTTGCGCTTCTCTGGTCTCTGATTCATCCGTTTGATCCCTTCTCTCTCTCTCTCGATGGTTCACCTGTCGCTCTCCCCGGACCTTCCCTGGGAGGAGCAGGTACAGGAGGCCGAGAGGAGCAGCATGAGGAGTGGGCAGAGCTCGCCCTCCCCCCGGCTCCGGGAGCGGGAGCGGGGCAGCCCGAGCCCCAGCGCGGCCCCCACTGCCCTCAGCCCTTATTACTTGGCTTACGAGACCTACATCGATAACGGTATGATCTGCCTCAAGCACAAAATCCGCAACATAGAGAAGAGAAAGGTAAGTGGGGTCTGACTGACTGACTTAGCAATCCTTTTTTTTCCCCCTCTTCTCTTCCCCCCCCCCCTATTATTTCCCTCCTTTTGCCCCCCCCTCCCCCCCCCCTCCCCCCCCTCCTCCCCCCCCCTTCCCCCCCCTCCCTCTCTCTCCCCTCTCCCCCCCCTCTCCTTCCCCCCCTTTCCCCTGTGTTTGCACTCCCCCCCCCCTCCTCCCTTTTCCCTGTGTCTGCATTCCCCCCCTCTCCGCCCCCCCCCCCATCCCCTGTGTCTGCAGTCCACCTCCTGGAGTCACTAGCAATCACCCCCCCACCCCAACCCCCAAAAGCCTTTTAAATCCTTGCTCTGTGCCCTTTTGCTCTTTGCAATGCAACTTTAATTGTGTATATATTTGTGTTTGAATTTATCTATTTATTTTTCTTGTCAATAATACTGGCGCACTGCTTAAACACCCCCCTGTTCCCTGCACCTTTTTATGTTTAGTAAAACGATGTCTTGCTATTTTGCACTGCAATGCTCTTTAAGTGTGTGTTGTTTAAAAAAAAATACAACATCTGTAATCATCTACCAAACCACCTGGCTGGGCTGTGTTATTTATAAGTTGCCAAGTGCATGTGATGAAATGTAGTGAGCATTGAAATAATCCTAATGTGAGGGATCTGATGAAGTGTTTTGGGTGGTGGGTGGGGGGGATGTCTGATGTATTGCAGTCTGTAGAGGGTTGGCAGCCCATTCTAAGTGGATTCTCTGAAATTATATCGCCTCTGATCGGTTTTATTTATGAACGAGACTGGATTGCTTTCTAGCGGGATGGGGGTAAAATAACGGTGTTGTTTATCACTTGAGATCAACCTGTGAAGTTTTGACCATTGCGTTTTATTGATTAGTGGTGGTAACGCTTTTTGGGGGGTTGGTGGGGGGGGGAGAGAGAGGGTGATCTGGAAGCTTACAAAACATAAAACGTTGCTTGCCCTGGAATCCAGCAGCTTATCTTAGCTTCCAGTACATGGAGTAGGTGTTATGGTTATTTTTTGCTTTGTCATTTGTGATCATGCTGTATCCTCTTTGTCTTTCCTTCCCCCTCTTCTTTCTACTTACTTTTGCCCCCCTTATCTCATTCCCCTCCTTCCCTCCCATCACCCCCACGCTCCACTCACTCTTTTTCCCCTTTCCCAGGGAAAATTGGACGACTATAAAACACGTCTACAGCGAGGAGAGGAGCTGAACCAGGACCAGTTGGTATGTAACTTGTTTGGACGACAGATCTGAGAGTGATCACTGGGATGAGAATGTTACTCAGAAGCGCATCTGTTCTTGGGTCAACTCAGTAACTCACTTTTAAATATAATACAAGTCCAAACTATCTCTTCACACCATCGTGAACCTTTTTTTTCAAGAAAGAGAAATCTTCCTGCAAACTCTAGATTTGAAAATTGTCCCTCTGGAGATTGTTTGCAGGCAATAAGGGCTGGGGGTTGCATTGGAATCAGCTGAAAGGCATTAACTCTGTGGCTTAAGTCAACATCAGCAGCTGATGATGATAAAGCTGTTGCACAAGGGCTTGGGAAGCAGAAGCCTTGTTTCTGCTACAAATGTGCTTTTTAATGTTGAATCCTGTAGTGTATTGGCGAGAGCACTTGCCTTGCAGCGAGAGGACCTGGGTTTGGACACAACAAAACTTATTAGGTAAGTTTTCTTATTCCACACACCTCAGTTTACCTACCAGTAAGTACAAACCTGGTGATTAGTCAATTGGGGATTGCTTTCTGGGGATAATCTCTCATTAACATAATAATTTGGTCATTCAGTCCAGAGCTGCTTGCGGGACATTGCTATGCGCAATTGGCTGCTGCAATTTGCCCACAAAATAGTAGTTCACTTTATGTTCTGTAAAGTGCTTTGAAATGTCTCAACAACATGATGATAGCACTATTAAAAGTTTTTATTATTATTTAATGTCTCTAATGTGACTATGTTTGATAATTGATATCCAGTTGGTTGAATTCCAAAAACAGTTGTTGTTCCTGGCAGAAGGACATCCCAAGGCACTGAACATCCTGAGCAGCGAGTTGGAAACAGAAGTGTAGAGGCAGGGGGTGGAGGAGGGAAGATGACTGAGGGCTTGGTCGAAAAGCAAGGTCTTAAGATGGGCCTTGAAGGAGGCAAGGCAGGGACGAAGCAGAGGGGCTCCTGGATGGAGTTCCAGAAGGTGGGAGCAGAAAGCCTGAAGGCCTGATTGCTGATAGTGGAGCAGTTAGGGTGTGGGATATTGAACTGGCCAGTGTCCGCAGAGCACATTGAATTGCCTCAATTTTGATGACAGCAAATTGACCATGTCTTGCCACTAACTTTTATTTGGACACGTCTGCACAAAAGACTAATTGCCAAGCCTACACTTGACAATAAATCCTCTTTGAGCCATCCTGACCTGAAAGGTGCTGTGTCAAATGCAAGGGTTGTTGCTGTGAGTTGTGAATTGTTTCCCTGACCATTTGCCATATTAAAACCCAATTTGGATCCCACTGTCGGTATCCTCCATGTGCACTTCAATAACATGTCTCATGGTGATCAGTGGAGCATCATTCTTCATTGTCAATTGGGAAATTTGAAGCACAGATGGCAGCCCTCCCTCGTCTCCTCTTAAACCATGCAAAGCCCTAACATGTAGAATGGTCCTTGCTGAACAAGCAGCGGCAACCTTTCCAATGGCGAGCTATGAAGCTTTAGCTGACTAAACTGCAGTAGTTACACTGATGCACACTCTGCAGTTCCCAAGCATTAGTTCTCCCTAACCTGTTCTTGTCACTGAATGCTCTCTGGAGTTCTGGAAACAAGGTACAGGAAGAGAGCGCACATTCTTTTCTAATACTCGGGAGTTTCCATGTGTAGGTGGTACTCCTACGTGGAACTGTCAAACTGTTTTGGAGACTTTTAAGCTTGCTGATAGATTTCTGCATGTGTCGGACACCCGGCTGACCGAATTAAAAACAAATTGGCTTAGAGAGCAAACCTGTGGATGAGTTCAGTGAATGGACCAGATAATCAAGGTTGGTAGCTGTCTTGTCTCTATTCTTTTGGCTTCACAAAGTAAATATTGAGAAGCAGTTTAGCTTGCAGTACAATGGAGTTGTTGGTTTTATTTCCTTTACAACTTCTCAATTTGCTTTCCTGCCATTTATTCCCAGGAGCTCAAACCCACTTTTCCTTCCAATGCAATCGTTAACATTTCTATCCTCGCTTGTCTTTCCTCTTTGTACTGTGAGATGTAATGTTTCTTTCCAGTGGTAAATTGATGCACTTGTTCCGACCTTCACAGGAGGCAGTTCACAAGTATGATGAAGTGGTTCACAACCTGGAATTTGCCAAGGAACTGCAGAAAACCTTTGCGGTGCTCAACCAAGATGTAAGCATTGGACAGTTTGCATAATGTCACGGATGGGTAGTCAGGGAGGAATGGGAGCGTCCTTCAGGATTGTCGTCCTTTGGTTGAGATGTTAAACCAAGGTTCTGCCTGTCTGTTCAGGTGGATGGTAAAGATCCCGCAGCATATCTGAGAAGACTTTCTCTCCCGGTGTCCTGGCCAACAATCCCCCAAATAAAATTGGTCACTCACTCCATGGCCATTTGTGGGACAGCCATCTTGCTGTGCACAAATTGGCTGCTGCGTTTGCCCAGAATACAGTCTCTGAACTTTAACAGTAATATCCAGTGATGCTTTTAGTGATGTCCTGATGTGAAAGGTGTGATACCAAATGTAAGTTATTTGTTGTTAAGGTACTTGGCTTGCTGTTGCTGCCATTCAGTGTAACTTGCATGTATGTGCTGTAGACTGGAGAAGCAGGGATTGGGGTAGATCATTTTCAACATCATCACGACGTGTCAGGTGTTGGATCCATCAGATATTGCTATAAGGTTGTATTGATTAATTTTCCTTGCTGGCTTATCTGTTTGCTTTCAATGAGATTCTCTGGAGAATTTAGCAAGTTGCCACTTTTGCGATCTTGAAGGATTAAGTGGGGTCAGAATGCATTTCTGTGAATATCTTATTTCAGTTATTGCACTTTGTTTTTTCTTAAAGTTGAACATTTTGTATTTTTTTGGAAAAAAAACAGCTGCTGAAAGTGCAGAGAAAATCTGTGAAACGTGAACAGCTTCTGAAAACCGAAGCTGAGAAGAAGCGCTTGTGTGCAGTGCTACACGTTCGGTACATATTGCTGCACTTTAGCCAGGAGCACGTTCAGAAGGACTTCAGAGAAGGCTTCAATGGGGCATTAGTCCTTCCCCGCAAAGAAATTGGATACCTTAAGGAGTTCTGCAAAATTGTATACCCTGAAAGGAATCAACAGATAAGGTAACTTATCAGAACTCTGGTGTTCAGGTGGTGAAATAAGTGATGAGGAGTGCATTGGATTCTGATCTGCTGATTGTGACTTGTTCTATTTGACACCTGGAGCAGCTAGAGTTGGTTGGTGGCCTTGTTTAATGATTGGTGGATGTCGCGGGGCAGCCTGGGCATTTTTTTTAGGAAAAAGCAATTTGGGCCAAAAAAAGCAATCTATCCCATTTTCTCATTGTTTAGCATAACTGCAGTCTCTTCTGACTGAAGCTCAGCTGTTAAAACAGCCTTTTTGTTGACATTTCACAAGCCTATTGCTGCCTAACTTATTAGGCTGAGCTTGGGTGTCAGCCTTGCTCAGTTGGTTGTGCGCTCGCCTCTGAGACAGAAGGTCACAGCCCAATGACTGAGCTCATTATATCAGCTGACTCTGCAGTGTGAGGGGAGCAAGATTAAATAATTCTTATATTTGATATAGCTTGATCATCTTGTCAAGACGTTTCAAAGCATTTTATGGGATATACTGTAAAGTGGCTTTTGAAGATGCCCCATTCAAAGATGAGGCAATTTCTCCTGGTGTCCTGGCCAGCAATCATTTCATGCCTGTTTGTGGGACATTGCTGTGTAAACCGGTTATTGGATTCACCCTCAATTACAGTCCCTGCACTTGACTATCTATCCTGTGAAGCTTCTTAAGACATTTATTGACATGATAAGGTATTGTATCAAATGTAAGCATTATTTTATTCAGTTTATTTTCAAAATCAGCAAAGAGCTTTGAGATGTCCTCCCAATGTGAAAGGTGCTTTATAAATGTTCATGTTTTAAAAAGAAGTCCTTCCAATGCAGTAAGACATATATAGAGGCCTTTCATGTTGGGAGCACACCTCAAAGCGCTTTGACTGCTGGCTTTGCACCTGAACTGGGCATGAGGATGGGAAAGAGGTCTTCAGATTGATTTTGAGTGGAGGGATGGAGTTCCAGAGAGGGCAGAAAGCAGATCCGCTGTCTGATCACCTGGTAACTGCAGGGAGGTGGAGGAGGGAAGAGATACGTAATTGAGTGCCCAGCATTTCAGTGTTCACAATCAAATCTGACCAATGCTGAAAGAATTCTTTGCATCTGTTAATTGCTTTAAGCAGAAGTGATTTGAGCTTTGTTTTGTTTCTTGAAGACTTGTGGTTTCTTGGTGAGACAACCTTGTTCTACGTGCCAGTTCGAGTAATGTCCTGAGCAAGACAACTGAAGGTGAAGGCAATGGAGAGACTTTGTCCTTTTTATGGGATTGTGAGCACACAACCTACATGTATCTTGCGCGCTCCACATAAATAGCATCACGGAGCGCTTGATGTGAGCAAGCTGAAATAATGAAGGATCGAGTGACTATCTTGCAGCTCTTCTCTGAGTTGCTACATTTAATTTTTTTTGTTTCAATCTCTTGTGTACTTGGCAGCCTGGAAGATCAAATGGATTTGGTTTCGTGTCACCTCTGGGACCTGCTGGAAGGAGTTGAGAAGACAGTGGCTGGTACCACCTGTAAGTTCACATGTATCCAGCTATCTTTTTTGCCATTGAGAGCACTATCAAGCTTTCCATCTACTTGTCCAGCTAGGACCACCCTACAAGTTTCGTTAAAGCTTTGGCTTGCAGGGTTAATAGTAGCTGAGTGGGAAGAATCCCAGTCCTCAGTGACTGGTCTGCCCCTCAATGGTCCTTCTGATTAAGCGGGCTGTCATCAGCAGGACCTGCCTGGTTCAGGAACTGGACTAGAGACCACCACAGAGGGTGGACTCTATTCTGACATTCTGTTGCCAAGCATGTCACCTTGGAACCAGTTAAGCTCTCAAAGGAGACCGCTCAACCCCCCCCCCCCCCCCCCCCCCCAAAGGAGGACTTTCATGAGTTGATCTTTTGACAAGCATGGGTTAGAGCCTGGGCTTGGTGATTGGCAGGGATCAAGAACTGACTTCCTGGTGGCCACCATTAGGTGAGTGGCTGAGCAGTGGCCACTGATCCAGTGACTGCTGGATATCTTCTTCCAGATAAACAACTGAAGGTCGTCATCAAAAGGCTGATGGTTTGCAGCTACTTTAACAGTGTCCCTGTCCCTCATAATGGGCTACAGGAGGAGGAAGAGGAGCAGCTGATAAGACCACTGAAAGTCCTGACATCCACACCAAAACCACCGCCCATGAAGGAGTCTGGTGAGTCTTATCAGTGTCTTTTATGTGGACTGGATATGGTTTGCAGTTTTGATGACTGGGACTTGGGCACCTTCCACCTCTTGGCTTTTTTTGTGGGGGGTGGGAGGCAGCCAAATGTCTGACACATACAGAAACCCATAACCAAGCTTAAAAGTAACCAAAAAAATGCACACTCCACCTCTTCACTGAGCCAGTCCGGAACCTTGATGGCTTATTTGACCCTCAACTGTCCTTTCTACCCCACATCTGTGCCATGACCCGCTCTGCATTCCCCCTGCCTATTCAACATCACCCAGCCACTGCCTCTCCCCTCAGTCTGATGAGGACCTCATCCATACATTTGTTACATCTAGGCTTGACTAAGCCAACTCCCTGCTTGTCGGCTTTCCCAACTCTTCCCTCCACAAGCATCCAGAACTCTGCAGCTTGTGTTCTCTCCTACACCAGGTACCATGACCCCATCACCCTCACACTTGCCCGGGTCCAATATGGCCTCCCCGTATCCCATATTCGTGCTTCAAAGGTCCTCCACAACATTGCTCCTTCCTACGTGTGTGCTAACTCCATATCGACCTCTTGATTGGCTCCGCTTCCTCCTACCAGCAGGCTCTGGCTGCTCCACCGGCCCACCCCACCATCAGCGGTCAGGTCGTCAGCCTCTCTGCCCCACCCTTTGGAACTCCATCCCATGGTCCCTACATCTTGATCCCTTCCTTGCCTCCTTCAAGGCATGTCTCAAGATCCTCCTCGTCGACCACCCTCCTACCCGACCTGACCTCCACTCTTCCTGATCCCAGTCGCCTGCTCAGGTCCAAACTGACTGTCCTGCACCTTGGCACTTTCTTCCGATGTGAAAGGCGCCACACCAATGTAATTTTTTGTTGTTGCGGGTTTCACATAACTTCACATAGGGTAGATATTTTGATATTGTGCCTTATCACACTGCTGAGACAAAGCATTACGCCAGATTTACTGTAAAGCACAGTAACTATTTTGTGGGTAAACACGGCAGTCAATTTGCATATCCATGGATGGTGCTGCCAATGCCTGAGATGTGGAGGTCCTGATGGGCCAAATCGGGAGGGTTTCAGTCCTGTTGAGGTTCAACTGGAGACCATTAGCTCTCATGCAGGACTTGATGTCTGACAGACATTCTGGAGTTGAGAGTGGAGGCAGAAATATAAAATTGGGTGCCATTTGCATACATATGGAAGTTGACCCTATGTCTGTGGATGATATCATTAAGAGGGAGCATGTAGATATTTGAGAGGACCAAGGATGTAGCCCTGAGGAACATTGTGAGCTGAAAAATCTTGCACAATTCCTTTTCATTGGGGAAACCTGGAGCCTTCTCCTTTGTTAACCTTCAGTGTGGGTTTACCCTGAGCTGTTCTGTTTTGCTCTCTTCTTTCTTGGCTGAGCTGCTGAGTATTGGAGAGACTAGAAATGTTGAGTGATGAGGCTTGACTTGTATTGATCCAGTGAAGCTGTGTTGTAACTTTTTTNCCTTTTTTTTCAGAATCTGATTTGCATTTTTTGTGCAGTGAGATGCAGCCAAGAGAGGTGAGGCAATGGCAGAGAAATACTGTTTCCATGCATCAAAATCCCCCTCCCTCCCATGGCAAGTGTCAACATGGACGGTTTAGTTAAATGTTATAGATCCCATGGCACTATTCAAAAAGAGAACGGAATTTTTCTCTCCTGGTGTCCTGGCCAACAATCTCCCAAATAAAATTGGTCACTTACTTCATGGTTATTTGTGAGTCATTGCTATGAGCAAACTGGCTCCTGTCTTTGGCCAATAAAATAGTCAATCTTTCTTACAGTATATGCTGCAAAGCCCTTTCAGATATCTGTGTGACATGATGTGGTGCTATATCAAGGATTGCAAGGATTATTATTCTGACATGAGCACCCTTATTGTACCACCTCTTTAAAGCTGGGGAGCTGAGACACTCAAAGCTTCAAGTCAATTTTTGGATGTGTGTCCATGCTCCTGGCGTTCAATGGTCATCTCCATCCCTGTTAAAACTACTGTGGTGATGGGCTTGGAACACGTGAAAAAATAATTTTTTGCATTTGCAGACAGCAATGTCTTACAAACAGCCATGGAATGAGTGACCAATTTTATTTAGAGGATTCATTGGCTGAGAGGGAAACTCCCTTTTCAAATAAAGTCCACCTGAAGAGGCAGGATATTGGTATGAAGTGTGCGCGCGCAACAAAAAACAACAAAATCCTCTGCGCCCCCCCCCACCCCAGGGCTCAGAGCCCACCATGGTCCTGTTAGGTTGGCATAGGATAATGTGTCCATCCACCTGACCGCTCGCTCCCGGTCCCCGTTTGCGCAATATGGCTGCCGCTATGACCCGAGCCCCCTCATCCCCTCCCTCCACTCTACCCCCAAACCCTCCCCCCTCTGCATCTCTTCCGCTCTTTCCTCCTCTCTCTCCGTCCCTCTCACCTTCTATCCCCACTTGACCCTCTCTCTGTTCCAGCCTGGGAATCCTCCGCCGGGCTCACCGTGGCACTCGGCGTTGGCTGTCCAGCAGCAGCCACACCGACTGCCCCATTCCTCACCACTCTCGCCACCCACCCCGGACACAGACCCGGGGAGCCAACCTCTCCTCCCTTATCCCCACTTCCCCCACCCCTGCCTCACAACCGGGACCCCCCTCCCTCCCCACACACCCTTCTGTCAACCGCTCCATCCACATCGGACTACAAAATGTCCGCTTCCTCTGTAACAAGGCCCTGGTCATCAACGTTCTCAACCTGGCTCACCCCAGGCGACACCTTCCCACTCACGGAGGCCACGCCATCCGGCTACACCTCCCACCGCATCCCTCGCCCCAACCGCCGTGGCGGTGGTGTTGCCCTTATCTCAAGGACACCACTTGCCCTATCCCCCTACTCCTCTGGCTCTTTCCCCTCTTTTGAGCACCTCACCCTCTCCCACCCCTCCTTCCTCTCACTTAAAATCCTCCTCCTCTACCGGCCCCCTAAAACCTCTCCCACCTTTATCTCTGATATCTCAACACTTCTCACATCTCTCTGCCTCTGCTCTGATCGCCTCATCATCCTGGGCGACTTTAACCTGCACTTCACCCCCTCCTGCTCAATCTCCTCAGATTTCTCTTCCCTGCTCTCCTCGCTCAACCTCTCCCTCCACATCAACTCCCCCACTCACAGTCACGGCCACCCACTCGACTTGGTGATCACCCGGGGCCTCAGTGTCTCGGATGTCACCATCACCGATAAGGCCATCTCCGACCACCACTTCATCTCCTTCACCACCTCCACCCCCTCCCCACCTCCACCAGACCCACCACCATCTTCTACCGCCCCTGGAAGAAGTTACCCCCTCAATCCCTAACCCCTGCCTTGGAGTCCTCTGAACTCCTCTCCCTCTGGCCTTCAACCCTCACCGACCCCTCTTCTGCTCCCCTCCTCCTCCACAACACCCTCTCCTCCACACTTGACACTCTTGCTCCTATCACCTCCTGTACTGTCTCCTACTCTCGCTCCTCCCCCTGGTTCACCACCCACCTCCGCTCACTGAAGAGCCAGGTGCGGGCCGCTGAACGCACCTGGTCAAATCTGGCCTAACGGTCCACCGACAAATCTGGCTGGACCTCCTCAAAATCTACCGCTCCACTCTAGCCTCGGCCAAATCGTCCTTCTACTCCAGGATAATCCTGGAGGCGAAGGACAACCCCAGGCTACTGTTCTCTACCACATCCCAACTCCTCCGTCCCCCCGCCACCCCGCGCAGGTCATCTCCTCCAACCTTCACTGCGAGGAGATGCTGGATTTCCTTGAATCCAAGATCAAGGGAATCCGCTCCGCGGTCACTTCCCCTCCAACATCCACCCACCACCCACCCCTTCCCTCCCACACTCCGACTCCTACCCATCCTCCCCTACACACCTTCGTACCCGTTTCCCCACCCTCTGTCACCAAACTCATCCTCTCCCTGAAACCTACCACCTGCTCCCTTGACCCCATCCCCACTCCACTCCTTATCTCCCAGCTCCACTTTCTTGCCCCACATATCACTGACATCATAAACCTGTCCCTCTCCTCTGGCTCTGTCCCATTCCATTAAAAACTGCCATCATCACGCCCACCCTGAAAAAACCCTCCCTTGATGCGTCGCAGCTATCAAGCTACCGGCCCATCTCCAACCTCCCCTTCCTATCCAAGGTCCTGGAACGAGTTGTCGCCTCCCAACTGTGCTCTTTCCTTTCCAACCATTCACTATTCGAACCCCTTCAATCGGGTTTCCGTGCTGCCCATAGCACAGAAACTGCCCTGGTCAAGGTCACCAATGACATCCTGACCATCTGTGACCAGTGCTCCCTCTGCCTCCTCGTCCTCCCCGACCTATCGGCAGCATTCGATACGGTCGACCATGCTATCCTCCTCCACCGCTTGTCCTCCCACCTAAACCTTCAAGGCCCTCTCCTTGAGTGGTTTAGGTCGTACCTCTCCCACCGTCTTCGCTTTGTCTCCACAAATGGTTTTTCCTCCGGCCCCCGCACTATCTCGTGCGGTGTCCCTCAAGGCTCTGTCCTGCATCAGCATCAGCATCCAAGGCTGCACTCTCCACCTCTCAAAGCCAGTCAGGAACCTCGGGGTTCTGTTCGACCCTGAGCTGTCCTTTCTCCCTCATATCCGCGCCACAACTGGCACCGCCTTCCATCACCTGCGGAATGTCACCAGACTACGGCACTACCTCACCCCTCACGCTGCTGAAACTCTGGTCCACGCCTTTATCACCTCAAGGCTGGACTATGGGAACTCTCTCCTCGCCGGCCTTTCCGGCACCTCCCTCCACAAGCTGCAGGTCATTCAGAACTCTGCAGCTCGTGTACTGTCCCGCACCAGGTTTCGGGACCACATCACTCCCACCCTCGCTCGCCTCCACTGGCTCCCCATCCCCCAGAGGATCGAATTCAAGATCCTCACCCTCACCTACAAAGCCATTCACGGCCTTGCTCCCTCCTACCTCTCCGACCTACTATCCCCCTACCTACCTGCCTGTACCCTCCGTTCCTCTGGCTCCGGTCTGCTCCACATCCCCTGCCCCAACCGCCCTACCATCGGTGGCCGGGCCTTCAGCCTCTCAGCCCCTAGGCTCTGGAACTCTATCCCCCAGTGCCTTCGCCGCCTCCTCCCTTTCCTCCTTCAAGGCCGGTCTCAAGACCTTTCTCTTTGACCGTGCCTTCAGCTCCCCTCTTGACTCTCTACCCCCTCCTCGCTCCCTCCCTTCCCTCCCCTCACCCTGACCCTTTCCCCCTTGCTCGGGTCCTGACCCAACTGTACAGCGCCTTGGGACGTCCTCCCGACGTGAAAGGCGCTCAATAAATGGAATCTTGTTGTTGTTGTATGACGTCTCATCTGAAGGATGGAACCTGTGATACTGCAACCCTGGCATGCATTGGAGTGTCAATTTGACTGAGTTGAAGTCTCGATGTGGAACTTGACCCCACAACCTTCTGTCTTTGAGGCGAGAGCACTGAACCAGGCTGACACACTTGACCTGCACTATAGACACAAGACCTCAGCTTCACTTAGAAAAGTCTGAGAAAATATTTTCTTTACAGCCCTTGAAAAAGGCATTATTCTGTTGAGATGCTTTTTTTGAAACATGTCCAGTTTACACTGTTGTGTTGGGAATTATCACCTGGGCTGCCCAGTGTGCCAAGTCATAATATCTTCTCTGAAGTTTCATTAAGTGGTGCATGTCTTCATAGAATTGTACAGCACAGAAGGAGGCCATTCGTCCCATTGTGTTTGTGCCGGCTCTTTGAAAACAGCTATTCAATCCTACTCCCACGCTCTCTCCACATAGCCCTGCAAACTTGTCCTCCCTAAATATTTATCTACTATCTAAAAGTTGTTATCTTATTTCCTTTCAGTTCTTCTCTACTTTCTATCTTCTATTTGATTATCTTCTGTATTTTGGACCTGACATTTATCATAAGCCTCCTTTTTCTGTTTTATTTTAATCTCAATTTCTTTAGCCATCCAGGGTGTTGGATGCCCTACCTTTCCTCATTGTGGGAATGTATTTGTTCTGTCCCCGAACTATCTCCACCTTAGGGGCTTCCCATTTCTCATTAGCTGTTTTACCTTACTTAATCTTAATCTTACTTTCCAGTCCACCTTGGCTAGATCCTTTTTTAACTCATTAAAATTAGTCCTCTTCCAGTTGAGTATCTTCATCTTTGATTGCTCCTTGTCCCTTTCCATAAGTACTCTAAACCTAATGATGTTGTGATCACTGTTGTCCAGATGCTCTCCTACTGAAACCTGATCCATTTGCCCCACTTCATTTCCCAGAACTAGATTCAACACTGCTTCCTTCCTCATCGGGCTGGAAACTTACTGATCCAGAAAGTTATCCTGCACACGTTTCAGGAACCCTTCCCCCTTATTTCCCTTTACACTGTTATTTTTCAAGTCTGTTAGGATAATTGAAATCCCCCATTATCACTACTCTATTAGTTTTACATTTCTCTGAAATCTGCTTGGAAATTTGCTCATCTATCTCCTTCCCACTATTTGGTGGTCTACAGTATACACCTAACAGAGTAACGGCTCCTTTTCTGCTCCTTAACTTTAACCAAATATATTCTGTTTTTGGACCCTTGTCCCTTTCATTGTCCCTTTCCAGGGCAAGTAACCGTGTCTTTAATCAATATTGCCATCCCTCCTTTTTTTTCCCTTCCCTATCCCTCCTGAATAAATTGTAGCCAGGAATATTCAGTTCCCGTTCCTACTCTTGTTACATTATAACCCCATGTGCCAACTTGAGCCTGCAGCTCACCAATTTTATTTGTCACACTCTGTTCCCTCCCAAGACCGACTTAGTCTGCTCTGCATTTCTCTCCCCTCTAATCCCCCCCTTTTCAGGATTACTCCTTATTACATTGCTATTCATCTCTCCCAGCCCTCTATACAAATTGTTTGTCCTCTCTAATGCTGCATCCTGATTCCCATCCCCCTTGAAATTAGTTTAAACCCTTCCCCACAGCACTAGTTAACCTCTCTGTGAGGACATTGGTCCCATCCCTGTTTAGGTGTAAGCCATCTACCTTGTACAGGTCACACCTGCCACAGAACTGGACCCAATAATCCAGGAACCTGAAGCTCTCCTTTCTGCACCAATTCTCCAGCCATGCATTCATGACCATCTTTCAGCGCTTTTGAAGTGTTATCCTTGGCTGGGCTAAATGGAGCCGCTCTTAATCTAGTCTTTTCAGTGTTAGGGACATAGGATATCCTAGACAAATAAGACCAAGGTCCATCCAATCTATCTGAAAGAATCAACACTTCCTGCTTCCACAGTTTCCCTAGGGAACCTGTTCCATTGTTTTACCATTTGCTCACTAAAATAGTGTTCCTGCAAATTTGTCTTGACTAATTCACCAGTCTCCTGCCTTGCAGTTTGTGAACAGGCAATATGCAAATAAAGTGGAAAGTGCCGTCAAGCAACCAGAGAAGCCGAAGAACTGGGAAGCAGACCGGAAGGTCAGTACCCTGACAGAGTCGGTCAAAAAGAGGGATGCCGAGTGCGGCAGGATGCCCGAAGCAGAACTCCCAAAAACATGGGAGGCAGAGCATGTCTTTCAGAAGCTGGAAAAGCCCAAAAAATGGGAGCCTGAGCTGCTCAACCAAAGACATCAGGAAGAGCCCAAAAAATGGGATGTACAATACACAATTCTGCAGGAGGGGCCACCGCCCAGTGCGATCGTTCCTAAGGAAGTGGCTGAGCCAAAGAAGTCACTGACAGAACCCAAAGAGGTGAGAAGCCAGCAGTGGTGGTAGGGTTTGGTCAATGGTGCCACAGCCTGGCCAGTGACTCACTCTGTCCTTTCTCCACCATAGAAATGGGACCGCAGATCAAAACATGAGCCTGAAGCGAAACAGGTGGGTAAAAGTGGTTGGAAACAGACTGGTGACAGTGGTGATGGTTAAAGGGCATTTCTCAAGAGGATAGTGACCACATGTTTGTTGATACCTCAGCTACCATTGCAGTGGGGCAGACTCTAGAGTCCAGCTGCTCTTTGGCACCTGGAAGTTCTCAGTGAGCAGGAATGTGGTCCTGGGTTGCAGGGGTTTTCACCATGGCTGAAGGCTAAGGGTGGGGACGGTGTCACATGTTGGCAGGGCTAGGTTTTTGGATGGTGGCTGGACTGTGGGGAGGGGAAAATTGTCCCATGTTGAATTACTTTCATGTAATGCAATATCTTGTCAGGTGACCAGGGCCACACACCAGGCAACAGCAGAGTTCTGCTCTGGCTCCTCACTCCCCAAAGATCCTGAACTCCGGAAACAAAAGCTGCAGGACCTAATGTCACAGATACAAGGAACCTGTAACTTCATGCAGGTAAATAATATCTTAGAAACTATTAGAATTTCTGCCTTTGCCTCCGACTTCTAGACATGTTGCAAACTTCTCAGTCCCTTGGTGTTAGCTTGCCTCCGTTGGTCACTCATCTCTGAGGCAAAGTTGTGAGACGTGGGTTCAAGTCTTGTGTCAGGATTTGTATCTAATGCTTGCAGTCCAGGTTTCAGGTGTCCAAAAAAAGAAATATCTCCCTGACGATTCCTCCAAATAAAATTGATTATTCACTGAATGGCTAGCTGTTGGAGGGACATTGCTGTGTGCAAGCTGGTTGCTATATTTGTTTGCTCTTTGATCTGAGTGGGCAGTGTGAATTTGAAGTTTGCCTTGTGCTCCAGTGCATGGGAGAGAATGAGTGGCTGGCACAATAGGTTGACGATTTCATGAGAAAGCTGATTACTTCATGGCTTTCATTACATTTAAAAGAAATTTTAAAATAAAGAATTGGTTACTCAATCCATGACTGTTTGTGGGATATTAGTGTGTATAATTGTCTGCCATGTTTCACCCACAAAATAGTCAATTCAGTTTACAGTATATTCTGTGAAGGGCTTTGAAACATCTCAATGGTGTGTTAAGTTGCTATATCAAATGCAAGTATTATTATAATATATTCAGTTGCTGGTTTTCACAGCAGTTTGTGTGAAACACTTTAGATATGTCGAGCCCAAATGTAATGATTATTATACAACATGGAGTGTTCCTCCTGTGCCTCCCTTGCCTGAATCCCTGAACTCACAATAACTTGTATTGAACTGTACTAGGATTCTATGCTGGACTCTCTGTTGGAATCAGATGTCTCTTTAAAAGATGCTGTTGCAGCCCCCAAGTGTGCAGTGCTGTCACTCCAGGGATCAGGTAGGAGACCTGTTTTGGGGCATTTTAAATAGCTTTGTAAACCTGCAAGTTTTGTCAAATAGCTACTCTTGGTAAGAGCAACAAATTACATTTATATAGCGCATTTCACATTGGAAGGACATCCCAAGGCTGGACACTAAAGTGTTTGCACCTAAGCTGGGGGTTGGAATCGAGAGTTGGAGGGTAAGGGGGTGTGTGGCCAAAAACATAGTCAAAGAGGAAGGTCTTGAGACTGGCCTTGAAGGAGGCACGGTCAAGGGTCAGGAAAGCTGAAGGTCTGACTGCCAGTGATGGAGCGGGCAGGTTGGGAATGTGGAGCAGGCTAGTGCCTGCCAAACTAAGGGAACGGACGGGTTGATCTGGTATTAAGAAGTGGCAGAGGTATGGTCCTGTCGGCCTCGGGCCAGCTTACAGTTTTGGTTTGAAGTTGTGGCATTAAATTAATGTGAGATTTTATTTAAAGGAGGAAATATTGGTTGACTCAGCACATTCTTGCTGTTGCATTGAGCTTGCTTTGTTTGACCTGGGGCAATCAATGCGAGTTTGTTTTTTAACGTTTGGTCAATTTGTGGATAGGTTTTTTGCACCCAAACCAATTCTGATTTTTTTGGGGTTAATCTATAGAAGCTCCCAAAGAACCAAAGCAGCAAAACAAGATTGACGTTGTGCCCTCATCCCCTAAGGTAAAGTATCTCCAACCCAACAAAGTGAGCATTCACCTTCAATGACCTGTCGCTTCATAGCTTAGTTGGCAGAAAAGATTTCACATAAAAATAAATAACAATTTTAAAAAGCATTGCATTCGCTATGACATCTTATCACGTCATTGAAACGTCTCAAAGCACTTGAAAGTGTACTGTAAAGTGGCGTGACTATTTTGTGGGCCAAACGCAACACCCAGTTGTGCACAACAATGTCCCACAAACAGCCATGGAGTCGGTGATCGATTTTATTTGAGGGATTGTTGACCAGGATACCGGGTTTTTCCTGCACGTTCACTGAGGGCTCCTGATGATGCTTAGTGTAAATGTGATGGTTTGTGCTGCTGTTAAAGCTGTTCTTTCTCACTCTGTTGCAGCCTGTTGATGTGGAAACCCATACTCTCTCCGCTCTTGCTGATAACTCTACTTCTGATGACCATGTTTCCTCTTCTGGTTCCGTAACTGATCTTTCAGTAAAGCGTATTGTTCAGGTAAGGTTGTGTGTGGGTAGGATCACTCCAGTCATTGCATGTATGAAGTCGTGATGGTTCTCTTGTCAGCTGATTTAACAGCATGCATTGAAAGCTGGTGGGTTTTTTTCAGAAATGAAATAGCTTGTAGATCTGTTCAATTCATCGTGTAAATCCATAGCTTCACTATCTAAAAAGCTTAAAATGACAAATTGATAGAATTATGGAATCTTGCAACACAGTAGGAGACCCATTTGCCCCATCCTTACTGAGCCGGCTGGCTCTTTCAAAGAGCTACTAACTAGTCACAGTCCCCCGCTCTTACTCCTGCACATTTTTCCTTTTCAAGTATATATACAATTCCCTTTTGAAAGCTACTATAGAATTTGCTGTCATTTCCCTTTCAGGCAGTGCATTCCAGATCTTAACAACTCTCTGGGTTTATATAAAAAAAAATTAATTCTCCTATCTCCCCTTTAGTTGCCAATTATCTTAAATCTGTATCCTCTGATTATAGAGCTATCCTCCAGAAGAAACTTTCTCCTAATTTACTCAAAACTCCTCAATTTTGAACACTGATTAAATCTTCCCTCCACTTTCTCTACTCTAAGGAGAATAATCCCAGACTTTCCACATAACTGAAGTCCCTCATTCCTGGAATCATTCTGGTAAATCTCCTTTGCACCCTATCCAAGGCCCTAACATTCTTCCTAAATTGTGGTACCTAGAATTGGACACAATACTCCAGCTGTGGCCTTGTCTCCTTTTCAGTGCTGTTCCCAGGCTGCTCTTGCATCTTTATTTTTGAATTTTTTTTTCTTTTTGTATTCTGCTTTTAAATTTCTACAACTTAAAATTCTCAAGTGCCATCTCATGTCAAACAAAATGCACGTCAAGCTCTGAATCATAATGAAAATGGCTCGACGGTGAGGTTTTCGTTTTTCTGAAACTGCTTAAAACTGGAATTGAATCCTGCAATCTGCTTGTGCTCAGAGTAACTCGGAGAGTGAGGCTTGTAGTCCCCACCAGCAGATGTTTCCAGCCACCTCACCCAAGATGGAACCTTCAACATCAAAGCCCTTGGAGACTAACCGGGTGAGAGATTCTTCGTCTTGTGCATTTCTATGGTTCTACAGCACAAAAGGTAGTCATTAATCCATTGTGTCCATGATGGCTCTTTTGAGAGCAATTCTTTGTGCAATTTACAGTACAATAAAGACTCTATAAATCCTTGCATTTGATGCATTGTTGCACTTCACTCAAATTAGAGTAAAACAACAACAAATTGCATTTATATAATTCTTTCATGTTGGGAGGACGTCCCGAGGCGCTGGTAATGTGTCCAATGTAGGGGGAGTATTTGACTTTTGCAATGCTATTGCAAGAAGCCCTTAGTCTTTGTATGGTGACAGTGCAGATCACCGCTCCCTGTGGGTGTGCAAATGGACATTTTTTGGACTGTTTGAATTTCAAACGTGCACAACTTGGCAAATTGTAAATTATGGTGGCTCAGCATTAATCAGTTGTTTGCTGACTGCAGGGAAAGCATAAACAGGGGGTTGAGCAATGGGCAGATGAATCTCATCCTGTTGCTATCCTGTTGAAACTGCTGACATCTGTCAGGTGTGATTAAGTGTCTGGGATATGTTTAAAATTTTGCCAACTACTTGTATTAATCGTTCTCTTGTCTGATTTCTCCAGGTTTCTCCTACACGCAACCGGACTCCAAGCCCAACAATGCCCCTGACACCCAAGGCGTTGGACTTCCAGGATCCAGTCTGCAGCCCACCAGCAAACCGGAAAACCACACCCTTTCAGTCCATGCACACTGTGAGTCGTGTCTTTTTACATTGTTAATTTTTTTTTGGACATTGTAAACTGTAACTTGAGTACTTTGCTCTCAATCTTCTCTGTTTCAGGGAGAAAGGGGGGGTAAAAGAGAAAAGCACGTTCCCAAAGAGCTTGACGAGATGTGCGGGAGAATGTAGTGACTGTGTTGCGGGCATCAACATGTGATCAGTCCTTTGTTAATGGAACATTCGTCTTTTTCCCTCCCCCCCCACCCACTTAACCAGGGTATGCTTTCAATTTCTATAAAAACAACAACTTGCATTTATATAGCGCTCTTCACATGCATCAGTGGCTCACAGCATTAATCGTGATGGAGCCTGATGCTAAGCCAGTGGGAAGAAGGAGGTGACTGTAAGCATTGACTGTAACCACGATCGAAGAGGAAGCTTTTCAGGCATGGTTGAAAAGAGGGGAAGGTTGGGGCATGGAGGAGGGATTGAGGGAGAGCGTTTCAAAGCTTCAGGGGTGCAGTGGAAAGAATAAAAGGAGAAAGAACCCCCCCAAAGTGCTTCAAAGGATATACTGTAGAGTTGATGACTATTTTCCAGTTGATGGAATTTTTTTCTTTTTATCCCTACTTAACCAGGACATAATTTAAGTTTGTCAAATTGTGGAAGCTATAATATTAGCAATCAACAGCTCATTTGGCTCATTGTGCTTCTGTCTCTGAAAGAGCTCTCCATGGTGTCCCGATCCTCTTTTTATATTTTCCCTTTACAGATATTCATCAAATTCCCTCTTCAAAGCTAATCTTGATTCCGATTCACAGCTGTTTCAGGGTGGCTGTTGCACACCCAAACAACTGTTTTGGAAGACTTTGCCTCTGTTTAGTTCAAGACAAAATGGCTGTTTACCTTGTAGTAAGTAGGAACCTGGCTGTCCACCTTACTAAGCCAGTCCAGAACCTTGGGGTCTTGTTTGACCCTCAGCTATTCTTTCTACCCCAAATCTGTGCTATGACCTGCTCTGCCTTCCCCCATCTCCGCAACATCGCCCAGGTCCACCACTGTCTCACTTCACAGGCCGCCTCATACAAGGTTTCATTACATCAAGGCTTGACTATGCAAACTCCTTGCTTGTCGGCCTCCTCAACCCCTTCCTCCATAGGCTGCAGATAATCCAGAACTCTGCAGCCTGTGTTCTCTCCTGCACCAGGCTTTGTGACCCTATCAATCCCATCCTTGCTCGACTCCTGGCTTCCCATCACACAGAGGATACAGTTCAAGATCCTGGTCCTCACCTTCAAAGCCCTCCAAGGTTTTGCTCCTCCCTATCTCTGTGACCTCCTAACCCCCTACCATCCTACCTGCTCCCTCCCCTCAGCGGGTTCCAGCCTGCTTCATGTCCCCCGCCTTGCTCGCCCTACCATTGGTGGTGGGCCTTCTGCCACTAGGCTCCCCCACCCTCTGGAACTCCATCCCACAGTTTTCTGCCTCACTCCCTCCCTTGCCTCCTTCAAGACCCTCCTCTTCGACCATACTTTTGATCACCCTCCCTGATCCCGACTCCCCCCCCCCAGCTTGGGTCCGAAACTCTGACTGTCCAGCGCCTTGGGACGTCCTCCTAACGTGAAAGGCGCTATACAAATGTAGTATTGTTCAGCGATTTGGCGCATCGCTTTTTGTTCTCCAAACCTCTACTTATGTTTGTTACCTTCAGTCCGTGCCCTCCAGTTGCTGGCTCACCCACCAGTGGAAACCGTTCTTCCTGTATCACGTGAGAACCCCATTGTGAACTGAAAAACTTCTGTCGGCTTTCTTCTCACTGACGATCTTCTCTGTTCCAGGGAAAAAGGAGCTGGTTTCTCCAGTCTCTTGATCCCCAATAAATATAATTACAAATACACTCTCCTCTGAATGTTTTCTGTAGCCCATGTGACTTTGTTTTGCTGTATCATCTTGTAGGTTTTCAACGTGAATGCTCCGCTTCCACCAAGAACTGACCAAGAAGTGACTTATAACCAAAGCGTAACCACGTCCAGCACTCAAACTCCACCTCAGTCCATTTCTCTGCAGTCTCCATTTGTAGAACAAAATGCGATTGCACAAGACACCTCAACAGGTACAGAGGGCCACTGAGTTGAGAAAGGCATTCAGTAATGAAATAATCCTACCTTGGATTTGACAACTTGTGGTCACACTACAGCGCTTCAGAGGATTGGCTATGACGTGCAGTGACTGCGTATCTTGTAGGTGAATGCAACAGCCATTTGTGCACAGTAATGTCCTGTAAACAGTCATGAAGTGAATGACTGATGTTTGAGGGATTGTTGGCCAGAACCTTGGGCGAAACTCCCTCGTTTTGATTTGTGGGATCTGTAATATCCATCTGAATGTAAATTGAACAAAGGATTACCAGCTATGAGGTTTACAACAATACTCACTCCACAGCTTTTTGTAGGACATTGCTGTACAAACTGGCTGCCATGTTTTTCCCACAAAATAGTCCCTCCACTTCACAGTATATCCTGTGAAGTGTTTTGTGATGTCTTAACAATGTGCTGATACACTATGTGAAATGTTATTATTGATGGCACTAAAGTGTCCGAGCTCAAAGCCTGTTCCATTGCCTTTCAGAAGAGACCACCATTTCCAATGGGGGCCACGTGTATCCACCCCACGGACAGGTGAACCAGCCCTATCTCCGAGCAAGCCAGCCATATTTTGGGGTTCGGGGGGCTCCTCGCGGAGTGTCGCGGGGCAGCCGAGGCATCCCCAGTGCATACCGCAGCCCCAGCAACGGATACAAAGGTGTAAAAGCATTTTTTTTTGTTTGATGAAGATTGAGCTGGATAGCAGTTTCCAAAATGCAAACTAGGAGGAACAATGGGAAGAAAAGCTCTTCAAACCATGTTTCGTGAGGTCACACTACATCTTCTATATTTTGTTCCCCTTTTCCTCTCCCTCACCATCCCCAACGGTGTATTGCAGTGTTTTGGGTGTGCAATGTCAGATCCCCCCATATTAGTGTAAAGTGCACTGAACAAAATGGCTTCCATTAGTTCCTTCCTGTGCACTGAGCAGGAAGCTTCACTGAGGTCACTTACTTCACAGTACAAAGAAAGTGGGAGACTGCTCTCCCCAGCATTAATTGCTGGGAAGACGCAAGGAGCCTTTCTACACATGACGAGCAGTGAGTATTCAGCACTAGGCTATAAACACAGGTCCACGGGGCAACACACTGTACAGGGCATGTGATAAACAGGTTGCATTTAAACAGGACCATTGTGCAGAGCGCTGAAGAATGTTGTAGTTTGACACCAAGCGGGGAAGAAAGGGCGATAAGCCCAGGTATGATCTGAAGATTGGCAAAGAGGGTGCGAGGCATGGAGTTGCAGAGTTTTAGGATGCAGTGGCTGAAAGCACGACCACGAATTGTGGAGCAGAGGGGCTCAAGTCATGAACACAAGGTCCCAGTGAAGGGGGGTGGGTTGAGGAATGGGGTGTGAGCAGGGGCCATCTTGAGGCTTGAGTATGTGGTACTACTTGACACCTACCTTCACGGTGAGATTAGAGAGTCTTGGTGGCTTTGGCCTGTTGTACTGGTAGGAAGATCAACAGCTCCTAAAATAACTCTGGGAACTTATGTTATCAGAAAAACCTCTCGCACCCCATAGGTGTGTTGAAACTTGACCAGGAGACATGCCATCATTTACCTCCTGAGATCATTTTGGGTGCCAAAAATAGAAAGGCATTTATGATTATAATAAAAAAATTGCGTTGAGGATTGACATCTTTAACTGACTAAGAATCACGTGTTTTGTCGCTGGAAAATACTTTGTGGTATGAGCAATCCCATTTACAACATACTGATTCTGCTTCAGCCAGACTTGGCCTGGCTGCTTGTCATCTCCCTCTCTCTCTCTGACTTGGGATAGATTGTTAATTTGCACAAACAAGGTATCCACAGAATTTCTAGAGTCCTTAGGAGCAGGCTGTTTTTCTTAACTCTTGAGTTGTGTGGGGGAGCAGCAGAAAATTATAAATAAATAAGGGTAGAGAGATTTAATGGAGATGGGAGTGGTTGTTTTTAACGTTGAAGCAATTAGAAAATACTTATGAATTTTTAAATGCGGAACCAGTGAAATGTTCTTGGTGTAATCTGGTTTTGTGAATTCTGAAGTGTGGCATGTAGGGGATTGTCTTGCATTCGGTCATCCAGTGGTTCTCAAACTTTTTTCACACTGAACCTCCCTAAGATAAAGGATGGAGTGGAAGGGGGAAAAAATAATTGTGCCTCCCCATAGTTTACTAAAACAATGCAAATAACTGAAAATCTTATATTTTATCGTTTGTTTTCTTGCAGCATAGAAGAGCTTTGATCAGTATAGTTAAAATAAGCGTACAAGTTCCAAAAGTTCAAATTATATTTCACAAACCACCTTTTCATGTTCTCTCAAGGTTCTGCCTTGCTCTCCCCCCCTTACCCTCCAATTGGTGGCCTGATTCAGACTATTAGTGGCCATTGGTCTATACCCCTATCAATCAGTCTGGATGTTCACCCTTGCCTTTCCTCCTTCTCCCCGCCCCCCCCACCCCCCCAGTAGTGCATAGTTGGGTGGGGGAAGTGTTGTCGCAGGGTTTGGTTGGCTTTGTTGTGACACGGAGACAATCCTGAGAACCTGGGATTGTAGGGAGGTGTGCAATGTGTCCTCTGCTGGTGCACTCCTGCACCTCCCCAGGGAGGCATACCCCACAGTTTGAGAACCTCTGCTGTTAAGTTTTCTTTGTGTGTGCGAGCATAGGTGCACTAAATGGTGTCCCGTCTTTAGGATTCGATGGTTACCGAGCAGTTCAGGTTACTGGCAATGGGATATATGGACCTTTACCGAACCGAGATTATCCTGGAATTCAGTATACTCAGCGGGTAAGAAACAGCGTGGTCGCTGATTTGTAAACCACCAGTTCAACTGAGCTCAACACATTGTGGAAGCTTGATCTGAACCGGGGTACGCAAATGTTCAGGCCAGATTTCGTTAAATGAGAACATGAACAAGTTGGGTGCTCTAAGTCCATTGACTTGTCATGTACTGTCAGACAAGGGACAGATAAATGAGACCACAGTTCACAAAATCTCCTTCAACTTTGCTTCCCTCACCAAATTGAGGCAAATATTAATAAGTCAGATGTTTTAAGTGAATTTATTTTTGCTCTAAAGTTCTTGCCTTAGTTTCTCAGCTGGAATTTATTCTCTGAACCTTCACCTGCAGTTCAACTCTCTCCAGTTTCACCCTACCCACCTGGCCATTCCTTTCACACAGCAGGTAGTGGTCTGCTCATGTCTTTTGCTCCACCATTGGCAAACAGGCTTTCAGCCTATCTGCCCCCACTCTTTGGAACTCCATCCCAGAGATCCTTTGCCTCGCCTCTTAACTCACCACCTTCAAGGTCTGCGTTGACCATCTTTTTTGTCCACCACTTCAGTCGTCTTTCCCCTTGCCCAGCTTTGGTGCTTTGCCATTAGTCATCCTTCCAATATGAAAGACACTTTTCTAGTCTTCACTGGGCTTTGCTTTTGAGTTACGAGCTGCCTGGACTCTTATATTGTACAACTGTTTGGTTGACAGACCAAGGCACATGGTCAATGCCTTGGTTGTGCAGTGTGTAAAAAGATTGCAGGTTAAATTGATTTTGTAATTTTTGGATTTGAATCTGTCTGCAGTTTCTGCTTTGCACTTGCCTCTGATAATGCTGTTCATGTTTTATGACTGCAGGAGTCTGGTTATCCCAACTACAAGCGAGTCATAGCTGGTGGCCCTCGCACTGCGAGAGGAGGTAAGGACTCGGAAGCTTACCTGTGGATGGAGCTAGCTTATAAATAGTCAGGTTCACTGTTCCAACATGTGTGTCTCCGGGATAACGTTTCATTCACACCTGTTGTCTCACTGAAGCATTTGTTCCACCACAATATTGGAGTATTACTACTGCAATTTCAAATGGGATTATAAATGTATAAGGTGTTTGCAACGAATTGTTGGTTGTGTGTTTAGCCTGAGTGGGAAGCCATCTTGATCCAAGCACTGGTAAAAATTAGGCTTTCAAACCTTTTATTCTCAGTGGTCAGCATTGAATCACATTGGCTGATTTCAATGCAGACGAGGGCAGTTCTGATCCAAAACTTTTTGCTCAATAGACATCCTTTGTACAATGTTGCTTTAACTGCTAAAGCCTGGGTTTTCATTGCTCTTGTGAGGGAACAGGGAAGAGATGATGTCACTGCCCAGACTAAGGGTTACCTTGAATGGGTTTTTGTAAGTTAAATAAATGGTGAACATCTCTTCATTGCCCTGCAGGCATTTTTCTTCATGTTACTTTAAATATTTACTGCCGTATCCTCCCAGCTTAAACGTGACTACACATTGGGATAGCTGCCTGTTCAGACAAGGTCAGACTGATCTCACAGGCTGCAGTTTATTAATGGTCAGACCATGGGGTGTTGTCTGCAGGTGGGTTGAAATGAGTTGTTGCTTAAATGTCAATTGGAGTGAAGCAAGCAGGAGAGCATCTTTGTGGCAACATTGAAAAGTCTCATATTTCAACCCGAGATGTCAACTGTGTTGAGGGCAAATCCTTGTCATGTTTGTTGTAATGTTATGGCCATTAAAGCCTGGGGTTGAATCTTTCAGTCCAGTAATAGTGTTTCTGCAAGTGTACAGGAAAGCCAGGTTTCTGGGGTTATTAGTGGACAAAATGTGACTCTTCTGTTCAGTCCCAGCACTTAGAATTTCTGACCCCCTCTTTGCCTACCTTCTAAACAGGTACCAATTACTCCACTGGGTGGAGTGACTCTTCTCAAATGAGCAGCCCAGAGAGAGACGACGAGACGTTTGCCAGCGGAGATTCAGGGCAGGGAGATTCTCGCAGCCTGACTCCTGTGGACCTGCCGGTCACCAGCCAAACTGCCACCATCCTGCCAGTGCATGTGTACCCTCTGCCCCAGCAGATGAGGGTGGCCTTCTCCACTGCCAGGACCTCCAACTTTGCCCCAGGCTCCCTGGACCAGCCCATCGTCTTCGATCTGCTGCTCAACAACCTGGGAGAAACGTTTGACTTTCAGTTGGGAAGGTTTTCCTGCCCGGTCAACGGTACGTATGTCTTTATCTTCCACATGCTCAAGCTGGCTGTCAATGTGCCTCTGTATGTCAACCTGATGAAGAACGAAGAGGTGCTGGTCTCGGCCTACGCCAATGATGGCGCTCCTGATCATGAGACAGCCAGCAACCACGCAGTATTACAGCTATTTCGAGGAGACCAGATCTGGTTGCGGCTGCACCGAGGAGCCATCTACGGCAGCAGCTGGAAGTACTCTACCTTCTCAGGCTATCTCTTGTATCAGGACTGAATGGGCCTCCAGCAGCCAGCCAAATGCTTTGATCACTGTTAAGGGTTATATGTTGGCGTGAAGCAAGTTTCTAGATGTAACTGTCGCTCTGTCAATGTTTTTCTGGAAGTTTTGTTTTGGGGTGGGGGGGGTTCTGCACTGATGGGGCACTTTAACCTGAGATGCCTTGCTGGTAGAGCTGTGAATCTATTTTGTTACAGAATGTTGTATCTTGCACTTGATGGCCTGATTCTATTTTGATTTCTTCCCAACACAGTATCTATTTACGATGCCTTTTGGTGCCTCAATAAATTGGTTTTGCACTGTTTGCTGCCTGAGTTTTGAATGGATTGCTTTTTTCAGAGTGTTTCGCTTTTTCCTGCCTGCTCTCAGTGAGACGACCACCTTGCATGACACCAGTAGCAATGTCAGTCCTGTGGGAGACTAGAGATATCCACAAGCTGTACCTTTCCATTTCTTTTGTAATATGCTTGCATTTGATATAGTGGCTGATCACGTCACTGATGTCTCAAAGGGCTTCACGTGGTATACTGTAAAGTGTTTTTGACTATTTTGTGGGCTAACTGCAGCAGCCAGTTTGCTTGTAGCAATGTCCCAAAAACTGCCATGGAGTGAGTGACCATTTTTTTGGGGGGTTATTATTGGCCAGGAGAGAGAAATGCCCTTTTTTCAAATTGTTCCATGGGATCTTTAATGTCCACCTGAACAGACAGACGGGACCTCAGTTTAACGTCTCATCCAAAAGACAACACCTCTGACAATACAGTGTATCCCCAGCATTGCATTGGAATGTCATCTTAAACTATGATTCCAAGTCCCCAGGTGGGGGCTTGACCCCACAACCTTCTGATTCAGAGGTGCTGAGCTGCCACAAACTAATTAGTTGCTTGTGTCAAAATCAGTTCTGGAAATGAATGAATACACAATCATTTCCCTGTACCCTGTCAGTGTATAGCTAATCTTCCATCTTTTAACCCTGGGATATAAGAAATAAGGGAGTGTTTATTAGCCCTTGACCCCAAAGCAATATGTGTGTTTCTGCATCTCTTAACCTTTTAAAGAGCGCAATTTTAAAACTACTCTCATGATAGTTCTTCTTTCAGGTGGTAGATAAAATGCAATGTTTTTGTTTGGTCCAAGTAATGTTATGGCAGTTCAAGCTAACCCAATAACTGTCCTTCAAATGCCAAATATATCCACTGGCTAAGTTAGCACTCAATTCAAGTATAGGTGCTTTAAGCTCATCTTGCCTGATCCTTCAGTGTTATGTTGAGGGAGGATAGCATCATTGGAGGTGAAGCCCCTCAGATGAGATGTTAAACCGAAGTCCTCTATGCCTGGTCAGGCAGATGTTAAAATCCAATTGTCATGATGCAAAGAGAAGGTAGTTTCTCCTAGTGACCTGGCCAACAATTGTATTGACCACCAGGTGTTGCTGTAACACAGAATAATAGATTGTGATCTGCTGCTCTGTGGTGTCCAATTATGTTGATTTGATGGTGGAGCCAGCCTCATCCAAATCCACTCCCACGATCTTTCCTGATAGTATCTTTCCTGATGAAAATGAAACCCTGATGACTTCTCATCCCTGACTAGCAGGGCTCACATCAGAGCCCACTATGGTCCTGTTGGGTTCGCTGCCCCAATCTACGGGATAATGCCATCCACCTGACCGCTCGCTCCCGGTCCCCGCGTGCGCACTATGGCTGCCGCTTTGACCCGAGCCCCCTCACCCCCTCCCTCCCACCCCCCTCCTCTCTCCCCCAAACCCTCCCCCTCTGCATCTCTCCCGCTCTCTCCTCCTCTCTCTCCGTCCCTCTCGTCTTCTATCCCCACTTGACCCTCCCACAACCTCCCTCTGTTCCAGCCTGGGAATCCTCCGCCGGGCTCACCGTGGCACTCGGCGTTGGCTGTCCAGCAGCAGCCACACCGACTGCCCCATTCCCCACCACACTCGCCACCCACCCCGGACACAGACCCGGGGAGTCAACCTCTCCTCCCTCATCCCCATCCCCCCCACCCCTGCCTCACAACCTGGACCCCCCTCCCCTCCCACACACCCTTCTGTCAACCGCTCCCTCCACATCGGACTGCAAAATGTCCGCTCCCTCTGCAACAAGGCCCTGGTCATCAACGATCTCATCCTTGATGAGAACGTTGATATCATGGCCTTAACAGAAACCTGGCTCACCCCAGGCGACACCTTCCCCCTCACGGAGGCCACGCCACCCGGCTACACCTCCCACCACATCCCCCGCCCCAACCGCCGTGGCGGTGGTGTTGCCCTTATCTCAAGGACACCACTTGCCCTATCCCCCTACTCCACTGGCTCTTTCCCCTCCTTTGAGCACCTCACCCTCTCCCACCCCTCATTCCTCTCCCTTAAAATCCTCCTCCTCTACCGGCCCCCTAAAACCTCTCCCACCTTCATCTCTGACATTTCAACACTCCTCACATCTCTTTGCCTCTGCTCTGATCGCCTCATCATCCTGGGCGACTTTAACCTACACTTCACCCCCTCCTGCTCCATCTCCACAGACTTCTCTTCCCTGCTCTCCTCACTCAACCTCTCCTTACACATAAACTCCCCCACTCACAGTCACGGCCACCCACTCGATTTGGTGATCACCCGGGGCCTCAGTGTCTCGGATGTCACTATTACCGACAAGGCCATCTCTGACCACTACTTCATCTCCTTCACCACCTCCACCCCCCTCCCCACCTCCACCAGACCCACCACCATCTTCTACCGCCCTTGGAAGAAGTTACCCCCACAATCCCTAACCGATGCCTTGGAGTCCTCTGAACTCCTCTCCCTCTGGCCTTCAACCCTCACCGACCCCTCTTCTCCTCTCTCCCTCCTCCACAATACCCTCTCCTCCACACTCGATACTCTTGCCCCCATCACTTCCCGCACTGTCTCCTACTCCCGCTCCTCCCCCTGGTACACCACCCACCTCCGCTCACTGAAAAGCCAGGTGCGGGCTGCTGAACGCACCTGTGTCAAATCTGGCCTAACGGTCCACCGACAAATCTGGCTGGACCTCCTCAAAATTTACCGCTCCACTCTAGCCTCGGCCAAGTCGTCCTTCTACTCCAGGATAATCCTGGAGGCGAAGAACAACCCCAGGCTACTGTTTTCCACCACAATCCGACTCCTCCGTCCCCCCCGCCACCCCGCGCAGGTCATCTCCTCCAACCTTCACTGCGAGGAGATGCTGGATTTCCTTGAATCCAAGATCAAGGGAATCCGCTCCGCGGTCACTTCCCCTCCAACTTCCACCCACCACCCACCCCTTCCCTCCCACACTCCGACTCCTACCCATCCTCCCCTACACACCTTCGTACCCGTTTCCCCACCCTCTGTCACTGAACTCATCCTATCCCTAAAACCAACCACCTGCTCCCTTGACCCCATCCCCACTCCACTCCTTATCTCCCAGCTCCACTTTCTTGCCCCACATATCACTGACATCATAAACCTGTCCCTCTCCTCTGGCTCTGTCCCCATTCCATTAAAAACTGCCATCATCACGCCCACCCTGAAAAAACCCTCCCTTGATGCGTCGCAGCTATCAAGCTACCGGCCCATCTCCAACCTCCCCTTTCTCTCCAAGGTCTTGGAAAGAGTTGTCGCCTCCCAACTGCGCTCTTTCCTTTCCACCCATTCTCTTTTCGAACCCCTTCAGTCAGGTTTCCGTGCTGCCCATAGCACAGAAACTGCCCTGGTCAAGGTCACCAATGATATCCTGACCATCTGTGACCAGGGCTCCCTCTGTCTCCTCGTCCTCCTCGACCTATCGGCAGCATTCGATACGGTCGACCACGCTATCCTACTCCACCGCTTGTCCTCCCACCTCAACCTTCAAGGCACTGTCCTTGAATGGTTTAGGTCGTACCTTTCTCACCGTCTTCACTTTGTCTCGACGAATGGCTTCTCCTCCACCCCCCGCACTGTCTCATGTGGTGTCCCTCAGGGCTCTGTCCTCGGTCCCCTCCTCTTCACCCTCTATATGCTCCCCCTCGGTGACATCATCCGCAGACATGGAGTTAACTTCCACATGTATGCGGATGACACCCAACTCTACCTTTCCTCCTCTACTCTCAACTCCACGACCACCGATGTCCTGACAGCTGCCTGTCCGACATCGAGTCCTGGACGAGAGACAACTTTCTTCAGCTCAACGTGCGAAAAACCGAGGCCCTCCTGATTGGCTCACGTCAGCGCCTCCGCACCTCAGGCGCTGACACCATCAGCATCCAAGGCTGCACTCTCCACCTCTCAAAGCCAGTCAGGAACCTCGGCGTTTTGTTCGACCCTGAGCTGTCCTTTCTCCCTCACATCCGCACCACAACTGGCACCGCCTTCCATCACCTCCGGAACATCGCCAGACTACGGCACTACCTCACCCCTCACGCTGCTGAAACCCTGGTTCACGCCTTTGTCACCTCAAGGCTGGACTATGGGAACTCTCTCCTCGCCGGCCTTCCCGGCACCTCCCTCCACAAGCTGCAGGTCATTCAGAACTCTGCAGCTCGTGTACTGTCCCGCACCAGGCTTCGGGACCACATCACTCCCACCCTCGCTCGCCTCCACTGGCTCCCCATCCCCCAGAGGATTGATTTCAAGATCCTCATCCTCACCTACAAGGCCATTCACGGCCTTGCTCCCTCCTACCTCTCCAACCTACTATCCCCCTACCTACCTGCCCGTACCCTCCGTTCCTCTGGCTCCGGTCTGCTCCACGTCCCCCGCCCCAACCGCCCTACCATCGGTGGTCGGGCCTTCAGCCCCCAGGCTCTGGAACTCCATCCCCCAGTGCCTTCGCCTTGCTTCCTCCCTTTCCTCCTTCAAGGCCGGTCTCAAAACCTTTCTCTTTGACCGTGCCTTCAGCTCCCCTCTCGACTCTTCCCCCTCCTCGCTCCCTCCCTTCCCTCCCCTCACCCTGACCATTTCCCCCCTCCTCTCTCCCTCCCTTCCCTCCCCTCACCCTGACCATTTCCCCCCTGCTCGGGTCATGACCCAACTGACGTGAAAGGCGCTTTATAAATGGAATCTTGTTGTTGTTGTAGCAGTCCAGTTTATTTCTGCCATCAAATAATTGCAGCTGTTTTACCTTATGTCAGATGTGTGTTAAAACCAGGCCAAGTTCCACATAAACCAGCAACATATGGAAATTCCTGTGTCTAGAAATGGGATGTCACTTCCCATGAGGTTCAAACCCTGCTAACCAATTTCTAGTGTATTAAAATAATAATGCATTTGATATATTGTCTTATCACATCATTGTTGGAGTCTCAAAGGGCTTTACAGAAACCACCGTAAAATGATTGCCTGTGTATTTTGTGGGTGAAGTCAGTTTGCCCACATCAACATCCAACAAACACTCGTCTAAGAGAGTGAGAGAGAGAAACTTCTCTTTTCAAGTAGTGTCATGGGACCTTTATTCTCACCTGAATAGGCATTTGGGACTTCAGTTTAATGTCTCAGCCAAAGGATGACACCTTTGACAATGCCATTTTTTTGGTCAGCTAGATGTCTAACACATGTGGAATCCATTCTTAAGAGCATCCAAACCAAGCTGAGATTTCCATTCATCCCACCTACACCTGGAAATCCCAGAATAGATTGTTGGAATGTAATGCACACTCTCCCTGGAAGGATGCGTCCTGCTTACCTAATTCCAGAAAGTATTAGGCGCAGGTTGGCAAGAGCCAAGGCTTGGGGACCTCAGAATGTGTGTTGGGGTACTGCTGGAGACTAAACAGCTAAAACCACATAACTTGCCATTGATATTGCCGCAAGCTTTTCTACTGCTTGTCCAGCTAGGACCACCCTATCCGTTAGGCCTTTGGCTTGTAGGGTTTACAGGAGCTGAGTGGGATGACTCCCTGTCCCCAGTGACTGGTCTGCCCTTCGAGCTACTGCCAATAAGCTAGGCTGCCTGTGCTGTCATCAAGAGTGCCCTGGAATACTATGGATCTGCCTGGCTGAGGAACTGGACTAGCGAGACCCCCACAGAGCCATGGTTGGTTCGATTCTGACATTCCATCGCCAGGCATGTCACCTTGGAGCCAGTTCAGTGACTCAGAAACGAGAGCGTTTCCAATGAGGCAGGCTGACACACAGAATTGGTTGCAAGATGGGAGAACCAAGTCTTAGCGACCCGAGAGTAAGCATTGGTGTAATGTCACCTCATTCTAATAATATTTACTGTGTATAGACGGATTGTGTTAAAACAAACCGCTTCACTTTAAGCACAATTATGGTCCAGGACCAGAATATAATTTTAAACAGGCCCAGTCTTGATGACATAAAGTCTGTGACCTGGGTGACTTCCAACAGAAAATAATATGGGTATACATTAGGGCTGAGAAGTGTCACAGTACTGCTGGAGTCTAACCAGCTAAAATCGCATGACAACAACAACAACAAGATTCCATTTATAGAGCGCCTTTCATGTCGGGAGGACGTCCCAAAGCGATGGACAGTTGGGTCAGGACCCGAGCAGGGGGGAAATGGTCAGGGTGAGGGGAGGGAAGGGAGGGAGCGAGGAGGGGGAAAATGGTCAGAGTGAGGGAAGGGAGGGGGTGAGGAGGGGGTAGAGAGTTGAGAGGGGAGCTGAAGGCTCGGTCAAAGAGAAAGGTCTTGAGACCGGCCTTGAAGGAGGAAAGGGAGGAGGCGGCGAAGGCACTGGGGATAGAGTTCCAGAGCCTAGGGGCTGAGAGGCTGCAGTTGGGGCGGGGGATGTGGAGCAGACTGGAGCCAGAGGAACGGAGGGTACGGGCAGGTAAGTAAGGGGATAGTAGGTCGGAGAGGTAGGAGGGAGCAAGATCGTGAATGGCCTTGTAGGTGAGGATGAGGATCTTGAATTCGATCCTCTGGGGCATGGGGAGCCAGTGGAGGCGAGCGAGGGTGGGAGTGATGTGGTCGCGAAGCCTGGTGCGGGACAGTACACGAGCTGCAGAGTTCTGAATGACCTGCAGCTTGTGGAGGGAGGTGCCGGGAAGGCCGGCGAGGAGAGAGTTCCCATAGTCCAGCCTTGAGGTGATAAAGGCGTGGACCAGAGTTTCAGCAGCGTGACGAGTGAGGTAGTGCCGTAGTCCAGCGATGTTTCGGAGGTGATGGAAGGCAGTGCCAGTTGTGGCGCGGATATGAGGAAGAAAGGACAGCTCAGGTCGAACAGAACGCCGAGGTTCCTGACCGGCTTTGAGAGGTGGAGAGTGCAGCCTTGGATGCTGATGCTGTCAGCGCCTGAGGTGCGGAGGCGCTGACGTGAGCCAATCAGGAGGGCCTCAGTTTTACGCACGTTGAGCTGAAGAAAGTTGTCTCTCGTCCAGGACTCGATGTCGGACAGACAGACTGTCAGGACATCGGTGGTCGTGGAGTTGAGGGTAGAGGAGGAAAGGTAGAGTTGGGTGTCATCCGCATACATGTGGAAGTTAACCCCATGTCTGCGGATGATGTCACCAAGGGGGAGCATATATAGGGTGAAGAGGAGGGGACCGAGGACAGAGCCCTGAGGGACACTGTACGAGACAGTGCGGGGGCCGGAGGAAAAGCCGTTTGTGGAAACAAAATGAAGACGGTGGGAGAGGTATGACCTAAACCACTCAAGGACAGCGCCTTGACGGTTGAGGTGGGAGGACAAGCGGTGGTGGAGGATAGCGTGGTCGACCGTATCGAATGCTGCCGATAGGTCGAGGAGGACGAGGAGGCAGAGGGATCCCTCATCGCAGATGGTCAAGATGTCATTCGTGACCTTGACCAGGGCGGTTTCTGTGCTATGGGCAGCACGGAAACCCGACTGAAGGGGTTCGAATAATGCATGGGTGGAGAGGAAAGAGCGCAGCTGGGAGGCGACAACTCTTTCAAGGACCTTGGACAGGAAGGGGAGGTAAAAGATGAGGCGGTAGCTTGATAGCTGCGACGCATCAAGGGAGGGTTTTTTTAAAGTGGGAGTGATGATGGCAGTTTTTAGAGGAATGGGAACAGAGCCAGAGGAGAGGGACAGGTTGATGATGTCTGTGATATGTGGGGCAAGGAGGTGGAGCTGGGAGATAAGGAGTGGAGTGGGGATGGGGTCAAGGGAGCAGATGGTGGGTTTCAGGGATAGGATGAGTTTGGTAACATTGGGTGGGGAAGCAGGTACGAAGGTGTGCAAGGGAGGATGGGTAGGAGTCGGAGTGTGGGAGGGAGGGGGTGGGGGGTGGGTGGAAGTTGGAGGGGGAGTGACCGCGGAGCGGATTCCCTTGATTTTGGATTCAAGGAAATCCAGCATCTCCTCGCAGTGAAGGTTGGAGGAGATGACCTGCGCGTGGTGGCGGGGGGAACCGAGGAGTCGGGATGTGGTAGAAAACAGAAGCCTGGGGTTGTTCTTCGCCTCCAGCATTATCCTGGAGTAGAAGGACGACTTGGCCGAGGCTTGAGTGGAGCGGTAGATTTTGAGGAGGTCCAGCCAGATTTGTCGGTGGTCTGTTAGACCAGATTTGAGGCAGGTGCGTTCAGCGGCCCGCACCTGGCTCTTCAGTGAGCGGAGGTTGTTAGTGAATCAGGGGGAGGAGCGAGAGTAGGAGACAGTACGGGAGGTGATGGGGGCAAGAGTATCGAGGAGAGGGTGTTGTGGAGAAGAGGGGTCAGTGAGGGTTGAAGGCCAGAGGGAGAGGAGTTCAGAGGACTCCAAGGCAGCGGTTAGGGATTGCGGGGGTAACTTCTTCCAGGGGTGGTAGAAGATGGTGGTGGGTCTGGTGGAGGTGGGGAGGGGGTTGGAGGTGGTGAAGGAGATGAAGCGGTGATCGGAGACGGCCTTATCGGTAATGGTGAAGTGTCATTGAGAGCACTGTCTGGCAAGCTTGTCCATCTTGGACCACCTGACCAGTTAGGGCTTGGTTGCAGGGTTAACAGGAGCTGAGTGGAATGATTCCCAGTCTGGTCTGCCCTTCCAAGCTGATGAGCTAGGCTGGCTGTGCTGTCATTAGCAGATCCCTGGAGTACTGTGAACCAGCCTGGTTTCAGGAATCAGACTGGATGACTGGCTCGATTCCGACATTACATTACCAAAGAGACCCAAGCAGACTCTGCTTAAACTCCACCCCGCAATCACAACTGTTCTTTACCAACATGCTGATGGTGAGATGTGTCAGGGGTCGGTGGGGAGAACACGAAGCAAGCCAGCATTCATTGAATCAATCCACATAATTGGTCATTTCTAACACTGTTGGTCAAGGTTCGTTTGACATCTGACAAGCATCTAGGTTGAGCCCATGCTAGGTGGATGGTAGATACCAGGAGTTTCCTGCGAGCTTCCTTGTATTCCCTTGAGTTTAAAAGGTTGAGTGGTGATCAAATTGTGTTATTTAAAATGATAAATGGATTTGATAGAGTAGATACAGAGAAACTATTTAATCTGGTGGGGGAATCCAGAACAAGGGGACATAATCTTAAAATTACAGCTAGGCCAATTAGGAGTGAAAGGAAGAACTTCTTCACACTCTTCCCTCAAAAGGTTGTGGATGCTGGATTAATTAAAATTCTCCAAACTTTTGAGGCCTATAGATGTTTGTTAAGTAAGGGTATCAAGGATATGGAGCAAAGGCGGGTAAATGGAGCTGAGGTACAGATCAACCATGATCCCATAGAATGGTGGAACAGGCTCCAGGGACTGAATGGCTTACTCTTGTTCCTATGTTCATGGTCATGAGATGCTAAAGAACAGTGTGTCAAATAGGGACAAAAAGCTCAACCAAGAAAATAGGGCATTAACAAGTAGGGGAAATAATAAGAGGTCAAAATTAAGGGCGCTGTATCAGAATGCACAAGGCATTTGTAACAAGATAGACAAATTAAGTGCACAAATAGACATAAGTGGGCACGATCTAGTGGCTATTTTTGAGATGTGGTTACAGGGAGACCAAGGGTGGGAGCTAAACAAAGGTATTCGACATATAGGAAAGATAGGCAATGTGGAAAATGAGGTGGGGGGGTTGTAGCCCTGCTAATAAAGGATGAGATAAAAACAGTAGAGAGAAAGGATTTTAAATCAGGATGTAGAGTCAGTATGGGTGGAGGTAAGAAATAACAAGGGGCAGAAAACATTAGTGGGAGTAGTTTATAGACCCCCTGAACAGCAGTTACAGTATTAGGCAGGGTATTAATCAGGAAATTAGAGAAGCATATAGCAAGGGGAATACACTAATAGTGGGTATTTCAATCTTCATATAGGCTGGGAAAAATAAATTGGCCAAAATAAATTAGAGGATGATTTTATAAAATGCATTAGGGATAGTTTTCTAGAACAATATGCTGAGGAACCAACCAGGGAACAGGTAATCCTAGATCTTGTATTGTGTAATGAAATAGGGCTAATCAGCAATCTGGAAGTTAAGGCTCCTCTAGGGCAGAGTGACCATAACATGATGGAATTTAACATTAAGTTAGAGAATGATATAGTTGAATCCGAAGCAAGGGTCTTAAATCTAAATAAAACCAACTTTGCAGGTATGAGAGAAAATTTGGCTAAAATAGACTGTGGAATTAAAAATATGACGTTAGACCAGCAATGGCAAACGTTTAAAGATATAATACATAATTACCGGCGATCACATATTCCTTTAAAAAATAAAAATATCACGGGAACCTTGGCTAACTAGAGAAGTTAGGGAAAGTATAAAATTAAAAGAAGACGCCTATAATACTGCCAAAAAGAGTTGTAAATCTGAGTTTTGGGAGGGCTGTAGAGAACAGCAAAGGAAAACCAAGAAACTGATTAAGACGGAGAAAATGGAATATGAGGGTAAACTAGCTAGGAACATAAAGACAGGTGGTAAGAGTTTTTACAACTGCATAAAGAGAAAGAGACTATTAAAGGTGAATGTGGGTACATTGCAGGCAGAGACAGGAGAAATTATAATGGGGAATAAGGAAATGGCAGTCATTAAACAAATATTTTGCTTCTGTCTTTATGTTAAAATAGAGGGGAACCTGGAGGATAACGTTAGTGAGGAATTTAAAGAAATAAACATCAGTAAAGCAATAGTACTAGAGAAATTGATAGGATTAAAAACTGATCAATCCCCTGGCCTGCATCCTAGGATTTTAAAAGAGGTGGCTGCAGTGATAGTGGATGCTTTATTTTTGATCTTCCAAAATTCCCTGGATTCTGGAATGGTTCCCATTGATTGGAAGATCGCAAACGAAATGCCACTATTTAGGATGGGTGGGAGACAAAAAATGGGGAACTGTAGACCAGTTAGTCTGACATCGGTGGTAGGAAACATTCTAGAGTCCTTAATTAGGGATGTCGTTGTGGGGTACTTAGAAAATCATAAGATGATTAGGCAGAGTTAACATGGCTTTACAAAAGGGAAATCATGTTTAACAAATCTTATAGAGTTTTTTGAGGATATAACTAGCAGATTAGATAGGGGGGGACCAGTAGATGTGGTGTATTTGGATTTCCAGGAGGCATTCAACAAGGTGACACATAAATGGCTGTTGCATAATTAGAGCCCATAGAATTAAAGGTAATATATTAGCATGGATTGGAGAGTGGGTAATAGGAAGAAAACAGAAAGTAGGGATGAATGGGTCCTACAAGGAGTGCCATAGGGATCAGTGCTTGGGCCTCAATTATTTACACTCTATATCAATGATTTAGATGAGGAAATAGAACTTAACATATCTAAATTTGTGGACGTTATGAAGATAGGTGGGAGAGTAAGCTGTGAGGATGACACACAAAGAATACAAAGAAAAATAGACAGGCTAGGTGAGTGGGCAAGAAGGTGGCAGATGGAGTATAACGTGGGTAAGTGTGAAGTTATTCACTTAAGCAGTAAAAATAAAAAAGCGGATTATTTTCTAGAGGGGGAGAGATTAGGTAGCATTAGTGTTCAGAGGGATTTGGGTGTCCTTGTACACCAGTCAAAAAAGTTAGTATGCAGGTACACAAGCAACTAGGAAGGCTAATGCCATGTTGGCGTTTGCTGCAAAAGGGTTAGATTACAAGTGTAGGGAAGTCTTGCTGCAGTTGTATGTCTTGGTTAGACCACATCTAGAATATTGTGTGCAGTTTTCGTCTCCTTATTTAAGAAAGGACATACTCGCCTTTTAGGGAGTGCAGCATAGATACACGAGTCCTGTGGCTCAGTGGTTAGAGCACTCGCTTTGCAAGTGAGAGACCTGAGTTCAATTCCAGGCAGAGGGCGAAACCTTGGGCAAGTTTCCTTACTCCACACAGAGCCTAATAATAATCCCTCCAAAAGAAAACAATAATAAATTGGTCATTTTCAATCCATATGACTGTTTGTGGGAAATTGCTGTGCGCAATTGGCTGCCGCGTTCGCCCACAAATATACAGTCAATTCACTTTACAGTGTGTTCTGTGAAGTGCTTTGGGACGTCCTCCCGACGTGAAAAGCGCTGTATCAAATGCAACGATTATTATTATTATTGGTTCCTGGAATGAGGGAATTGACCTATGAGGATAGGTTGAGTAAACTAGGCCTATATTCTCTAGAATCTAGAAAAATTAGAGATAATCTTATAGAAATCTATAAGATTCTTAAGAGTCTTGACAGGGTAGAGGCTGTGAGACTGTTTCCCCTGGTTGGAGAACTAGGGACGTAGTCTCAAGATTAAGGTTCAGCTTTTTTGAACTGAGTTGAGGAAACATTTCTTCACTCAGAAGGTAGTGAATTTGTGGAATTCTCTACCCCAGAAGGCTGTGGATGTTCAGTCATTGAACATATTCAAGACTGAGGTTGATAGATTTCTAAAGGATAGAGGGATTAGGGGATTTGAGGATAGGGAGGGTAAATGGAATTAGGTTAGAAGATCAGCCATAATCTTATTAAATGGTGGTGCAGGCTTGAGGGGCTGAATGGCCTGGCCCTGCTCCTAAGTCTTATGGTGTTATGGTTTTAAACCAAGGTGCCGTCTGCCTGTTCAGGTGGATGTTAAAGATCCCATGGCACTATTCAAAGAGAGAAGGGCGATTCTCCTTGTGTCCTGGCCAACAAATCCCCCAAATGAAATTGGCCACTCACTCTATGGCTGTTGTTGGGACCATTTCTTTGTGCAATTGTGCTGCCGCACTTGCCTACCAATGCACAATCATTCCATTTCACACTAAATCCTGTAAAGGGATTTTGAGAGGTCTTTCATTATCATTATTATTAAGAATGAATCCTGTGAAATGCTTTGAAACTCCTCCAGACATGTAAGGTTCTTTGTCAACAACAACAAAATGACATTTACAGAGCGCCTTTTATGTCGGGAGGACGTCCCAAGGTGCTGGACAGTCAGGCATCAGGACCCGAGCATGGGGGAGTGATGGGGTAGGGGTGAGGGAAGGCAGAGAGGTGGGAGGGCGACTGAAGGCACGATCAAAGAGAAGGGTCTTGAGACCGGCCTTGAAGGAGGCAAGGGAAGAAGCGAGGTGAAGGTAACGATTCTTATTTTCAAATTGTCAGCCATAGATGCAGGTAAGTTGAGTTAATAATATTTCTTTGTACAGCGCCTTTCACGTCAGGAGGACACTTTAAAGCACTTCACATGATTTATTGTTCAGTGGAGTTACTATGTATTCTGTAGGCAAACGCGGCAGCCCAATTTAAGCACATCAGTGTCCCACAAACAGCCGTGCAATGAATGGCTAGTTAATTATTTGGGGGATTGTTGGCCAGGACACTGGGAAAGAGAAACTGCCTTCTCTTTGCTGCTTTCTGCTGCTCAGTGGTTCTCTTTGGTGGCTTGTGAATTTGGAACTGTTTCAGAGTGAATTATTTTGATGGAAGTTGTTAAGAGTGAATAAGGAGACCTCTGGACACCTCAGAGCTCAATTCCAGTGAGTTTTACCTCTATTCACTTGGATTTATTCAACGATGAGATTGCAAGCTACAGATTGTGTTGAGGAGTGGCTGTTGCCTGGATTAACCTTATTTGAACAGTACTGTATATGTACAGAACTGTATATGTACAGTCAGAAATAAAGTTCTGGAGATTTGAAAGGATTGAGTGTTTTGGTTTAATATTGCTGCTGATTTGACAAAAGTGTAAGTATTACATTGCTCTATATTATTGGAGGCACTGTTGCCTTTGAGTCAAAATGATGTGGGTTCAAGCCCCACATCGGGACTTGGAACCTAAATAGTCTAAACTGACAATCCAATGCAGTGCCATTCTTTGGATGAAACGTTAAACTGGACTGCCTGTCCAGGACATTTCAGGTTCTTTGGAGTGACAAAGGCAATGAGATTTGCAGTGGAATAGCGAGCTGTCATCCAAATGCCAAGGTTGGTTTACATCTTTATTCCCCACATTGCAAGCATCTAGGCCCCTTTGGGTGCATGCAGCTTTGAAACATGGAGGCTAGAAAAATGCAGGTTGAATTGCCTCTGACTTGGACATTCAGTGTGCGCGGGATATTACTGACAGTAGGTTGGAAGCCATGTTCAATCACCCTCCTTCCTCCCCCTTCCCTCAACTCTCCCCAATCCTGACCCTCAACTAGGGTCTGAAATACTGACTGTCCAGCTCCTTAGGATATCCTCCTGACGTGAAAGGCTCTATACAAATTTAATTTTGTTGTTGTTGTGTGATCCTTGTACAGTGAGTTATAAAAGCCTAGAGAAGACTAGTTTGTAAACTAACTAATTTTTATCTGTAAAATTGTTAACTTGAGCTTGTGTCCTGATTTATTCCTTTTTAATATATTTTGCCACATTAAACGTTTTATCAATGATTCTTATTCAAAGGCTTTATTTGCTTTTTAGTATATTTTAAGATTACAAGTTGCTAGTCTTGTCCAATGCTTCATTTTTTCCGTATTTATTCCCAAGTCTATCAGTTGAACTGTGCAAATGTTATCTTGGAAAGTATGTTATTCTTTATTCATTGACTGCATCTAAATATTGAATAAAGATAAGCAATTCAGCACTGATGTATGAACAAGGTTATGTAACTTTTGGGATATTTGATTAAAGACTATTGTTCATTTTGCTGTCTTATATCATGCCTTTTTCACTATTAAATGAACTTTGGGGTATATTCTCTATGATTAATTAATGAACAAGTTGAAGTAAGAAAATGTCCTCAGGAAATTGATCCCACCTACAAACATTTTTTCAATATTAAACAAACATTTCACAAAATTATCTAAAGTACAAGGTGGCATGCCCAAAACCTTATATTTTGAAGAAAAAGTCTTACTTGCAGAAAGAAAGGACAAAACATCTTTTATATATTACAAAGTAACCACAAGTAACTTGTGATCAGACACTATTTCAAATGCAAGGATTATTATTATTCTTCAAATGATATGGATTATTCAGGTGGACGTTAAACACCCTGTGACATTATTTGAAAACAGAATTTCCCTCTCCCGGTGTCCTGGCCAAATAAAACTCAGTCCATGCTGTTTGTGGGCGATTGCTGGGGGAAAATTAGCTGCTGTGTTTGCCTAGATAATACAGTCAATACATTTGACAGAAAATCTGTGAAACGCATTGAGACATTCATCTGATGTGAAAGGCAAAAACAATGGAAGGATTATTATTTATTATTAGATGAGTACAAAACCACAGGAGAGAAACGATTACCTGTACAAATTGGGACTGGCCCCATTACAAATAAGCAGACAGTGCAGATAGGTGAACATTACAGAAAATATATATTGACAATGTTGCGAACTAAAAAAAATTCTGCTGTTACTATTGTATAATAATAATAATCCTTGCATTTGATATAGTGCTTTTCACGTCGGGAGAACGTCCCAAAGCGCTTCACAGAACACACTGTAAAGTGAATTGACTGTATATTTGTGGGCGAACGCGGCAGCCAATTGCGTACAGCAATGTCCCACAAACAGTCATAGATTGAAAATGATCAATTTATTATTGCTTTTGGTTTTGGAGGGATTATTATTAGGCTCTGTGTGGAGTAAGGAAACTTGCCCAAGGTTTCGCCCTGCCTGGAATTGAACTCAGGTCTCTTGAGTTTGCAAAGCGAGTGCTCTGACCACTGAGCTACAGGACTCCAAATGGTACAAATGGTATCACGTGGTACAAATTCTCTCTCTGCCACTTTACAATCTTGCCTTTCTCTATTGTCTGTTTCAGTTTGCTTTTCTCTTGCTCTGTCTCACTCTTTTTCTTTCTCTCCCTTCTATCTCTACATTTGATCTCTTTCTAACTCAAACTCTACACTATGAAATACAGAGAATAAAGACTACCCCACGCAGCACTAACCTTTTTGCAATTGGAAAATACACCTGTTGTGGATATGTATGGATATGGCTGTGATTTCAAAGCATCTAGGTTATGTCTCTTGCAACCTCACATTTGCATGTACAATGGGATGGTTTTGCTTGAGGTGCCACCAATCTTCACCTTTATAATAATACGCAATTGGCTGCTGCATTTCGCCCACAAATATATAGTCAATTCATTCTACAATATATTCTGTGAAGCGTTTTGAGACGTCAAGAAGACATGAAAAGCATTATATCAAATGCAAGGGTTATTATTATGGCATCCTGGAGGCCCAAAATAACCGTACCACTCCCTCCTCCTTCCATTATTATTATTGTTACCACTCCCCCCTCCTTCCACTTCTTTGCCCCCATTTTTCCCTCCTCCCTCTCAACCACAATCACCCGCATGAAGTTCACCACCTGCTGCCTCAACCCGCTCCCCACCCAGCAGCTGGTCACTCAATCCCCCTTCTCTCCCCACTGCTGGCCGACACGGTCAAGCAAGCTCTCTCTTCAGGCTCTGTTCCACTCTCCCTGATACCACTGTTATCACACCAATCCTCAAAAAAACCCACCCTCAATCCCTCTAACCTCTCATACTGCCGTCCCATTTCCAACCTACCTTTCCTTGCCAAAGTCTTGGAACGCTTTGGTGTAGGTCAACTTCGGTCACACCTCTCCCTCCTCAAGACCCTGCAGTCTAGTTTTCGCCCTGCCCACAGCACAGAGACAGCGCTTATCAAAGTCACAAACTACGTCCTCTATCTGGGACGAAGGATCCCTCTGCCTCCTCATCCTCGCGGATCTCTCTGCCGCGTTCGACACAGTCAACAATTCCATCCTCTTCCACCGTCTTTCCTCCCTCATCCACCTTAACCAACCACCTCCATTTCATCTTGGCAAATGGTTCACCCATCTGGTCACCTGGGGGGTACCCAGTGCTCCATCCTTAGCCCTTTTCTTTTCCTCATCTATATGCTCCCTCTTGGCAGACATAGGGTAAACTTCACATGTATGCAGATGACACATAAATGCTATAGCTCAGCTCCTGTAGCTCAGTGGTTAGAGCACTTGTCTTGCAAGCGAGACACCTGGGTTCAATTCCAGCTGGGCGAAACTTGGGTAAGTTTCCTTACTCCACAAGCCTAATAATAATCCCTCCAAACCCCCCCCCAAAAAACCAATAAATTGGTCATTTTCAATCCACGACTGTTTGTGGAACACTGCTATGCGCAATTGGCTGCTGCGTTTTGCCTACAAATATACGGTCAATTCATTTTACAGCATATTCTGTGAAGCGCTTTGAGACATCTAGAAGACGTGAAAAGCGCTATATCAAATGCAAAGATTATTATAATTATTATTATTATTATGAATCTACTTTGCGTCCTCCAGTATCAATTGCAAATCCGCCGATGTTCTATCAGCTGGTCTGGCAGACATCAGAACCTGGATGAGGACAAGCTTCCTGCGGCTGAATGTGGACAAGACTGAAGCCATACTCCTTGGCTCTCATCAATGTCTTCACTCCTGCGGATCTGAGCTCCTCAACCTCCCTGGGGTTGGAGTCTCCCTCAGACGCACCGAACCAGGGCCCAATCTAGGTGTTCGGTTCGACCCGCAGCTGTCCTTCCTTCCCCACATTCGGTCCCGCCTTCCTCCACCTCCGCCACATTGCCAGCCTCCGACTGTATCTTACCCCAAATGCAGCCCAAACGCTCGTGCATGCATTTGTCACCTCCTGCCTGGATTACTCAAACTCACTCCTCGCCGGCCTTTCCAGCTCCACTATTCAAAACATCCAGCTCATTCAGAACTCTGGCGCCCGCGTACTCACCCGGCCCAAACTCCACACCCACATCTCACCAGCTCTGGCCGGGCTCCGCTGGCCCCCCATCACCGAACAGATCGACTTCAAGATCCTCAAACTCGTGTTCAAATCCCTTCACTCCCTGGCACCTCCCTATCTGTCCCACCTCCTCAATCCTCACTCCGACACCCGGTGCCTCCACTGGACTGGCACCCGCCGCCTGCTCGTCCCTCGTGCCCTTCACCCCACCATCGGAGGTTGCGCTTTCAGCCACCTCGCCCCAAAACTCTGGAACATTCTCGCTCAATCCCTCCACCTTGCCCCCTCTCTTCTCTTTTTCAAGTCCCATCTAAAAACCTTCCCTTTTGACCGCGCTTTAACCTTCCCCCCCACCCATGGGGCTCCGCCACTGTTAAGCACTCTGAGGTGATACCCCATGTGGAGAGTGCTATATAAGCGCAAGTGGTTCTTGTTGTTTTGACTGTTGGCAAAATACATATAATAAAACTGTTGAAGCGACATGAACCGTATTTTTATTGGGGTGAGTGAGTGGCCGATTACCTTTTTTTTTGCATTTTGCATTTGCTTTCCAATGATCAAAATTAAGCAGTTTTGCTGCTGTTGTTCTTTTTCTTGCCGTACAGAAACATGGAGGCGCCCTGGGGGGGGGGGGGCAGGTCGCTCTGTACGGTGCCTCGCCTTGGCTCTGTGGTTGACGCGCGGGCGGACGTGTCAGTTGTTTTATTTTGCACCGTACAGGAACATGGCGGCGCCTTGCGAGCACTCCGTTCCGTACGGCGCTCTGCCTTACATTGGCTGGACTCGACTCTGTGGTTGACGTGCGGGCGGCGTGCGGGAGGGCAGGGGAGAGGGAAAAAACCGCCGCCGCCGGCGCGAGGCCATCGAGAGAGAGAGAGAGAGAGAGGCAAAGGCGGCCTCGGGGCCGCTTTCCACAACATGGACCCGAACCGCATCGTCCAGGCGCTGAAAGGCACCATCGACCCCAACCTGAGGATAGCGGCGGAGAACGAGCTGAACCAGGTCAGGCCCGGGGTCAGGACGGGCTATAGGCTGTAGGCCAGGCCCGCGCTCCCGGCTTCTCTCACCCGGAGATCGAGGCCCAAGAGCAAGAGCAGCTCTCTCAGTGCATCATATTCCCCTCAGTATTATTATTATTATTATTATTATACAGTCAGGTCCATGTTGTTGAATGTTATCTCACAAGGACTGACTGACACGCGAGATTGCTTCAGGGATTCCCTTCCACCATCACTTACACAACTCCTTCCACAAACAAAGTTGAACCGTTGTAACAGGTCCTCCTCTCCCCCGGGGAGGACTTATAACATGTCCTTCCCCCCCAGAACCATCCAGTGGTGTAAGTTACTGGCTCACCCAGGCTTTGCTAGAAATTAAAAATCCTGTTTATAGTCACCGAATACTAACCCCCAGAGCAGCCCGATATCCTGCGAAACACTCTGTACTGCAACACTGGTAATACTTGCATTCAATGTCACGCCTTATCAGGTCATTGAGATGTTCTCGAAGCGCTTCACAGGGTAAACTGTAAAGTGGATTGACTGTATTTTGTGGGAGAAAGGCAGCAGCACAATTGTGCGGAGCAATGTCCCACAAACAGTCATGGAGTGAGTGAGCAATATTATTTGGGGGATTGCTGGCCACGGCACTTTGAGAGAGAAACTCTTCTCTTTTCAGATTGTGCCACAGGATGTTTAACATCCACCTTAACATGCAGGTAAGATCTTGGTTTAACGTCTCATCCGATGGACGGCACCTCTGACAGTGCAACACACGTAGAGTGCCATCTTAAACTATGTGATTCCCAGTCCCGACGTGGGACTTGTTGTGGGACAGCCTTCTGACTCAGAGGCGAGAGCTACCAATGAGCCAAGCTGATACACATGGGTAGCAGAGTGGCACGATTTTTAGGTTAGTGTTATTTTTAAACTGGATGAGAACAGGTCTTCAGCGACCAAAGCCTTTTTTTCATGCATGGTACAACAAACAAAACGCCCCAATTGGGACATAAACCCACCCAATCTGGCCACATTGGTTGCTGGCTGCATGATTGGGACAATAATAATTATATAATAATCCTTGCATTTGATATAGTACCTTATCACATTGTTGAGACGTCTCAAAGGGCTTCACAGCATTTAGTAAAACTCGCATAACTCGCCTTATCTTTATAAATCGTATAAACGTCCAAGTCGTACATTTCTCTTTGACCGAGCCTTCAGCTCCCCTCTCGACTCTCTTCCCCCTTCTCGCTCCCTCCCATCCCTCCCCTCACCCTGACCATTTCCCCCCTCCTCGCTCCCTCCCCTCACCCTGACCATTTCCCCCCTGCTCGGGTCATGACCCAACTGTGCAGCGCCTTGGGACGTCCTCCCGACGTGAAAGGCGCTCAATAAATGGAATCTTGTTGTTGTTGTACATCAGTTTCCTATCAAAACCACTAAGCTTTGTTAGCATTACTCGTTTTAATCACCTCCTAACCTGTAATGCCGCCCCCTGTCTTCCATTCCTCCTGCACTTACCAGCTGCATTGAATCACGGGAAGTGATGTCCTGACCCGTCGACACATGCGCGCTTACTAGCCCGTTACATTGAATCGTGGCAAACGTAGTCTTGATCCGTTGATGCAAAAGCAGAGAAACATTACTTCCAGGGATTTAATGTGATTCAGTGCTTGCCGGTAAGTTCCATGCGGTATTGGGTCAAGACGTATTGAATGGTGGAAAACGTCGTCTTGACCCCATGCCCACTTACCGGCTGCATTGAATTATACATGCGCGGTGTTGATTATTGATTAAATCGGATTTTACACAATCTATGCAAATTTGCCTGCATCTCGGACTTCATGTAAGTCATATTCAATGTTTTGAATGTCCCGACTGATATGACTTATGTGAGTTTTACAGTAAAGTGGATTGATTTTACAGGATTCACAATATTGCCAGATTGGGCGAGTTCACGCTCCAGTTGGGCAGGTTTTTTCTGTTGATCTGTGCCTTAAAAAGAGTTTGGGCCGGGTGCCTAATTAAAAAAAAATTAAGCCAGCCAACCGTTTCCCTCACAGCCACCCTTTTCTTACACAATTTCAAAAGCACTAACCTAAATCGGCCATTGCTATCCATATAGCAGGCGACCCATAACGTCGAGCTACTTTTGGGTTTGTGTTGGTGGATTTTGGCAACACATATTTTTAATTTCTGGTAACCCTGATTTGGGAGCGGTTTGGACACATATATCTTTCTTTCTCTTTGTCACACATACACACACACCTCTCGCTTCCTGTGTTTGTTGCTAATGTGTATTTTTTTGTGGGGGGCTGGAGGTAGTGGTTGTTGTGAGAGCTCAGCCGTAAAGCAGAGCCATGCTCAGAGAGCTGCTAATTACTTTGTGATTAGACTTATTATTATCATAATTCCTAGTGACATAACGATCACGAAGAGCGAAACCGCATCGAAACAAGCTGTTCGGACCATCTAGTCCTCGCCAGTGTGGTTTTAACACGCCACTTCACCTCGCCTTTTTCCTCTTAAATGCATGAATGCTCTTTGCTTCAACCTTAATTTCTGATAGTGATTGCCACTTTTTTGCCACTCTACTAACCCCTCTTAAATTCATCACCATCTTATATTTATGCCCTTCTCCGGAGCAACAAACAGAAAATGCTGAGGTGTTGCTTGCGTGAGCACTGGATGCCCTGCATGTTGTGCTTAGCGTGTCCACTGGGAAGATGCTAACCACAAGATCAATTGGTTGGATAACAGGATTGAAAGGAGAAAATGATTTTGATTGAAGATATGTGTTGATGTTATCTCATTTGAAGAGGACTGCAGTATTTTCACCTTTGAGATCACTCTGTCCTCTGTTGTCCTATAACCCCTGATACAACTGTTGATTATAATGGGCCTGAAGCTTCACCAGTTGCTCTCAGGCCTATTCCAGGGCGGTTGTACGGAGATTTACAAGAGTAATGCATTCAAGTGTTTTTCATTTACCGGGCAATCACCTTCCCTTATGACAACAACAACTTGCATTTATTTTAACACTCTTCAAGCAATGTAGCGTCTCGGAGTGCTTAAATATTGTGCTGTTGTTGCGATAGGTAACTGATTGCAGTTGTATCAAAATCCTTTCCACAGCTTGGTTGACAATGTCCCGTTGCCTTAACAGCAACAACAACAAACTACATTTGTATAGCACCTTTCACGTTAGGAGGACGATCCAAGGCATTGCCATCTGGTGCTCCTGGGAGTTAAGTTTCGTTGAAGACATTTCAGCCGGTTTATGGTTTGGACTAAGTTCTTTTTTTGAAACCGTTTCATCTACAACCTTCTGTTTCAGTTCAGAGGCTTTTGAGTTAGTTTGTAGGTATTTGTCAATATTTTCTTTGCATTTGTTTGTTTATGGAAACCTTTATGTTGCGCAGTGCCAAAGCTGTCTTGTGTATACATTAGCGAAAGAGTAACAAAGCAAGTTTATGAAAAATACGTGGTTGTTAAAACTTCAAAAAAGGAAATAAGCAGTGGCAGCTGGTGGACTGAGGTCTGTCTCAAGACTTTCCTCTTTGACTGCTCTTTCAAACATCTTTCCCTTCCCTATTTCCCTGGGAACACCCCTCCAGCTTACCCGGTCAACCAGTACTGTTAAGCATTTTGAGATGTCCTCCCAATGTGAAAGGTGTTATATAAATATTGTAATAAATAATCCTTGCGTTTGATACAGCACCTTATAATAATAATACTTGCATTTGATGTCTCAAAGCTCTTCACAGAATATATTGTAAAATGTAGTGACTGTGTATTTTGTCGGTGGAACGCAGCAGCCAATTGTGCACAGCAGTGTCCCACAAACAGTTGTGGATTGAGTGACCAATTTTTTTTTAAGCGCTTATTACCCCCCGGAAAGCAACCTGTCAATCGACTAACTGGGTTCCTACTTACTGCTAGGTAAACAGAGGCGTGTGGGGTAAAGAAACTTGTCTAAGGTTTTCTCTTTGACCGAGCCTTCAGCTCCCCTCTCGACTCTCTTCCCCCTTCTCGCTCCCTCCCATCCCTCCCCTCACCCTGACCATTTCCCCCCTTCTCGCTCCCTCCCCTCACCCTGACCATTTCCCCCCTGCTCGGGTCATGACCCAACTGTGCAGCGCCTTGGGACGTCCTCCTGACGTGAAAGGCGCTTTATAAATGGAATCTTGTTGTTGTTGTTGTTATGTAATTATAAATTTGTATTGGATGTGTTGCTGTCTTTGTGCATTATATGCCAGAAAGGGACACTTTAGATTCTTTATGTTTGTTAAATTGACTGTTTGGAAAGTCTTTCAATATGTAATGTTGGCCACAAAAATATTCGCTCATCTCCAGTATATGCTGGACAAAACAGAATGTGGAAATCTTTAGTGTTGAGTTTCTTCAAAACAAAGAATCTGAGACGATTGGATCCTTTAAACCTCGCAACAGATGGTCTGAGTACAATCTGTATTTTTTTTACATAAAAGATAAGCACAATTCTGTTGTCAGTCCAAGGTCTGTATTTCCATACACTATGGTGTATGTTGCTCTGTTTCTAAGTAAGAGTCAGCAAACCCTGGCAAGACCTGCCTTAAACTCAAGAAGGACTTGTAAAGACATTTACTTTGTTAATTGGTGCAAATCGACTCTCTGTTGCTTCAAAGCACAAAGCACAACCGAATCTGGTGCTGAGCTTGTCTCAGGTCAACTCTCAGCTTACCAATAAAGGAAATCTGCACCCAATAAAGGCCTCATTTGGAACCTGCACCAAGGAAAGCGCTCTGAGACATTCTCCCATGTAAATGCACTGAATAAATGCAATTTGTTGTTGAAAGTGCACAAAAACAACCCAGAAATCCCCCCAGAGGTCTCTCTCTCTCTCTCTCTCTCTCTCGATCTATCATTCTATTTCCCTTTCTGACATTCCACTTCTTTTTCCTCCTCCCCCCACAAGCACTTACATTTAAAACAGCAAAAAAACATGGGACCATTTCCATGCTAAATCATCCTTTACTACAGACTGTGAAAAGGTTTTGCCTTCCTTTGTTTTTCAGACATACAAGGAGCTGTTGAAAGCTCAGACTAATTGGGCCAAATGGCCTTGTCACTATGTAACTGTGAAAGCTTGGCATCATGATAACATTGCATTCCTTGTCTGGAGACTGACCGGTACCATTCCATTTGCCATCAGTATGATTTTAGAATAAGACAGATTTTATTGGGTCTTGATTTAAACACAGTTCCTTATACACATACAAGCTTCGAGTCGGTTCAACATACATTTGACTTTTTAAGCAACAGTGAGTATGTCAGCTCTGAGCTGCCTTTGAAGAGCTCGGGACTGCTTGCATTGAACCTTGGGCAATTGTCTTGTTCTGCAAATCCTTTTAATTTCTGCAGACAGTTGGTCGAACTTTTCTCTGCATTCATTTAAACTGGATTTCTCTTTTTCTTTCTCCTTTTCAGTCCTACAAGATCATTAACTTTGCTCCAACATTGCTTCAGATCATTGTGTCTGATCAGGTCGAATTTCCAGTCAGACAGGCAGGTATGTTCAGACTTTTGAAAATAAAATCTCTTGGCTGTCATTGTGGGAGATGTTCTCGAGGAGGATTGTGGACTTTTGTTCCACTTCATTGCTAATGTCAAGCTTTGTCACACACAAGCGATGTGGATAAAGCTTTCTCCATACTTTCCCCAGCAAAAACAATAATAATAATTGTTTTCTTTGAAATTTACCTATCCAAAGGTGTTGTGTCTCTAAGCACTTCAGAGGAAATTATCAAGCACAGTGACTAATTTTGTAGAAAAAGTGGCAGCCAGCTTTGAAAACAGGCCTGAATCCTCACACGTGTTCAAATCCCTTCACTCTGACACCTCCCTAACTCTCCGACCTCCTCACTCCCCAATCCACCATCTGGCACCTCCGCTCAACTGGAACCGGCCTCTTGCTCGTCCCTCGCACCCTCCGCTTCACCATCGGAGGTTGCGCTTTCAGCCACTACACCCCGAGACTCTGGATCACACTACCTCAATCCCTCCGCCTTGCCCCCTCCCCTTTTTCAAGTCGCACCTGAAAACCTAACTCTTCAACTGTGCTTACGGCCACCTCGCCCCACTCCCCGGCTCGGAGTCAGACTCCGCCACACTTAAGCACTCTGAATGCTACCCTACATGATATAAGTGCAAGTTGTTGTTGTTGAATTTAGTGATCAATTTATCTGGAGGAAAGCTTTGAATCGTGCCGTTTGGTCTTTAACATCCACCTGAACTGGGAGGCAAGACCTTGGTTTATCATCTCATCGAGAATACGGCGGGCAGATCTTGTTTTGTACAAAATGACTGCTGTGTTGGTCTACAAAATACACAGTCGCTACACATTTACGGCAGAATCCAGTGAAGCACTTTGAGACGTCCTCATAACATTGATGGGCTGTATGAAATGGAAAGATTATTATTATTTTCTTCTGAAATCCCACCCCCTTGCTACTCCTTTCCCATCAAAAGACATCTTACTTTGAGCTTTTAGCCACTTCCACCAGCTGATGTTACCACTATTTTTGTAAAGTGCTTTAAGATGAAATAAATGCTATATAAGCGTAACTTGTTTTTGCTGTTGGACGCTTTCAACTCTTGCCTGTCATTTCCACTGCTTCTGAGAGTGGCTTCTGAGAGTGGCTAAGTTATACAACAACTTGCATTTATATCTGGTTCTTCACTAGGGTAGTATTTCGGAGAGCTTTGCAGTTGTGGAGCATGATGCCGAGTCTAGGAGAGAGGGGAGGTGACTGAAGGCACAGTCAAAGAGGAAGGTCTTCAGATAGGATGTGGTGTGCACACACAAATAAACTTTTGAGCAGTGAGATGTGATGTGACATAAATGGTGAATTGTCCCTTTTTAGATTAAATCTAATAAGAAATGCATATTATGTATAAACAGTTTTACTTATGCATAAATTGTGAGAGATATAGTTGAATATCTCCAGACTGAGTATTGCGAGCTCTGCACATTTTCAACTGCTGCTTTGTCTATTTTTTTCTCTCCATTGATGGTGCAGCGGCCATCTATATGAAGAACATGGTGACTCAGTACTGGCCAGATCGGGAAGCACCCCCAGGGGAAGCTATGTTGCCTTTCAACATACACGAAAATGATCGGCAGCAAATCCGTGACAACATCGTAGAGGGAATCATCCACTCTCCTGATTTAATCAGGTATGGGATAGTCTAAAGAAGATTAGCTGAGCATTAGCATTTTTCTTTCGTGGAAAAAGTTTGTCTGCTGGCAGATAAGGTTTGTGTCGCTTCTTAAAGGATGTGAAATGCTTTATGGTGCAACGAGCCCTGGATGTGTGGATACACACAATTGGCAATTGGCTATGATGTACTCCACAGTCAAAAAACATGCTAACACACACTGTCCAGGCTCACAGATGAAGAAATAGTGATGTGCACGAGGTATACGAGCACTAATTCTTGTGAGCAGATTGCATATTAGCAAAAGAAAATAATAATAATAATCCTTGCATTTGATGTAGCACCTTATCACATCATTGAAACAACTCAAAGTGCTTCACAGAATATATTATAAAGTGGATTAACTGTGTATTTTGTGGGCGAATCGAGACAGTCAATTACGTGCAGCAGTGTCCTACAAACAGTCATTGATTGCTAGGTAAACAAAGACGTATGGAGTAAGGTGACTTGCCTAAGGTTCGATTCCCTGCTTGGGAACCGAACCCGGGTATCAGATCGGGATCTCTCACTTGCGAGGTTAGGGAGCGAACCATTACGCTATGGCACTAAAATAATATGAACTTGGTAGGAAATGAAGGGAATGTTGCCAATCCAGTGGGCATTGCATTTAATGTGGATAAGTTGGCGTGCTTGGAAATGTGACAGGAAATGTGTGTTTTTCACAATGCACTTTTTTTTGTGACTGGCCTATTTCTGTGGCACAATCTATCCAGGGGTCTGAAGCTTTTTTTTGATAAACATGATTTCTGTTGTTCTTGAAGGTCTCAGCTGGCCGTGTGTCTCCGTATTATCATAAAGTACGACTTTCCCGGACGTTGGACAACAGTTGTTGATAAAATTGGGTATTTCCTGCAAACTGCAAACAGTGGCAGCTGGCTTGGCAGTCTGCTTTGCCTGTATCAACTGGTCAGGACGTATGAGTGAGTATCAACTATTTATGGGTGTGACACTATTTTAAAAGTAGTCAACCCATTATGGCCATGTGAGTGGTGCGTGTGCGAGTTGTTTGTGTAAAGAAGGTGTGAGAGAACTTTGGAAACTTGTTATCTTCCACATTTCTCAAACTCCCCTGTTTATCCACTGAAGCCTCATACTGAGGTCTTCGCCTCTCCGCCCCCATCCTTTGGAACTCCATCCCACAATCCCTTCACCTCGCCCTCTCCCTTGCCTCCTTCAGGGGCCTCCTTAAGGCTCTCCTCTTCGGCTGCGCCTTTGCGTAGGTAGCGCCTTTCTCCTACCCCTATCCTCCTGCCCTCCACCCCTCCTTATCCCAAACCCCGCTCGGGTCCAAATCCCTGACTGTTCAGCGCCTTGGGATGACCTCCCGATTTGAAAGGCACTATACAAATGTATTTTGTTTTAATACACAGACATTAAAACCTGTTCCATGATCATTTTCCCAAATGCAATGACTAAGCTCTTTCACTTTGAATGATAGGAGGGGTTTGTTTGTTGCTTTCTGCACTGTGAAGAAAAAGTACCATTTTACTATGTTTTTTGCTAAGGATGAAGATTTTGAACTTTATTCTTTTGGGGAATGGGGAGCCAGTGGAGCCTTACGAGGATAGGGAAAATGGGGTCACGGAGCTTGGCGCAGGAGAGGACACGAGCTGCAGAGTTCTGACTGATCTGCAGCTTGTGCAGGGAAGAGTTGGGAAGACCAACAAGCAGGGAGTTAGTGTAGTCGAGCCTGGATGTGACAAATGTGTAGGTGAGGGGAGAGGCAGCGTTGGGGGAAGGCAGAGCGAGTCATGGCATGCATATGGGGCAGAAAGAACAGTTGAGGGTCAAACAAGACATCAGTGTTCTGGACTGGCTCAGTGAGTTGAAGAGCACATCCATGGATGATGCTGATGGAGGCACTGATGGGCGACAAGCAGGAAGGCCTCGGTCTCCTTTTCCAATGAAAGAATGAAAAGCTAATTTTTTGATTGGAAAACGAGGTGGCTTGGTGACAGGTGTATTTCTGTCAATTTGTGGAGACTGAAGGGATTTCCCTGTATTTTTCTGTCCTGGTAGGTTTGAGCTTGATCGTTTGTACCTATGTAATCAGAGCCTGCCAAAGAATAAGCTTGGAAGCATTGAATCTGAGTGGAGCTGAGATTCACAGTTGTGGAGCGGGGAGTTTGAGAGCATTTAGTAAAGGTGAGACAGATAATCGTAAATGGGTGACAGCTTTAGAGGAATTTATCGCTGGGTGGAAGGGAAAGTTTGTTTGTGGAGATTGAACATTTTTTACATCTTGAAGGAATATGAGTAGTGTGTAGAAAGAGAATAAATACCAAGACTCAGCAAAAGCCTTCTTATCAGCAACAGCTGGCTCTTTTGTAAGCAGAAGGAACACCAAAACCAGCTGAAGCCAGAAACATAGCACAGATATTCTTAGGCTGAATTCGCATTGGCGTCAGGCCTTTGGCGATAACGACTGCTTACAGGATTTCCTGTTGCGCATCACAGTGTATCACAACGAGTGGAATTTCGGCCAAGCTCTGATTTAATACATGGCTTGACTTGTTTGCTTCAGTCTTTAATATTGTTTCCACCTCAAAAAGAATTTTACAGGTTTCTGCTGCTTCTGCAGGACTTGTTTCATCCTGAGAAGCATCAGGGAGCTTTTGTTATATCTGGATGATGAAACGGTGATGATACAAAGTTTCACTCGTATCATCGCAGTGAGGCCTCCCCTTTAATTCACTTTTATCATTCACCGAACTTGATTTTGAAGGTCAGGTTGATTGACGCTTTGAACAGTTTTGCAGTGATGAAAATTATTTTTATTTTCTAGATTCAAGAAGGCAGAGGAACGGGATCCCCTGATTGCAGCCATGCAGATATTTCTGCCACGGATTCAGCAACATATTGTGCAGCTTTTGCCAGACGCATCACATTATTCAGTGCTGATTCAAAAACAAATCCTAAAGATCTTCTATGCACTTGTTCAGGTAAGAGGCAGCAGGGTTGATCAAATGCAGTTACGTTCTTGTTCAGAAGTAGCTTTTATATATTGTGCATCTCACCTGATTCAGTGGGAGACACAAATGAATGTGCGGCTTACAAGACGCTTACATTGGTAAGGTTTTGGAAGAATGAGAAAGAAAACCTTTTGATGGCAAAATGTGATTTATTTTTGTCTTCAGTTGTTTTGTCCTTATTTCTTACTGCACATCATGATCACTTTGATCATTCACCTCCTGCATCTCAGGAAAAGCACTGATTTAACAGAACATTCAAGATAAGGCCTTGTCTATCAGTTGTGTCCACCTGATCTGCATGATTCGGGAGCTTCCTGGGTGGGGCTGCCAATATCCTCACTGTTTCCAAGTCTTGTGTGTTGAGGCACATGTTCCCTTACTCCAAGTCTATCAGTTGAAGTTGAAGATTTGTGGTTGAGAGACCCCAGCCATCTCACAATTGTATATTACTACATTGTGTTAGCTTCCCAATGTAATGGCATTGTGATGAGCTCTGGTACAATCGTGGATTTACCATAGGCAGTTGTTTACCTTTTGCTGCCTCTTGCCAGAACTCTGCAGCCCGTGTCCTCTCCCGTACCAAACTCTATGACCGCATCTCCCCCATTCTCGCCCGGCTCCATTGGCTCCCTGTCCTTCAGAGGATCCAGTTCAAGATCCTGATCCTCACCTCCAAAGTCCTCCATGGCCTCAACCCACCCTACCTCTGTGACCTCCTAAACCCCTATCAACCCACCTGTTTCCTCTACTCAGCCGGCTCTGGCCTGATCCATGTCCCCCGACCTCCCTGCCCCACCATTGGCAGGAGAACCTTCAGCCACTCCGCCCCCAACCTCTGGAATTCCATCCCCCAATCACTCCACCTCGCTCCCTCCTTCAAGTCTCGCCTCAGGACCCTTCTCTTTGACCATGCCATCGGTCACCCGCCTTTCCCTCCCCTCCCTTCTCCCCCCCCTGAGCCCAGCCCGGGTCTGAAATGGTGTACACTGTCCAGCGCCTTGGGACGTCCTCCCGACGTGAAAGGCGCTATAAAAATGTAATCTTGTTATTGTTGTTGTTTGTCTTAGAGAGTGGGATGTTAGTCTGTCTTCAGCTGTTTGGGGGATCTCTGCTGCTTTTCCATTTTATTTTGCTTGTTTTGTAGTAGGATTGGCTCAGTTCTTTCTGACAGTGTTGCTTGGTTAGATGTGTTTCCAATCCAATGCACTGTGCTGATGAGTGGTTGGAAGCAGTTTTGCACCTTGACATGTTGTTGGAGGTGGAAACTGAAGGCAAGGAATTTCCTCACATTGAAGAGAAAATTTGAGCTCACTCACCCAACTCCTTGCTATTATTGTCTGGAGATGGTGGCTTGCCTTCCTGTCCCGGTCCAGGTTATGTGAAATTTTAGAGAGGGTTAAAAACAACTTACTCAAGAAAAAATCTTTTAAGTTCATCCTTTTAGCAGTTAGTAGTGGTGAGATTTTTGTTTGAATGAGTGAGAAGTTTGCCCTGCACTGTGTTATTCACCCCAAAACCCCACCATGATATTAACTTCAAAGCAGATGAGGTAACTGCATTTACAGTAAATGATATTTGTTTCATTTTCCTATTACCTGAGCAGCCTTCATCTGGGCGTCTCTTGTTTCTTTTTGCTAGTACACACTGCCTTTGCAACTAGTAAACAAGCAGACCATGACTCAGTGGATGGAGGTGTTTCGGTTGATCATTGATCGAGATGTTCCTCCTGTAAGTATTTTATTTTGCATAATCTCTGTCAGTTGTCAGTCAGGGAGTAGATGAGACTTGTGGGTGCCTTAGCCTCTGGTAATTTCATTGTACATTCTCTACAAGTTTCTACCTTTTGTGAATATTTGGCAACGAATAAAATAATAACAACATTTGTTGTAGCACTTTTCATGTCAGGTGGAAGTCTCAAAGTGCTTCACGGCAGTTAGAATAAATGATATTTCTTTCACTTTTCTATTTCCTGAGCAGTCTTCAATACATCAAAAGGACAACTCAGCTTTTTAAAAAAAATGTAATGGTCCTATTTTTGAACATTTAATCACTTAATTATTTAATTTCTTTCAATTTACAAGGGTCAGATCTCACCAACAAGGTCACTTCCTCCTCCCATTCCCAACTCCCTGGCTCAGTCTCTTGATACAGTCTCTTTGAAGTGCTCCGCGCGGTTATCCTACTTGAAGGGTATATATCATTTAAGTTGCTTTTAGTGCTTGGACGCATAATACAGCATTTTAATTGATACATGCTGTTTCACTCACAAGAACACACTTTATAATATATGCTGGGAAATGTGTTGAGATGTCCTCCCAATGTGAGGATTGTTATTATAAATGTATGTTATTTTTATTAGTCTTGTCTTCACTTGCCAGAAATGTAAAATAGTATGTGAAGCTGGTGACTTCTGTCTGGAGTAAAATATTACATGGGGGTTGTGTTTTGAAAACCAATTTCAGTTGTCCGTCTTATAGTTTTGTTCAGTGATTGGCTGCAGCTGGTGCATTCCTTAAACCTGACCTTGATACTTGCAGGAGACGTTGCAGGTGGATGAAGACGACCGGCCTGAACTGGTGTGGTGGAAATGCAAGAAGTGGGCTTTGCACATTGTTGTGCGACTCTTTGAAAGGTACTGTTCATTCTGATCTGTATGCTCCGCTCAGCGAACTCTGGCCTGCTCCATGTCCTCCACACTGCCTGCCTTCGGGCCTTCAGTCTTCTGCACCCATCTTTTCGAACTCCATCCCACAGTCCCTCTGCCTCGCCCCCTCTCTTGCCTCTTTCAAGGCCCGTCTCTTCGACCGTGCCTTCGGGTCACCCCCTACCCTCTCTGTCCTCCACCCCACCTGATCCCGATCCCCAGCTCGGGTCCAAGTCCCTGACTGCCCAGTGCTTTGGGACATCCTCCCAATGTGAAGGATGCTATACAAATATAATTTGTTGTTGTGAACTCACATTGATTAGGGATAAGTGTTAGGGACAAGAGAGCGGGAAGCACGCAGCAAAATACATCAGCCTGTTTTTCTCCTCCCTGGAACAGAGACTTTCTGTCTTTGACATTTGTGCAATTGCGAGCTTATTATCTCAGTTTAAACTTGCACTCTGGAAAAATTCCAGCTCCTGGTTATACCACATGCAATGAAAGATGATCTGACATTTTAGCCTGACTGCTTCCGGGATTTAACTCCTGTCCATTTTTCCAGCATGCGGATATGCTGTGTTCCACTGGTGGGGCAGGCGGTCCTTCAGCCTTTCTGCCCCACCCTCTGGAACTCCATCCACAGTCCCTCTGTCTCGCTCCCTCCTTTGCCTCCTTCACGACCCTCCTCTTCGACCGTGCCTTCGGTCACCATCCTACCCTTCTTGCCCTTCACCCTATCCAATCCCGACCCCAGATCGGTCCAAATCCCTGAGAGTCCAGTGCCTTGGGACGTCTTCCCGACATGAAAGGCATGATACAAATGTAATTTTGTATTGTAACTCGCCTGAGGATGTTTTGAGCCCTCAGGCAGTTCTCAAGAAGTGGTTCTTTGTGGCTGAATGTCCGAGTGTGGAAAATGAGGTGTCATCCTGCTCACATAAACTCCAGGGATCTTTCCAGTGAGCTATTGAATGATGACTGGAAAGAAGGTTTGGTACCGTTTGGAATTTTGTTTGTTGTGTGACAATGTGGGGTGACAATTAGAAAATGAAATGGAATAGGGAAAGCTCATCTCATTAGATCTTCTGTGTCTTGCTTTGTTTATAGGTATGGAAGCCCTGGAAATGTAACCAAGGAGTACATTGAATTTTCAGAATTCTTTTTCCAAACCTATGCTGTTGGTATTCAACAGGTGAGAGCACAAAGATTGACTTGCCAAGAGTATTTGGGATACTGTATTTCTCTCAGATGTGGAAAACTGGGTGTTCTTTGTCCAAGTGAAGCTCTGTTGAAGATCTTACCAAGTAGTAGTAATGTTAATAATAAACCTTGCATTTGCCTTATGGAGTCCTATAGCTCAGTGGTTAGAGCAATTGCCTTACAAGCTAGAGACTTGGGTTTGATTCCCGGCAGGGCGAAATGTTGGGCAAGTTTCCTTACTCCACACACCTCTGTTTACCCAGCAGTAAGTAGGAACCCGGTTGTTAGTCAATTAGCGGATCGCTTTTCCGGGGGTAATAATTCCTTCAAAAAAAAAAATTGGTCACTTCAAAACATGACATTGCTATGGGCAATTAGCTGTTGCGTTTCACCACAAAATGTACAGTCAATTCACTTTACAGTATATTCTGTAAAGTGTGTTGAGACTTCTTGAAGACATGGTAAGGCGTTATATCAAATGCAAGGATTATTGTCATTAAGATGTCTCACAGCGCTTCACAAAATATATTGAAATGACTATTTTGTAGATGAATTGCATCAGCAAATTGCACACAGCAGTGTCCCACAAACCGTCGTGGATTGAGTGATTTTTTTTGAGGGATTATTACCTCTGGAAAGCAATCTGCATAATGACTTAGCAATTGACTAATTTTCAGCAATAACAACAACAACTTTCATTTATATCCCACCCTTCAAGCAGGGTAGTGTCTTGGAACGCTTAACAATGACATAGTTTGACACCGAGCCATGGAGTAAGAGTGGTGAGTTTTGGAGAGCCACAGAGAAAGAGTGAAAGGAAAGTTTTCAGGTTCAATCTGAAGATGGGCAAAGAGGGGGCAAGGAAGAGGGATTGAGGCAGGGTGTTCCAGAGGTTCGGGTTATTGTGGCTGACAGCACATCTGCAAATGGTGGAGTGGTGGGGTCGAGGGACGCACTGAAGGCCGGGATTTTTTTTACATTTGTATTTGCAGACGTTTTATTCATAGAAAGCAGTTGCTTCATATCTTTGGGGCATTGTGATCATTGTGTTTTGATGAATGCAGTTTCCATAACTCGGTGGCTTTCTGTAAGATTTGGCTTTTGGGTTTCTGGAATGTAAACACAACACAACAATAGGGAAAAAAAGCACAATGTAAAACCAATATTAGCTGATCTCAAGTCACCAGAATTAATTATATAGTAATATAATAATCCTTGCATTTAATATTGTGCCTTATCAGGTCATTGAGACTTCTGAAAGAGCTTCATAGAATATGCAGTAAAGTGAATTGACTACATGTATTGTGGATGAGAAGACCAGGGCTTGTGCTTTTTTTTGGTTAGCCGGGTGTCTGACACATGCGGAAACCCATCACCATGTGTAAAAGTATCCAACCCAAGCTGCACCTACACATGGAAATCCCAGAGATAGATTGTTGGAATGGAATCCTCTTTCTGGAGGGACACATCCTGCTTATCTAATTCTAGGTATGCCTCTGCACCTCAGGCTCTGGCAGCATCAACCTCCATGGTTGTACACTTCAACTCACCAAGCCAGTGAGGAACCTAGGTGTCTTGTTCGACCCTCAACTGTCTTTTCTTCCCCATATCCAAGGCATGACCCGCTCTGTCTTCCCTCACCTCCGTAACATCGCCCGACTCCCCCACTATCTCACCCCTCAGGCCGCTGAAACTCTTGTTCATGCCTTCATCACCTCCAGGCTCGATTATGCAAACGCCCTGCTTGTCGGCCTTCCCAACTCCTCCCTCCACAGGCTGCAGATAATCCACAACTCTGCAACCCGTGTCCTCTCCCGCACAAAACTCTGTGACCCCATCTCCCCCATTCTCGCCCGACTCCATTGGCTCCCTCTCCTTCAGAGGATCTAGTTCAAAATCCTGGTCCTGACCTACAAAGCCCTAAATGGACTCGCCCCACCCTACCTCTGTGACCTCCTAACCCACTACCAACCCGCCCGCTCCCTCCACTCAGCCGGCTCCTTCCTGCTCCACGTCCCCTGACCCACCCGCCCTTCAGCCACTCTGCCCCCAACCTCTGGAACTCCATCCCCAATCACTCCGCCTTGCCCCCTCCTTAGCCTCCTTCAAGTCCTGCCTCAAAACCCGCCTCTTCGACCATGCCATTGGTCACCCCCCTTCCCCTCCCCTCCCTTCTCCCCCCTGACCCCAGCTCAGGTCTGAAATGCTGTCACTGTCCAGCGCCTCGGGACGTCCTCCTGACGTGAAAGGTGCTATACAAATGTAATCTTCTTGTTATTAGGCGAAGGTTGGCAAGAGCCAAGGCTTGGGGACCCCAGAGTGTGTGTTGGGGTACTGTTGGAGTCTTTCCAACTAAAACTGCATAGCTTGCCATTGATATTGCTGTCCGGCAAGCTTTCCCGCTGCTTGTCCAGCTAGGACCACCCTACCCTACATTTGAGCTTTGGCTTGCAGGGTTAATGGGCTGAGTGGGATGGTTTCCTTCCAGGTCCTGCCGATGAGCCAGGCTGGCTATGCTGTCATCAGCAGTTCCCTGGAATACTACGGACCCGCCTGGCCCAGGAACCGGACTAGTGAGACCGCCACAGAGGGCTGGCTCGATTCCGACATTCCATTGCTGGCATGTCACCTTGCTTCAGCTCTAAGAAGACGCTGCTTCCCTGGCCAAGACCGCTTTCCTCCACCTCCGGCACATTGTCCTCTTCCGTCTGTTCCTCACTCCAAAAGCTGTTGAAACCCTTCTTCATACTTCCATCACCTCTCATTTTGACTACTCAAATGCCCTACTCACTGGTCTCCCCTGCTCCACTATTCACAAATTTCAACTAATTCAAAGATCCGCCTCCTGCATTCTCACCTGCACTGAAATCCATAACTCCATTACCCCAGTCCTTGTCAAACTCCATTGGCTCCCTGTCACAGAGCGGATTGATTTCAAGATCCTCACTCTTGTATATAAGTCCCTTCACACCCTCCTATCTCTCCAACCTGCTCTCTCCCTACATTACTATCCGCTGCCTCCGCTCGACTGGCTCCGGCCTCTTTCCTTGGCCCTGGACCCTCCACTCCACCATCAGCCGCCACGCTATCAGCCACTACTCCTCAAAGCTGTGTAAATCTCTCCCTCAATCGCTTCGCCTTGCCCCCTCCCCATTTTCAGGTCGCGCCTGAAGACCTTCCTCTTCGACTGTGCCTACGTTCACCTTCCCCCTCCACTGGCTTGGCATCGGGCTCCTCCACTGTTAAGCGCTGTCCAGCGTGAAGTGCGCTATATAAATGTAAGTTGTTGTTGTAAGAGAATTTTGGTTAACCTCAGATGCCACTTAAGATAGACAAAACAGTTGGCTCTGAGGTGTCTGGCTTAAGCGGCTTCCATTGTAAATTTAAAAAATGTGTATGCTATAAAGGAAGCACAAGAAGACTTTATTACACAGTTTTACAGCTAACCACTAGGAGCACAGTTTTAGCTAGGATAAAATCCCAGCTTTAAACGAATTTATTTTGTGTGGCAAGTCCGTTCCAGTGCTATTATCATGTGTTGCTGTATCATTTGTTGTAGGTATTACTGAATTTAGTGGCTCATTTCCGACACAAGCAGTACGTTACCCCCCGTGTCCTGCAGCAGGCCCTCAACTACTTGAATCAGGGGGTTGGCCACTCTCTCACGTGGAAACAAATGAAACCACACATTCAGGTGAGTGCCGGAATACAACTTTACTGTGCTCTTTGCTTCAGTTTATTTTGTGATCAGAATTAACATCACAAAATACACACATCTGTGTGACCAGGGAGAGGGAGAGTCCGAGATGAAAACTGTTATTAACTCTGTCAGGGTTATTTTTCGGGTTTTCAAAGAGACATTGCAGACATGCCAAAAATACTGCTAATGACAGACTGAAAGGTCTCGAAGCTTCCTGGGAATTTGGGGTACGATGAGAGAGATTGGAGGGAATGTTGGGGAGAAAATGGAGTCGTCAGATGGTCAAGAACTTACACATTCCTAATATTTGATGCCTTCCATCATCTTACATGAAAGAGTCATTGCGTTTGAAAGGAAATTGGTTGTCATTTGTCATATTTTCAAACACGATTTGTTGTGGTAATTGCAATTTACCGTTTACCAAATTTGCAGCCAGCGAATCACAAAGGTTTTTCCAAATAGGTTTCCGTTCATTCATGAATTGAGGAAAGCAAGAGTAGGAAGTTTCTCAAATTGGACAGAGTATATTCCGAGCAACAACAATGACAACTTTCATTTATATAGCGACCCTTACATAGGGTAGCGTCTCAGAGTGCTTGACAGTGCAGGAATGTGATGGCGGGGGTCAGTGACCATAAGCACGAACGAAGAAGAAGGTCTTTGGGTGCATTGCTGTGATGTGGGAAGGAGAGAGCAAGGATGCATTGGGGAGAGAGTTCCAGAGTTTTGGGGCGTAGTAGCCGATGGTGGAACAAGGGACAAACAGGAATGTTGCTGCTCTGCCACTGATCTAACGACTGTGACTAATGACTGTGGGAATCATCGAGTTATTTGAAACTTTGTCTCCAGAAGTTGAGTAACTCTTTCTCATACCTGACAGATACTGTTGTTTCCAGCTCCAGACTTCTTATTACAATCGCATGTTTTACATATACAATTAGTGGTCAGGCTTTCAGCTGATATACGGACCTCCATCCAGAGTGGGGGCAGATCAGCTGAAAGCCTGACTGGAGGTATCAGCCTTTCAGCCTATCGCCCTCTGAGTCCCCTTCAAGACATAACTTTTTATCTGTGCTTTCGGTCATTTATCCCAAACCCAGCCTCCTTGGCTCCCAACCTAAATTGGGTGCCAAGCCAGTACATTCAAACGCCTTGGAACTTCCTCCCGAAGTGGGCGCTGTATAAATGTAACATTTGATTTATGTTTTCAGTTTCAAGAGGAAACAGTGGAATCATAAGTTTAGACATCACTGTAAAGTTTAACAAGTTCGCCCACAAATATACAGTCAATTCACTTTACCGTATATTCTGTGAAGCACTTTGAGAAATCTAGAAGAAGTGAAAAGGGCTATATCAAAATGCAAGAATTATTAACATTCACAATTTGGTTCTGGTGCTTCTAAATAAGGTTAATGGATCTGTCACCATTTTTCCCATCGCTATAATTTAGGGTAGGGTGGTCCAATCTTTTGGATGTCGAGGGCCGGATACCACATTTGAGAAACATTTGCGGGTCACATAAGCAATATTTTTCTTTTCCAGAAACTTAAAATAAACGTACAGAAATCCTATGTTTTAAATTGTGTGACTTTTACGTAATAATGATCATTGCAAATGGAAGTATATGCTTCAATTTTTTCAATAGATTAAAATCAAAACCACCAGATATCAACTCAGAGGTCAGAGAATGCTCAACAAAACCAAAACAGATTAATCCATAATTGCAAAACTAACTCTGAACTTCTTCAAGACAGATATTGCTTACAAGCAAACAAGGCAAACATTTTCCATTACTTTCAATAAACAAGTAATCCAACAGTGTAAAAAAACTTACACTGAAATCCGCTTGTTGGACAACCCTGATTTAGGCTATCAACCTGGCTCAGTTGTTAGGTCTGTTTCTTCTGAGTACTACGAAACAATTTATGTTTGAGCTCCAAGCTTCATCTTGGAAGTTTGCGCTTGCAGTGTAAGATGCCACTCCAGGGCAATGCTGGGGGAGTGCTGCATAGTCTGAAGTGTCAGCCTTTGGATGGGACATTAAACCTGTCTGTCTCCTGTCTGCCTGTCCAGGTGGACGTTAAAGATCCCATGAGACCAAAGAGAACAGTTTGTCCAGACCAAGAATTGCCCAGTTAAAATTCCATCCCAGAGCCTCTGCCTTGCTTTGCTTTTTTTCAAAACACACCTCAAGCCCTATCCATTTACCCGCCACTTGGGCCACTTTTCTTGGTGCTGGTCTCGCTCATGTCTGGTTACCAGCCATTGTTTGGTATGTCACACTTCAGACCTCAATGACAGTTTACAGAATATAGCGTTGAGTTGTAACCAAGTATTGGTTGAGGTTCCAATCCGTTCTTGAGCTGGCTCCCAAAGACTGTCCAACATCAAGCAACTTTATGTTGGTGTTCACTCATTGAGAAAGTTGCCAGAAACAGCTTACGGTGATGCAACTGGAGAGGAAAACATTTCAAAGAAATGTCAGCTCAGAGCTTTGCCAGTAGATGGCGGTGTTCTTTTGAAGCCTGGTTTGTGTTCACCATCATAGTGGGGAAATCATCGCTCTTAGATCTGCAGGACCTAACCATTACCCTGTTTTCCTTACATTTTCTTCCATTCTTCTTGTCTAGACATGCAGAAAGGAAAGTCAATGGTTACTTTTGTCTTCAGTGCCCGTATGGTGTTGAGATCCCTGCCATCAACAGTGTCAAATTGGGGTTATACTCTTCTTGTAAATGAAATGAAAAAGCTACATGTACTTCGGATATAGTAGAGAGAAGGGAATGTAAGGGTATCGGGGGAGGCAAAGGATGGGATTCACAGTCTTCATTTTGTTTTATCTCTTTTGCGTCTTGGGCATCATCCTGACATGAAAGCGCTATACAAATATAATTTTATATTTTGTATAGCTGGGAATCGAAAGAATAGAGCGTAGGTTTATGAGGAATCTTCCAGGGCTATCAGGTTACTGCTATCAGGCTGCACAGGTACAGAAAAACTCGTATAAGTCAAACCTTTATAATCGTATAATTGCCTAAGTCGTACATGCACCCGAGTCTCCTTCAGTTTCCTATTAAAAAACACTATTTCTTTGCGCTAATCGTATTTTATAAATCAGAAAAATGGCTAAATCATAAAGGTTTCTTGGTCCTAAACACATCCTAAATCCTTTGCAAATCCTCTCCTAACTCATAATGCTGCGAACGCACTTACTGGCTGCATTGAATCGCTGGAAACAAAATCTTGACCCATTGCTGCATACACGCTTACCAGGTGTATTGAAGTATGCATAGACTATTGATTTAAGTTGTATATTATTTGACTTATGCAAGTTTGCCTGTAACCCATAAATGTAAATCAAATTAAATGTTGTGGTCCCGACTGGTATGACTTAAGTATTCTGTACAAATGTAATTTTGTTGTTTATTGTTGTTTTACTGTATAGAGAGGAATAAGGGGATTTAAAAGACAGTTTAGGAGGAACTACTTTACACAGAGGATAGTGATATTGTAGAACCTGTTGCTTGAAATGGTGGTTGGATCAGATAGTATTGATGCTTTTAAGAGGAAGCTCGATGTTCACTTAAGGGAGAGGCGAATAGAAAGGTTGGGAGTGAGTAAGGAGTGGATGCAGACACATGCATGGACAGACCACGAATGGCCCCTTTCTGTGCTGTACATTCTTTGTAAATCTTTCTGTCTTTGTGCAGAGCATTTCTGAAGAGGTGATCTTCCCATTGATGTGTTACAAGGATGAAGATGAGGAGCTGTGGCAGGAGGATCCTTATGAGTACATTCGAATGAAATTTGGTGAGGTTTACAGCATTTCTCTAAACTTGAGATTTTGAAAGATCAAAGCAGCTTTTATTTTGTGACACTTGGATTTACTTAACCTCCTCCAACAAAAATTACATTTCAGTTGATGGTGAGGCCCAAATATTTTACCAGCAAAATATGCTCACTTCAATGCAGTTATTTTAAGTTGGGTGTGTACCTCATGATTGCTTGTAGAACATTGGGCAAAACAAAGTAAGCACCATGTTTGCCTGCAAATGCAATCTCTATATTTGGTATCAATCAAGTGCATTGAAATGTTTCAGCATTTTAGGCACTGCTGTATCTTATGTAGGGATTTTATTCTGAGAACTCTTATGTCACACAGAATAGTAAGTATATGGAATTCTCTGCCTGGGACCAGTGGTTGAGACAAGATCCATATTGGCCTTCAAGTGAGATGCCTTAACCAGAGTTAGCTACAGGGGTCTGGGGAAAATGCCATGCAAATGGACTGAAAGGATTGCTTTTGAGGGAGCTTTCACAGACATGATGGCCCAAATGGCCTGTGCCATAAATGTATATGCTTCTCCAAACCAGAATGTTATGGTTTAAAAGCTCCAGGTCAGCCAGAACTTATGGACTTGGCTAAAACAGTAGAGTGATGCATTGTTGGCGATGCTATCATTCTACTGATACTCTTGACTTCGGTCCCATCTGCTTGTTCAGATGGATGCTAAAGATTCCATGGCACTATTCGAAAAGAGAAAGGAGTTTTCTCCTAGGAGGAGAAAATTCTGATTGTTCTGGTCAACAATTCTCCCAGATAAAACTGTCATTTGCTTCATTTTTATTTGGTGAATTTGCTGTGAGCAGATTGGCTGCAAATTGACACCAATTACTCATCAAGTGCATCACGACATTTGAATGTTTAAGGTTCTGCATCAAATGTAAGTATTATTATACAATAACTGAGGTGGAATTGTAATCCTGACGCTATAGCATTTGGCTGTGAACAGTTTGAGACTTTTCAATGGTATATGCGCTTTACAACACAGTTTGTATTTTTTAGCGCCTTTCACATCAGGAGGATGTGTCAAAGTGCTTGACAAAGCTAGAGGGCACACATGGAGAGGGGCGGGACTGAGGATTGAGGAGGGGTTGGAGGCGTGGTGATCAAAAAGGTACATTCTGAGATGTGATTTCAACAAGGAAAGGAGGGAGAGAGTTGGAGGGGCTCGGGGATGAAGTTTCAGAGACCGGGGATGAATGGTTGAAAGCCCGCCTGGTGTGGCAGATCAGGTGGGGGACGTGAAGCAGGCTGGTATTTTCTGAGCGAGAAGACAGACTAGTAAGTATAGTTGAAGAAGGCTGCAGAGGTCGAGTGGGGCAAGTGCCCTGGAGGAATTTGAATGTGAGAACGAGGATCATGGCAAATACAAATTCACAAATGCAAACACAAGAAGAATTATTTCAAAACGAGGAATTGATCGGGTGTAAACTGTTCTTAATCTTCAGAGCTTCTGCTGTCTAATTCTGTGGTACTGCTTCAATGTTTCAGATGTGTTCGAGGACCATGTCTCACCAACCATTGCTGCCCAGAATTTTCTTTACACAGCAGCTAAGAAGAGGAAAGAGGTGAGATGAGCTTTTGAATTTAACTGCAGAGACCCAAACATTAAAATGCAGTGCTGTCAACACTTTGTTCAGTCTTTGTTCAGTTGTCCTGCACCAAGAACTTAAAGGAGAAACCAAAGGAGAACTCTCCATCTCCAAAACACTTCCAAACTGACCTCATTTACCGTGTCTTTGGTCATCTTTCTCCCCTTCCGCCACAACCTTCCCAACTTGTTTGGTGATCTGTACCATCCGTGTAATTTTTCCTCTGTAAGACTCGCTTTACGATGTCAAGTTGTTCCATTTAATGAATATAGGGTACAGGAGGGTGGAGGCTCATGTGGAGTTATATGGAGTAACCGGTACGGACTAATAGGGGCAAATAGCCTGTTTCCTTGCCATAACATTCTGCTAAGTTACTGTATATGTACATGTTTTGCATTTCATTCCGGACTCATGTGGGGACATGTGGAGTTCTCTTTTGTTTTGGGCTATTCTTAAGCATTATGCTGGGTTTCCAAGCATGTCCAATACCCAGCTAACCAAATAGATAAACTCTTGTCAGTTTGGCATAACAAGTAAAAATATTTTTTGTACATATATAAAGTAAAATTCCACTAGGCTGTGTCTGAGTCCCTCTTCACCGTTTCACATCAGTGAACCTTGTTTATCTTCAATTTATCTGGTACTGTGTTGAATTCAGGCAATGTGAAGTTACCTTGAAAATATCTGATGTGGTTCTATTCTGTTTGATGTGTTTCACGCTAGGTTTTACCCAAGATGATGAGCTTTTGTTACCATATCCTGACAGACCCTGGCACTGATCCACGGAAGAAGGATGGAGCACTGCATGTCATTGGTTCACTGGCAGAAATTCTACTGAAAGTATGTTTGATCGGGACTGATATGTTATATGTTACAATACAGTCAGACCCTGTTTATAACATGATGATGGGAGTCCATTAAATCAGACCCGTGGTATAGAGTTTCAGATTGTCAGTGATCCACTGCCAAAGTGGAGCCTTCATTGAGTTGGACTGGTATCAAAATAATGTTGGATCTTGGCCTCTCTTCAACCCTTGCCAAAGAAATTAAGCTGCAAGGTATTTAGTTCCTGGTTCCATTGGGATTCCACTCATGCAGGAATATCATTGCTTATCTGATGCTTGAAATTGCCATGTGTGAGAGATGTTTCATCTTATTGTCAGCTAGGAGCAGGCTTTTGTTAGCCCTTGGCCAGGACTGGACATCAAAAGAAGTGTGGGGATCGACAGCCTGATGTGATCATTGGAAGTGAAGTGAGCAATTCTGTTGAGATTGAGCTTGTTATTGACACATTGTGGTCACTGACTCGTGTCCAAACACAGCTATCAGCACAACTGAGAAAAATCAATCTACCAAATTTCATGTTGGTATTTCAAAAGTTATAGAGAATTATTCTCAAGTAACTTCATAGGCAATACTAATCCCAGTACTGTTGCTGAATTTATTGCAAGTTCACTTTCTAGGTGCTAGGTTGAAGACATTAAGTTATGTGGCAAACAAAATGAGGATTTGATCCATTAAGCTAGATTTTTGATTCTCTTGTCCTGGAATGTCACTTTTTTTAAAATTCCTGTTCACTGTCATCTTTGAAGATTGCACTGTTTCAGTTTTTATCATTGCTTCAAATGACTGTGCAAACGACAACTAAATTTGTATTTTTACCTACAGAAAAACGTGTACAAGGGTCAGATGGAGTTGATGCTGCAGAATTATGTGTTTCCCCTCTTTAACTCAAACCTGGGCTATCTTCGAGCCAGGGTAAGGAACACTGGTAAATTTTGTGATATAGCGATTCACTGGCTGACACTTCCTCTCTTTCTTCACTCTTTCTTAAGTGTTTGTTTAAAAGTGAGAACTGCAAAACTAACTTTAATGTGATTGATAGAATGAGCAGAGGAATGAGCATTATACATTTAAACACATGGGACCATTGCATTTAATATGACTTGCATGAAGTACGAATTACGGGCAGACTTATATCGGCCGTAAATACGACTTACGGAACATTAAGTTTGCCTTTTGTGACACAAAAGGGTGAAGACCTCATTTCCTGCGCTTGTTTCAAACAGTAAAGGTGCGCGTGGTGTACCTCATTAGTGCAGCTTCTAAATGCGCATGCAGTGATCGGTCAAAATCTGACCATGTTTCACACTCAGCACGTGGTACTGTGCATGCTGTACGGCAATGGACCATAAGTGGGTAGCAGCGATACGAGTTAGGAGAGGATTTAGGATTATTTAGGAAAATAAATCATCACAATTTAGCTGTTAATCCGACTTGTAAAATACGACTAGTGCAAAGAATTCTAAGTGGTTTATGGTCGGAAAATTAATGGGACTTGGGTGCATGTACGACTTAGGCATTTATCCGATTAATAACGAGACAACTTATGCGAGTTTGCCTCACATGATAAGTTATTCCATATCCCTGAGTCGAAAGAATTGGTACTTTCATTTCTGTTGTTGCTGGTCATTTGGGATATAAAGGGTTTGAACTGTTTGTAAGCTCGTTCTTTCGGCTTAAGAGTTTAATTCTTCTTTCTGACAAAACACTAATGAGATTTGATGTACCTACACCACACTGACAGTAAATCGTATAAAAAGCAATATGGAATCTACAGTACTAAAGTCATTCGGCCCAACTTGTCTGTCTGGAAATTTTTCGACACATGAGCCTCTTCTCATCCTAAATTCCCCCACCCCCTTCCCTAGCCTCCTTCATACCTCTCCATTCCCTACTGTCTCAAGTTTTCATGGGTTTTCTCTTAAATACATTGTTTTCTGCTCCAACCATGGCTTCCATCAATGAGTTCCACATTCTCACCACCCTCTCTGTTAATTTCCTCTCATATCCTCTTGTTAGGATTGTTTCTGCGTCTCTTATGTTAATGTTTCCTTGTTATTTCTCTTCAAACGGGATCTCCTCTCGCCCCTGCACAGTCACATATGGTTCTGTCCTTGGTCCTCTCCTCTTCAATATCTATATGCTCCCTTGCCAGCATCATCCGAGGACATATGGTTAACTCCCATGTGACCGCGGATGATAGCCACCTCAATCTCTCTGCCTGCACCCAGGGTCACTATTCTTCTGACTGACTGCTTGTTAAACATCAGGTCTTGGGTGAGCCTTCTTCAGTTGGATGTCACCAACACAGAAGCTCTCTTGTTTGGCTCCAATCAGTGCCTTTTTAACTCAGGGGCTGATAACATCAATCTTTATAGATACACAATCCACCTTGCAGAGCCAGTGCAGACCCTCAGTGTTTTATTTGACCTCCAACTGTTTCAAACCCCACCATCAGTTCTCTTTCCCACTCAGCTTCCGCTCACCTTTGATATATTACCTGCCTCCGCTATGATTGCCCCTTGGAATGCCGAGACCCTTATTCATATCTTATCACATTCAGGCTTGAATAACTTGAATAACCCAACACTCTGCTCGCTGGACTCCCCAATGCTTCTCTACAAAAACTGCAGTGTATGTAGAACTCTGTAGCCTGTGTCCCTTCCCACCATGGGTGGGCGGGCTTCTAGCCATTCTGCCCCTGCTCTATGCAATTTCATCAAGGAGTACCTCCGACTCCCACCACCCCCAACTAAAAATTCCTTCAAGGCATGTCTCAAAAAGTACCTCTTTCTGTCATCTATCCCCTTCACATCTCCCTTGGCTTGCACTCAAAGCTTGGGTGCCCAACCAGTGCTGTGAAGCATTTTGAGATGTCCTCCCAATATGAAAGGGGCTGTATAAATGTAAATTGTATTGGTTTACATTCACCTTTCTGTATCTTTTTTTGGCTGGCCTCGACAGCCTGATCTGATATTATTGAGAGAGGCAATGACTGCGTACCTGAGATTCTAATGTAACTTGATTCTCGTTTTTTTTAATCATTTCAATTCTGTGCAAAATTTTGTAGTTTGTAATTTACTTATTGATTATCATTACACAAAGAATTTGATAACTTTCCAGTGATAAAATATTCCTTGTGAAAATGATACCTGCATTGGTCACTTTGTACACCTGTGTGTCGTGGGGAGCTGGAGTGAAAATCTTTGTTAAATTTCATTGATATGAGCTTGCGTTGTTTGCGTTGTCAACAACTCCCAAAGACTTACGAATGAATTTTGGCCAAGAAATTTGGTAAAGAAAAATCACAAACTGAAATTTCCAACAATAATTTTTATCTGATATTTAGCACTTGGTATTTTTTCTCATTTTGAAATTTGCCCAAAGACACGTTAGTTTTCCTTTTCTCCCCCAAAATGTATTGTGCAGTTGTCAATTTCCCCTTTACAAAGGGAATCTGTTTGTTTCTTTGAACAGCGCTTCTTTTGCTTGTGTGAAATGTTTTTAAAATAATGTAATATTCCTTGCAGTTTTTCATATAGCACCTTATCACGTCGTTGAGACGTGTTAAAGGACTTCACAGAATATACTGTAAAGTGGATTGGCTGTGCATTTCGTAGACGAAACGCGACAGCCAATTACACACAACAATGTTCTACAAACGGTTGTGGATTGAGTGACCATTCTTTTTAGAGGGGGGATTATTATCCATGGAAACTGATCTGCTAATCACCGGGTTTCCTGATTGCCTCCCTTAGCAAAGCTGCCTTATTGGTGGGCAGTCAGTTTAATTTATTTTTCAAAATAAGCTACTATTGATATATGTTGGAGACTGATGCTTTTGAGATGCATTAATTGCAACAAAACCTTCTGAATCACTTCTGAATGCTTTTGAAATTAGTCATTCATCTAAATTTGGCACATCTTGATAACCTCTAAGGATGGAGTTTTTATTTGTATCTTGCATTTTTGGTTCCCGTTCAGCTAGCTAGCTCCTGGGAAGGAGCTTTTTTTTTTTATCTCTGCTATTGCCGCTACCACAGGCACCAACAAAACCATTCTCCCAAGTGTATGAAGTTTGTAGTGACATAGTTTGTCCGTCTCCCAGGGAATGTGTAAAAATGCACATTGACTAAGCTCAGGATAGCTTCAAAACAGCAATTTACATCAAATGCTTTTCTCCTTTCGTGTCCTTCATATCTGATGACAGGATAAGATTCAATCAACGAAATTGGTTTCTTACTCAATGCTCCGGTGGGAGATTCGTACATTATTGAAATATTCCAAAGTGAATCAGTTTTAATCACATGCACAGTGGAAACCAAGAGGGAAAAGATGCAGTGGTTATTGAGAAAGAGGAGGAAAATGGTTACTGACACCTTGGACTGATTTGTTTGTTGTGTCTGCCCTCATGCTTTTAGGCTTGTTGGGTCCTTCACTCCTTTTGCAATCTCAAGTTTGCAAATGACCTCAACCTAAGAAATGCAGTTGAATTGACCAAGAAAAGTTTAATTGAGGACAAAGAGATGCCTGTGAAAGTCGAAGCAGCCATTGCACTGCAGACACTAATAAGCAACCAGGATCAAGGTGAGTTCCAGGTCAGCAGTACTTGTGTGATAACCCACAATGATAACCATTGCAGTTGGCACCAATGAGGTCTGATTTAGTATTAGTTTGGAAATAACCCTCTCACCCCAAAAAATAATGATGGCCTTCTGTTCGTCCCTCAACGCCCTCTGCTCCACCTGAGTTGTGTCAATTGAGTTCTTGTTCAGTGGGTGGAGGTTAAGGAAGAGAGACAGTTACGCCATGGTGCAAAATTCGATGTCAGATGTCAGTGGGTTGCGATGAGAGAGGGAACCATAAAATTGTCAGCACGGAGCAATCCATTTAGCCCCATTAACCTGCCTATTCCCCATACTCCTGCTTTTAAAATATTTAGTTCCTTCGTACTGCCTGATCACCAAGCTGGAGATGGGAGCCAAGGGGAAAGATGAAGGAAAATGCAGTCAAAGAAATGTGTCTTGAGATGGGCCTTAAACGAAAGGAGGGAGAGAGAAAGCGAGTCAGGGATTCTGGGATGGAGTTGTAGAAGGGGCAGAATGACCGAAAACCCTCCCAACAATGGTGAGACAATAGGCAGGGTACATGAAGCAGGCCGATGCTTGCTGAGCAATCGGAGCAGCTCGGTCAGTGTGGTTGAAGGAGGTTGGGTGGAGGAAGGGAGTATTAGAGGGCATGCTGACAAAATACAGAGTCAGTCCACTTTACAGTATATTCTGTGAAGCACTTTGAGATGGCTTAACGAAGTGATGAGAAAATAAGCACATAAGAAATAGGAGCAGGAGTGCCTATTCGGCCCCTCAATCCTGCCCCGGTATTTAGTAAGATTATGGTTGATCTACTAACCTAATTGCATTTACCCGCCGTATCACCATATCCCTTAATCCCTTTAGTTTTTAAAAATCTATCAATCTCAGTCTTGATTATGTTCAATGACTGAGCATCCACAGCCTTCTGGGGTAGAGAACTCCATAAATTCACTATCCTCTGAGTGAAGAAATGTTTTCTCAACTTTTCTAAAGGGCTGACCTTTAATCCTGAGACTATGACCCCTAGTTTTAGATTCTCCAACCAGGGGAAGCAGTCACACTACTACCCTGTCAAGACCCTTAAGTATCTTATAGGTTTCTATAAGATCACCTCTAATTCTCTATATTCTAGAGAATATAGGCCTAGTCTCTTAACCTCTCCTCGTAGGTCAACCCCCTAACCCCAGGAACCAACCTAGTGAACCTGTGTTGCACTCCCTCTAAGGCGAGTATATCCTTTCTTAGATAAGGAGACCAAAACTGCACACAATATTCCAGGTTTGGTCTCACCAAGGGCCTATACAATTGCAGCAAGACTTCCCTAGACTCTTGTACTCTAACCCCTTTGCAATAAATATATAATAATAATAATAATAATAATATGCTAACATGCTATTAGCCTTCCTAATTGTTTGCTGTATCTGCATACTAACCTTCTGTGATTTGTGTGCAAGGACACCTAAATCCCTCCGAATACTAACACTAACTAGTCTCTCCCCCTCTAGAAAATAATCTGCTCTTCTATTTTTACCTAAGTGAATAACTTCACACTTCCCTGCATTATACTCCCATCTGCCACTTTCTTGCCCACTCACTTAACCTGTCTATATCCCTTTGCATCCTCCTTGTGTTCTCCTCACAGTTTACTTTCCCACCTAGCTTTGTATCGTGCACAAATTTAGATATATTAAGCTCTAATTCCTCATCTAAGTCATTGATGTAGGCTGTAAACAGTTGAGGCCCAAGCATTGTTCCTTGCGGCACTCCACTAGTCATAACCTGCCAATCTGAGAAGCACTAGTTTATCCCTACTCTGTTTTCTGCCTGTTAACCACTCTTCGGTCCATGCTAATATATTACCCTTAATTCCATGATCCCTAATCTTATGTAACAATCTTTTATGTAGCACCTTGTTGAATGCCTTCTGAAAATCCAAGAATACAATATCCACAGGTTCCCCCCATCTAACCTGGTAGTTACATCTTCTAAAAGATTTGTTAAACATGATTTCCCTTTCATAAAACTATGTTGACTCTGCCTAATATATTATGACTTTCTAAGTGCCCCCCGACGACATCCCTAATTATAGACTCTAGAATTTTCCCCACCACCGATGTCAGGCTAATTGATCTATAGCTCTCCATTTTCTCTCTTCCACCCTTCTTAAATAGCGATGTTACATTTGTGATCTTCCAATCAATGGGAACCATTCCAGAATCCAGGGAATTTTGGAAGATCAAAAATAATGCATCCACTATCCCTGCAGCCACCTCTTTTAAAACCCTAGGATGCAGGCCATCAGGTCCAGGGGATTTATCAGTTTTTAGTCCCATCAATTCCTCTGGTACTATTACTTTACTGATATTAATTTCTTTAAGTTCCTCACTAACATCAGTCTCTTGGTCCCCCACTATTTTTGGTAAGTTTTTAGTATCTTCCAACGTGAAGCCAGAAGCAAAGTATTTGTTTAGTGACTCTGCCATTTCTTTATTCCCCATTATAATTTCTCCCGTCTGTGCCTGCAAGGGACCCATATTTACTCTGCCCTAGAGGAGCCTTAACTTCAAGATTACTGATAATCTCTTTCTCATTATATACTTGTACAAGCTCTTACAATCTGACTTTATATCTCTAGCTAGTTTACTCTCATATTCCATTTTCTCCCTCTTAATCAGTCTTGGCTATCCTTTGCTGATCTCTAAAACTCTCCCAATCCTCAGGTTTTCAGCTCTTTTTGGCAATATTATAGGCCTCTTTTAATTTTATACTTTCCTTAACTTCTCTAGTTAGCCATGATTGAACCACTTTTCCCATGGAAATTTTATTTCTCAAGGGAATATGCATTTGCAGGGAATTATCTAATATATCTTTGAATGTTTGCCATTGCTTGTCTACCATCATATCTTTTAATCTGTTTTAGCCAAATTGTCCCTCATACCTGCAAAGTTGGCTTTATTTAAGTTTAAGACCCTTGTTTCGGACTTAACTACATCACTGTCAAACTTAATATTAAATTTCATCATAGTATGATCACTCTGCCCTAGAGGAGCCTTAACTTCAAGATTACTGATAAGCCCTGCTTCGTTACACAATACAAGAACAAGGATAGCCTGTTCCCTCGTTGGTTCCTTTGGATACTGTTCTAGAAAACTATCTCTACTGCATTCCATAAACTCATCCCCTAATTTACTTCTACCAATTTCCCAGCCTATATGAAGATTAAAATCACCCACTATTATTACCCTTGTTATATGCTACTCTAATTTCCTGATTAGTACTCTGCCCAATACTGTAACTGCTATTCAGGTCTATAAACTACTCCTACTAGTGTTTTCTGCCCCTTGTTATTTCTTAGCTCCACCCAATACCGATTCTACATCCTCATTTTCTGACTTAAGATCCTTCCTCTCTACTGTTTTTATCTCATCCCTTATTAATAGGACTACACCCCCCCATGTTTTCCATATTACCTATCCTTCCTATACATTAGGTACCCTGGAATGTTCAGCTCCAACCTTGGTCTCCCTGTACTCACGTCTCAGTAATGGCTACTAGATCATACCCGTTTATCTCTATTTGTGCCATTAATTCATCTACCTTGTTACGAATGCTTCGTGCATTCAGATATAGCGCCTTTAATTTTAACTTTTTACTATTTCCTCTACTCATTAATGCCCTATTTTCTTTGCTAAACTCTTTGTCCATACTTGACCCACTCTGTTCTTTATTTCCCAAGTCGCTACTCTGCTCTGCAGCCTTGACTTTTCTTATTCGCTTTGCGAGTTTACATTTAACCGTAACCCTCCCTCTCCCCCTTATCAGTTTAAAGCTCTGTCTACCTCCCTAGTTATTTGTTTTGCCAGGTGCTAAAAGGTACAATATTACTTGCAATTGATATAGCACATTATAAGGTGATATATCAATTGCAAGTAATATTATTATTATTTTGAATAGCTTTTGCCCCTCTTTGGAATTGTGAACTGTAAGTTCAACGGTTTGGTTGATAGAGTTGTGTCAGGCCATTTCATGGACTGCGGACTGCGACGAGATTTCTCAGCTGTGACGGTATGATGTTGGAAACCTTCCAATTGTTATTGAAAGTGACTTCCACACTCAGCTCGAAAATACAGATGATGTCAGTGTTGGTACTGAAAACAGTGTTAGCTTCTTTTAAAAGAAACTATGTCCTGTTTCCATGCACAAGTTGCTGATATGTTCACTGTTCTGATATCTTCGTTATATTGTGATATTTGTATCTTGTGAATTGAGCTGCCAGAAGGCAGAAATATTAACAAATGTTAGTGATCCCTTCTGTTTTCTGAGTACATGTACAGAAGCCTGGCCATGATATTATATCCTTGCAGTGACGCACAGCATGTGGCTTCAATGTGCACTTGTCACTGTCTCACTCAAGTACAGTAATACATTTGCTTTCAATCCCAAGGTTTCTCGCCTGGTGAGTTCCCATTGTTGGTCTGAGGGAAAATTGTAAGGAAGAATAAGCTGGTCTGATCTCGTGGCCGGTTACAGAATCGGTTGGTCAGAGATGGAGGAGCAGATTGCCATTCAGTGTGTACAGCTGGGTGGGCCAAACTGAGAAAACATAAAGAAAAAGATGCGTTTATATTGTGTATAGGTGTAGAAAAGGTCCTGGATTGAAGCACGGGATTTTCTTGTTAAGAACTTACATTGAAACTTCAGTCTCGAAAAATATTTTGAAGACGAAAGTTATTTTGAAAGTGTGTGGGGGAGGATGAAGAAGGGGATTGTTATATTCTCTCTCTCCTGGAGGGAGCGAGATATTGATGCAAATCTAAAAGCAGGCTAGAGACACGAGCCATGAAAAATCTTGTCAGCTGGAAACCCGCAGGTTGGATAATTCTTGGTCATTCTCTAGCTGATTGCTATTGATCTGAGTGAGAAGTGGCGCACACTTGCTCCTGTCTCTATATCAAAGATACAAACTGTAATGACAACTTTAGAATAAATTAATAATAATAATTATTTAATAATAATAATTCTTGCATTTCATATCGAGTCTTATCAAGTTGTCAAGACGTTTCAAAGCGCTCCACAGAATATATTGTAAAGTGGATTGACTTGTGGCTATTTGTGTACAGCAGTGTCCCATTGAGTATTGATAATTGAGTAGGGTGGTTGTAAGGGTGTCCGAAAGCAGGATCAGAGAGGGTCATGAAGGAGGCAAGGGATGGGGGGTGAAGTGGAGGGATTCTGGGATGGAGCTCCAGAGGGTGGAGGCAGGAAAGTTGAAGACCCGATAGCTAATGGTGGGACATGGAGCAGGCCAGTTTTGATGTAACCAGAATGTATTTTTATAAGATTCTCAGTGGAGATGCTGGACAGATGATGTAAATAGTGCCACATTTATGAGACCCTCCCTGCCCTTTTCTATGAGATGTACTTTACTTTTAGGTGTCTGGTGTTCCATTATAATAATAATAATAATCCTTGCATTTGATATAGCGCTTTTCACGTTGGGAGGACGTCCCAAAGCGCTTCACAGAACACACTGTAAAGTGAATTGACTGTATATTTGTGGGCGAACGCGGCAGCCAATTGCGCACAGCAATGTCCCACAAACAGTCGTAGATTGAAAATGACCAATTTATTATTGGTTTTGGGTTTTGGAGGGATTATTATTAGGCTCTGTGTGGAGTAAAGAAACTTGCCCAAGGTTTCGCCCTCTGCCTGGAATTGAACTCAGGTCTCTCGCTTGCAAAGCGAGTGCTCTAACCACTGAGCTACAGGACTCCACTGTAGCTCCATTGTACAGCTGTATCAAATATCTGAAAAAAAGAAGAAATTGTGAAGCAATTTTGAAACTGAGTGTTTGATATTTGCTCCACAGCTAAGGAATACATAAAGCCATCTGTCAGGCCAGTGATGCAAGAGCTACTACATATTGTCAGAGAAACCGAAAATGACGACTTGACCAATGTCGTTCAAAAGATGATCTGTGAATACAGTGACGAGATGACCACCATTGCCGTTGACATGACGCAGCATTTGGTAAGTGATTGTCACACCTGAGCAGTTGGTGATATTATGATAATAGTCCTTACATTTGGTGTGACGTCCTTCATGGCAAACGGATCTATCAAAGCAGTTCACAGTGTATACTGTAAGGTGGAGTAACTTTGTAGGTGAAAGCTGACCCTTACGGGTCATGACCCAACTGTGCAGCGCCTTGGGACGTCCTCCTGACGTGAAAGGCGCTTTATAAATGGAATCTTGTTGTTGTTGTTGTTGTTGCAGCAAATCTGCACCCAGCAATGTTCCTCCCACAAACAATCATGAAAGGTGGCCAATTTTATTTAGGGCAGCGTGGTCCAACGGTCTGCGGGCCACATCAGGCCCAGCAGGTGATTTTATCCACCCCAATACCATTTCTAACATTCCAACTTCTGCTCCCTTCCTCCCTGGCGAACATATCCCCAGAGCAGTGACAGGAGCTGGTAGTTGGGAGGAAGCAGCAAGGAAAGTGAAAATAATGGCAGCCGTTACTATAGTCTGTTAAGAAGGCAAGCATGTCTCTTACCAAACACGTCCTTAGCGACCAACCCCTGGCTTCTTTCACTGCAGATAGTGACCGGAGCGGTTGATTAGAAGAGAGAGGGATTGAGAGGGGGTAAGAGGGGAGGGAGGGAAGGAAGGAAGGAAGGAAGGAAGGAAGAGAGTGGGAGAGAGAGAGACTGTGAGAGGGGAGGAGAGAGGGAGAGAGAGAGGGAGTGGAGTGAATATGAGGGAGAGGGGGAGAGAAAGAAACAGAGAAAAAGTGATTGAGAGAGAATTTGAGAGGGCATAGAGAGTGTGCGCGGGAGAGATGGGGAGTGAGATTATTTGAGAGAGGGGGAGAGAGAGGAGGAGAGTGGGGAGAGAGTGATTGAGGGGAGATGGAATGTGGGGAGTGAGAGATTATTTGAGAGAGGGGGAGAGAGAGGAAGAGAGTGGGGAGAGAGTGATTGAGGGGAGATGGAATGTGAGAGGGAAGAGAGGGTGTGAAAAGGGGAGTGAGAGAGTGTGAGAAGAAGAGGGAGTGTGCATTAGAGAGTGCATGAGAGGGGCTAGAGAGAGCGATTGAGGGAGAGAGAGAGAAACAAAAAGAGCGAGAGAGTAGAGAGAGGTAGGAGAATTGAGGCAGCGTTTCGTGGTTCACTGTCAAGTCAGACGATCGCAACTTCTTTTGGCCACCGCTGGGGGACTCAGAGGACTGCCGTGCAGTTTACTCACAGAAAGCTCCCTCTTTCCAGTGAAAAACTCCTCTATGTCCTTCATTCCACCTCCATCCCATCCTGCCTAGGTGATCTCCGGTCGTTCCCTTTTGCAGAGCAATTGCTTCAGCTTCCTTCATGCCCCCCACCCCATTTGCCCCACAATCGCCATTTTGCCCCAGCTCTCTGGAGTTTAATTTCTGGAGTCCCTCCAACTCGCTCCCTGCCTCCCCTCATTCAAGGCGCGTCAGGATCTTACTCTTTGGTCATCTTATCCTCTCCACGTGGGATCTTCAACATCCACCTGAACAGGTAGACAGGTTCTCGGTTTAACGTTTCATTCAAAGCACAGCACCTCCAATAATGAGGCAAACTCCCAGCACTGCATTAGATTGTGCTTTACACTATGTGGGTTCCAAGTCTTGATGTAGGGCTTGAATCCACAATCTTCGGACTCAGGAGAGATCTTTCAATTATTTGACTCTTCTACTGACCGGTTTTGATTGTGATCCAACTGTGGTAAACTTGTCTTTTGTCTCATGTGGCTGATTATGCTGAGTTAACCTTGGAAATATACAGCACAGAGGGCCATTGGGCTAACATGTGGGTGCTGATCTTTGAAAGAGCAATTCATTCACTCCCAATTGCCTGCCTTTTCACAATACTCCTCCCTATTTAAGATGGGTGGGAGACAAAAAATGGGGAACTATAGACCAGTTAGTCTGATATCGGTGGTAGGGAAAATTCTAGAGTCCTTAATTAGGGATGTCGTTGTGCGGTACTTAGAAAATCATAACATGATTAGGCAGAGTCAACATAGCTTTATGGAAGGGAAATCATGTTTAACATATCTTTTAGAGTTTATTGAAGATGTAACTAGCATAGATACGGGGGAACCAGTAGTTGTGGTGTATTTGGATTTCCAGAAGGCTTTCGACAAGGTGCCACATAAAAGGCTGTTGCATAAGAATAGAGCCCATGGAATTAAAGGTAATATATTAGCATGGATTGGAGAGTGGCTAACGGGAAGAAAACAGAGAGTAGGGATAAATGGGTCCTTCTCAGATTGGCAGGATGTGACTAGTGGAGTGCCACAAGGATCAGTGCTTGGGCCTCAATTATTTACAGTCTATATCAATGATTTAGATGAGGAAATAGAACTTAACATATCTAAATTCACGGATGATGCGAAGCTAGGTGGGAGAGTAAGCTGTGAGGATGACACAAGAAGAATGCAAAGGGAAATAGACAGGCTAGGTGAGTGGGCAAGAAGGTAGCAGATGGAGTATAACATGGGGAAGTGTGAAGTTATTCACCTAGATAGTAAAAAGAAAAAGCAGATTATTTTCTAGAGGGGGAGAGATTAGATAGTGTTAGTTTTCAAAGAATTTTGGGTGTCCTTGTACACCAGTTACAAAAAGGTAGTATGCAGGTACAGCAAGCAACTAGGAAGGCTAATGCCATGTTAGAGTACAAGAGTAGGGAAGTCTTCCTGCAGTTGTATAAGGCCTTGGTGAGACCGCACCTAGAATATTGTGTGCAGTTTTGGTCTCTTTATTTAAGAAAGGACATACTCGCCTTAGAGGAGGTGCAGCGTAGACACTGGGTTGGTTCCTGGGATTCTAGTTCCTCTAGAATCTAGAAGAATTCAAGGTGATCTTATAGAAACCTATAAGATTCTTAAGGGTCTTGACAGGGTAGATGCTGTAAGACTGTTTCCCCTGGTTGGAGAATCTAAGACTAGGGAACATAGTCTCAAGATTAAGGGTCAGCCTTTTTGAACTGAGTTGAGGAAACATTTCTTCACTCAGAGGGTAGTGAATTTGTGGAATTCTCTACCCCAGAAGGCTATGGATGCTCAGTCCTTTAACATATTCAAGACTGAGTTTGATAAATTTCTAAAGGATAGAGGGATTACGGATATGGGGGTAAATGGAATTAGGTTAGAAGATCAGCCATGATCTTATTAAATGGCAGGGCAGGCTCGAGGGGCTGAATGGGCTACTCCTGCTCCTACATCTCATTATCTTATGGTCCAAGTGACTTCTTTTTAGATATCTGTCTCGTTCCCTCTTGAAAGCTAATATGGGCCCTGCCTCAAACTCCATATCGATCAGGACATTCCGCATCCTCACAACTTTCTGTGTAAAGAAATTCCTCTTCATCTCCTCCTTTGATACTGATCTTAAATTGATGTCTTTAAGTCACTGACTCACTGACCACTGAAACTACAGTAATTTATCTCGATCAAGGCCCCTGAGCATTTTAAAGACCCCAGTTCAGTCTTCTATCAATCTGATTTGTTCGAATGAAAAAAGGCCCAGTTCCCCTATCCTCTGCTTATAGGTCAAACCACTTCTTTCTGGGTATGATTGCAGTTGGGTACTCAGCCAGTGTTTTCAGACGTGCTCCCAATGTGAAAGGCATTATATAAAATATAAATGTAAATTTGCATTATTTTGGTTTGATTAGTATAAATGGATGAAGAACCTTGACTCTTGCCATCCTGTGCCTAATTCTCTCTGGAATTCAGGAAGCCAGGCAGAGAGTGTGTATTCCAGGCCAAATAAAGAAATTTCCATGTGGAGGAAGCATACACAAATGGAACTCTCGGTCTGCTTTAGATGCTCTGAAGCATAATGATGAGTTTCCACGTGTGTCAGGCACCTGGCTGACCAAATATGATTCTTCTTTCAATGTATCTCCGGTTGATTTGTTAAGATGTTATCATGTAAAGCCTTTACTGTGGCCCTGTAGTCCTACAGGCGATAAAACGTGGCTGGGAGAAATTCTGCACTCGTCTGTAATGTTTTGCCATTGCTTCTAGCAAATACACTCAACAGTGGGTAGAACCAAGGTCTATCGTGATGTTTGTGCACAATGATGATGGGATGCAAAACTTAAAAAAATGTGCTTGAACTGTTTGTATTGAAGCAAGACAAAAGCGTGGAACGGTTGCTTTTGTTGCACAAATGTCAGGGGAGAGTTAGAGGAAGCTTGAAGGTCACACCGAATTTCCTTTTACACTCTCCTTCTCTTTCCCACCGGTGAAATCTTGTAGCTCAGTGTTTAGAGTACTTGCCTCGCAAGCAAGAGACCTGGGTTTGATTCCCGGCAGGGTGAAACATTGGCAAGTTTCGTTATTCCAAACGCCTCTGTTTACCTAGCAGTATGTAGGAACCCAGTTGTTTGTCGATTGGCGGATCTCATTTCCGGGCTTTATAATTCCTTCAAAAAAAAATCGGTCACTCAGTCAATGACTGTTTGAGGGACATTGCTGTGCGTAATTGGCTACTGCGTTTGTCCACAAAATATATTTCACTTTACAGTATATTCTGTGAAGCGCTTTGAGATGTCTTGAAGATGTGATAAAGCGCTATATCAGATGCAAGGATTATTATTATTTAATCTTAATATTACAGTGCAATACATTTTTAATTTCTCTTCCCTAGTCCCTCTATATTTTCATATTTTTCAACTTGTTCCCATCTATCAGTCTATCCTGATCTTGGAACTTGGGTAAGCTCAAGAGCAGATTTCCCTTCATTGTCTTTGGTATTGTGCCTTTATTTGGGGATTTCAGGACTCTCTAGGAGAGAGAAACTTCCTTCCCTTTGGATAATGCCATGGAATCTTTAAAGTCCACCCGCACTGGCCAACGTTACCTCGGTTTAATGTCTGATAATGCAGCGCTACCTCTGCGCTGCATAGAAGTATCAGCTTAGACTCACGGGCTGATTACATTTGCTTCCCCCCATTCTCTATTTCGTCTGGCCCAACCACTGCCTCCATAACCAGGAAAGGTTATCTTATGATTCTGGAAGGGAAACACAAAAATATTGCTTATGTGGCCAGTGAACGTTTCTCAAATAGGGCATCCAGCCTTCAAGGGCCAAAAGGTTGGACTACCGTGTTCTATAATAAGTTCCAAGCCCACGGACATGGGGTTTGAACCACCAACCTTCTGACTCAAAGGTGAGAGTGCTAAACCAGGCTCGCACTATTATTTCTCAGATAGACACTCACTACCTTCTGCTGTGCACCCCTGCTGAATCTGCTGAATAGGCAGTAAATTGATTGTGATAATTTCGGAGCCCACTGCTCAACCTGTGCACTGAAGCACCACTGAGGGCTTCCGATATTTTTGTTTGTTACACAAGTTAATTCTTGTTCACGTTATAATATTCCAACCAATCTCTCATATCCATTTTGCCTACAAAATAGTCACAGTCACACCACTTTAACAGTATATCCTGAGAAACACTGAGACATCTGGACGGCGTGAGGAGGCACTGCTATCAAATAATAATAATAATCCTTACCTTTGGTTTAGCGCCTTATCTCATCAAGATGTCTCAAAGCGGTTCACAGGATACAATGTAAAATGGAGTGACTGCATTTTGTGGGTGAAACGTGGCAGCCAAATTCCAAGGATTAATGTTATTATATTATTTAAATGACTCAGCGGGGTCAGCATTACACTATTGTCTAATTTTGTTTTTCTTCTCAGGCTATGACATTCAGTAAGGTTCTTCAGAGTGATGCTTATGAAGAGATTGAGGACAAGACTGTGATGGCCATGGGCGTCCTGAACACAATCGACACCATCCTAACAGTGGTGGAGGACCACAAGGAGGTGAGTGACAGTTTGCCTTGGTTATTCCTGTGCCGTGGTCATTCTCAGCTTGATGGGTTCTTCGAATGTGTCTTCGCCACATTCGGTGATGCTGCCATTTATTGGAAGCAGGCTGTTGTGATAAGGCCTGTTATTTAATCATAATAATCCTTGCATTTGATATAGTCCGTTGTCACATTGATGAGACGTCTCAAAACACTTCACAGGATAGACGGTAAATTGGATTGACTGTATTTTGTGGACGAAACATGGCAGCCAGTTGCGCACTGTAGTGTCTCACAAACAGTCGTGGAAGACCAATTTTATTTGGTGGGGGATTGTTGGCGAGGACACCGGGAGAGAAACTCCTTTCTCTTCTCAAATAGTGCCATGGGAATCTTTTAACACCTACCTGAATAGGCAAACGGTACCCTGGTTTAATATATCATCTGAAGGAAGGATTGGGAAGGATCTTACAAAAGGGGTGAAAAACGGGATCATGACTCAAAACATTCCACTAGAAATGCTAGACCCCGATGTCATAGAAACAGCTGTAGGCCATTCAGTCCCTTGAGCCTGTTCACTATTTATGAGATCATGGGTGATCTGTATCTCAAAATCTATTAATCTCAGTCTTGAAAATTTCAATTGATCCAGATAGATGAGACTTCGGTTTTTATTGCCTCATCTGAAGTACTCACCTATGACAATGTAGCATATCCTCAGCACTGCATTGAAGTGTCAGTTTGGGAAAAATGAATTCCAGGTACCAGCATGGAGCTTGAACCCACAACCTTCTGACTCAGGCTGAATGAGCCTGAGTATGACCGACTGAACCAGACTGCACTGCACAATCATCAGTATGTCAGGGATGTGCAGTGCTCCAGAAGCTGCTCTCCACCCCCATCCCTGTCATCACCCTCCAGGGGTTGGATGTGATGCTGGAAGCTTCAGCTCTTTGTGTGAAGTACCCATTCAGGGCTTCAAACATGCTTCAGATTACTACATACAAAAGTGTGGTTCCCAAATGAAAGTTACAAAACAGAATAATGCAAATTACATTTATACAGCGTCTTTATGTCAAGAGAATATCCCAAATAATAATATAGTTAACAATCCTTGCATTCAGTATAGAGCCTTCCATGTCAGGAGAATGCCCATGTCCCAAAGTGCTTCACATGAATTACTGTCAAGGGCAGTAAGTGCAGTGAAAACGTGATTGTGTGTTTTGCGGGCAAATGTGCAAGTGTTTAACAGAGCTGTCTGGGTATGTGAGCTTCGGATGGGAGCTTAGCGAGTTGGGGTGGGAAAGAAGACCAAATGCATGATCAAAGAGGTTGGACTTGCGTTGAAATTTTTGTCAGCTATTAACTGAGATTTCCAGTTTTGTATTGGTAATGTTTATAATGTACAACTGCTTATTTCCAGCTCCTCGGGATGTCCTCCCGATGTTAAAGGCGCTATACAAATATAATTTTGTTGTTTTATTTGCTTCAGAGTAACTGGGTATTTTTCCTTCCCCCTCCCACCCAGATAACTCAGCAGCTCGAAGGCATCTGCTTGCAGGTCATTGGGCTTGTTCTACAGAAACGCGTGATAGGTAGGGGCTTATCTCTCTAATGAACGTAAAGTGAAATCATGTTGAAATTGTTCAGCCTTTAACAATTTAGATGAACCTTTTGTATCTATCGGCCTGTGATATACCAAAATAATTTGGTGGATTAATTGGATTTCCTTCCATGTATTCTGTTTTGTCATGTCAGTGTGAAGCGGTTGTTAGGGTTACATTTTAATTATCCTTGTCGCATCTCAGGAACCATTGAGTTTCTGAGCAGCATTTTCTCCGGATGATTGATGATATAACACAAACAGATTATCGTTCCATCAGGAATAGAAATACAGAGGGAGGTTTCAGCTACAGCAAGCGACAGGTTTGATCCCAGGTCTGTGCTGGCATGGCCGACTTCAGCCTCGGTATCTCAGTGAGACCATGGTGGTTGGTTCCCTTCTCCCTGGACCATTGATCAACTGCAGCTATATGAAGGATCCATGAAAAGTGGATCAGCCTTCATGTTCCTTCCCTTTCCCCCCCAACCCCGATCAAACTCACTCACTCACTCACTCACTCATTCTCTCCCTCCCTTCCTCCCTCCCTCCCTCCCTCCCTCCCTCCCTTCCTCTCTCTCCTTCCTTCCTTCCTTCCTTCCTTTAAGTGCTTTGAGTGACCAGTCATGTTTGAAGACTGGTCACTCAAATCAAATGGCAGGGGCTGCTGGTATCCATGTTCCAACATATGTTCCCACATTTAGAGGAGGCAGCGAGAAAGTTGACAACAGAGTGGCTTTGGCCAAGGTTTATGTTAGAGTCTGATTTTGTTTATTGCCACGTTGGAGGATGCCTTCTCTTGTACTTTGTCCAAGTGATCCCTCTTTGTTTAAGCCTGGGATGTTGTGTTAGCAACTTATTGTGTAGTGGCTGGAATAATAGCTAAGATCACTTGATATCAAACATTCCAGCTGAAATCATCTCATCAAAACAGGCCGTCTTCTGACTGGCGAACATTCCCTTGCTTCGTTTTGTGCTACACCAGGTCCCTGTGGGGATGTTGAGTACGGAGAGAATCTGACTCGAATGAGGCTCATCCACAGACCAACAGCCTTTGAATGCTCACTTGTTGAAGATCGCGCACGATTCATAGTCAGTTGAATGAGGTACTGGAGAACATATGAGGAGCTGTACCTCACGGCAAGGAGAAAGGAATCTTGTTTTCCGGAGAGAGAAAAAACAGAGGCGCAAAGTGCAGGGTAAAGTGACTTTAAAATCAGAACAGGACGAGAATAAGAAAGGAAGATAAGATCATCTTTTTTTAATCTGCCCCTTTGCCTGTTTAATAAGATGACGCTGAGATGTTGGTAACTTTCTTGTCTTAATAGCTTCTTGCATCATTCACGTCCCCGCACTGCCAGCTCCACCATTCTGCCTCCACCCTCCCTGCCCTCCACCCTTCCTGATCCCAACCCCTAGTTCGGGTACAAATCCTTGACTGTCCAGGTTCTTGGGACGTCCTCCCGACGTGAAAGACGTTATACAAATGCAGATGTAAGTTGATGTGGGAGAAGAAGATTTAAAAAAAAAAAACCCACCAGCTTGGGAAGCTTGAGGTCCTTTGTACCAAATATCACCCACCACCGATCACTCATCTCTGGATCAATGTAGACTTCATGTAAATTCAACATTGATCTGGACACAGCATGATGAATGGACCTAGCAGAACGGGCTGGCTTTACACATCCCCTTTTATCCTGCCCTTCTGGGAAGCATCATATCTCTGCTGCTCCTGTTGCTTTCCCTTCCTGACAGCGCAACTGAAATAGCTCATTGTATGAGAAGGGTGTCAGATCTCATTAGTTTGTGGGCTGTAATTGAAAAGACTAACTTAATGAAACAACCTCAAAAATCTTTATTTTGATGCAACTACTTTGCCAGTATTCAGTTGATGAAATAAGTGTTTTTCTTACAGGTTCTCCCAGTTCTGCTCTCAAATAACTTGTAACCATTGTCTCTCTCCCCCCCCCCCCACCCCAGAGTTTTATGAAGAGGTTCTCTCTTTGGCATACAGCTTAACATGTCAAATCATCTCTCCCAACATGTGGCAGCTCTTGGGTGTTTTATTTGAGGTCTTCCAGCAAGACTGCTTTGAATACTTCACAGGTATTTCCAGGCAATTAAACCTTAAAGTGTTAAAAATGTGACCTGCTACAGATTTAAAATTTTAAATTTAAATTTTGCTATACGAATGTAATCTTGTTGTTGTTGTTTTCCAAACTTCAGTTTCTCTCCAAACTTATTTTCAGTTTGCATATGTTTAACATTTATAGGGCAAATTTGAAACCACACTCTTGCGTTGGTTTGCCTGTTGTCACCTACAAGCAACAGTTACTGCACATTATAGTAAATCCTGGGAACTGCTTTGAGATGTCCTGCCCAAGTCGAAGGCATGAAGCAATACTGAATTCAAGGATTGTTTTATTTTTATAAATGTTTGGGCCAAACGTCTGCTCCTGGTCTTTTGACGACAACAACAACTTGCATTTCTATAATTCCCTTCACATGGGGTATATGACAGTGGGCGTATCTAATTGCCTGACAAACCTCAATCTCACAAACTGAAATATTGTCATACAGCCTTGGCCCTTACAAAATAATTTTGTTGTGCAGGTCTCAAGTGCATACATTCAGTTTATGCCACAACCCATCTCTGTAACCTTCTCAAATCTGCTGCTTCCTCCGCTCAGCAGGCACCATCCTTCCTCATATCCCCCGCTCGAGCAATGGCGATTGGGCTTTCAGCCTTCTTATTTCGCCCATGCCCCTTCCCTTGCCTCATTCAACATCTGCCTCAAGACCTTCCTCTCACCCCGCATTAGGTCATCTTTCGCTCCCACCCCCATGTTGAATGCAAACCCAGTGCCATGGGACGTTCTCCTGATGTGAAAGACACCGTACAAATATACATTTGTTGTTGATGTGTATATATACATACAGGTGTGTGCACAAGGTCGTTTGTTATAATAAATAATAAACCTTGCATTTGATATAGCGCCTTATCATGTCTTTGAGACATCTCAAAGCACTTCACAGAATATACTGTAAAGTGTAGTGACTGTATATTTTATTGTTTGAAGCTTTCCTTTGTGTAATTATTCCTTTAACTTCCCGCCCACTACAGCAAAGAGAAAGATTTACATTGTATTCGGTGGTTACTTTGCAAACAGAATTGTTGGTGTCTTCATTTGAGAATTGAAGACTATTTAATGTGACTGTACAGTAGCAATATTCTCATTGTGAAATGTTTGTGCTGTTGCCATTCCTTTGTATTTTCCTGTCTTTCAGATATGATGCCAGTTTTACACAATTATGTGACCGTAGACACAGATGCATTTCTGTCCAATCCGAAAAACGTGGAGATCGTTTATAACATGTGCAAGAAGGTATGCTATTAATAATAATAATCCTTGCATTTGATATAGCGCTTTTCACGTCGGGAGGACGTCCCAAAGAGCTTCACAGAATACACTGTAAAGTGAATTGACTGTATATTTGTGGGCGAATGTGGCAGCCAATTGCGCACAGCAATGTCCCACAAACAGTCGTAGATTGAAAATGACCAATTTATTATTGTTTTTGGTTTTGGAGGGATTATTATTAGGCTCTGTGTGGAGTAAGGAAACTTGCCCAAGGTTTCGCCCTCTGCCTGGAATTGAACTCAGGTCTCTCGCTTGCAAAGCGAGTGCTCTAATCACTGAGCTACAGGACTCTTTAATGTCTGCAGGGGGAAAGCCCGATAGGTGAATAAGGCGTTTTTTCGATGTCGTGCTCCATTAATATTTTGTGTTCCCATCATTGTGCGCCATCATTGTCAGGTGGGCCTTAAGTACTCTGGAGCTCCATCCAAGAGTCCCTCTGACTCGATCCCTCCTTCACCTCATTGAAGTTTCGAATCAAGACCTACATCTTTATTGGGTTTCGGTCATCTTTTCCTCTCCCCGCCCCCTCACTTCCACTCTGAGCTCGGGTGCCCAGCTAGTATTGTTAATTGCCTTGGGATGACGTCCTGACATGAAAGGCACTGTATAAATAAATGTACATTTGCATTGTATTGTATTGCTCAAATTGGCCACCTACAGCTCAGGCATAGAAGTAGCCTAATTTAATCTCCACTCTGCTGTTACACTTGACACAATTCCACCGAACTTCAGAGGATGACCTTTCAATGCTTCAGTCTGCAGTATTTTTTGCCTTATTTGTTGGTGTTGTGAATTAACACCAAGGGTAGGCTATTTTATTTTGTAAGCTAATTCCTCACTAGAACCGAGTCAGACGTACTTCACAGGGACACTTTACAACCATTAAGGAATCAACACTTACATGCCACTAGTCTGGGCTGGATTGCCTTGACGTTAAAATAAAGAAAGAGAGAATCAAGCAACTTGATCTGTTACACTCCCATCCACAGCAATGTTGCAACTCACTGAACTCTCATTGCCACTCGAGTCACTTTTGTGGCTAAAAGGGGAATATTCTGTTTCAAATCTTCTTTTCTTCAGTCTCAACACATATTCCAATATCTGGATTTCGGAAGACATTTCATGTTTTACACCTTTAAATTAACATATTTGTTTTTCTTCATTGATGTTTCTTAAGTAGGTGATTGTGTGGGGTGTGTCGGGGGGTTGGGGTGGGCACTGTGAACGTACTGTGAATGTTTGGTGAAGGGGGGAATCTCATGCAGATGAAAGGCATCAGTGTTAGAATTTTAAGTGCACCAAGAGTACATTGCGTTCAGCACACATACAGACACCTCCCTCTGTAGCTATTGATGCTTTATCCTCCTGACTTTCTTTTGCTTTATAATATTTTCATGACCTGCCCTTTTCAGATCCAGTCACAACACTGATATTGTTTGAGATGTCAAGATAATTCCACGGTTATTAATGACACAGTAAATAATCCCTGGTGGTGAGTGACATGTTTTTAGTCAATTCGTGAGAAAGCTTCACACTCCATATAGCAACAGGTTCCCCTTCAGAAAGATTCCAACACTCATTTGAAGGGAAATAAAAACTCACATAACCTCTTCTAAAATCTTAGCTTGAAATAGTTTGAATAGCAAAATTGCTAACAAACTAGTGCATTATCAGAGGTGCTGTCATTTTGATGAAACATTAAACGGAGGTGTCGTTTGTACCGGTCCAGGGGGATGTTAAAGATCACACACTACGGCTCAAAAAGATAGGGGACTTTTTCCTGATCTCTTGGCCAATAATCCCCAGACAAAATTGGTCACTTGCTCCAAGACGGTTTCAGTTTGTGGGACACTGCTTTGTGCAATTGGCTGCGTTGTTTCGCCCATAAAATATGTGCTGCTGCATTTGCCCACAAACTTCATAGTCCCAGCACTTTACAGTTTATCCTGTGAAGCCTCAGCGTTGTAATAAGCGCTATATCGAATAGGATTATTACTATTATATAGTTCTCAGCAACAGGAAACCAGCACATTTGGTGATTCGAGAAGAGAAGGAAAATACAAGAAAACTTCCCTTTTGATTAGTTAGTTTTCAAATACAATAAAGCAAGACAGTGTGTGACTATCTTTCTTTCTGCCATGCAATTGGAAGCCTGAGTCTATATGAAAACTATTTTATTTATTCACCCACTCCTGCCATGTTTACTGCAGATTGATCTTGTTCTAAATCTCATACCTGATGGAAATACCTTTGCCTCTGCTTGAAGAAAGCACTCTCCCTCTACCTGAGGGGCTTCCAGCACTGATGCATTGTGGCATTCCTGAGTGAGTCAAATTAATGTCTTCAATAGAACTGCTGGGGAGTCCATCAGTGTGTGCATTCACTGGTTTCAGAAGTGTTCTCCAGTTTCCAGTCATTTTCTCAGATTTGTTATTCATTTAGTCTCTTCTGCATTTTTAGATAAAGAAATTAAAAAAAAGTTTTTTTCCTTTTAATTTGTCACTCAATCCACGACTATTTGTGGAACAATGCTGTATGCAATTGGCTGCCTCGTTTCGTCCATAAAATATTCAGTCAATTCACTTTACAGTATATTATGTGAAGCACATTGAGACATCTCGAAGACGTGATAAGGCGCTATATCAAATGCCAGGATTATTATTATTATTTTAACTGGTACATGACGCGGCACATTTGCAGCTATTAGTCACTTTTCAGTCTGACTCATTTGGTTGCACCCTCACTTCTTGAATCAGAAGATTGTGGGTTCAAACCCCACATCGGACTTGGAATTTAGGTTGTGTAAGATGACACTTCTACAGTGAAAGGGAGTGTGCTGCAGTATCGGAAATGACATCCTTCAGATGAAATATTAACCTGAGGCCCCATCTGCTTGTTCAAGTGGACATTAAAGTTCCCATGGCAATGTTCAAAAAGAGAAGGGAATTTCTTTTGGTGTCCTGGCCAACAATTTCCCAAATACAATACAAAATTACATTTGTATAGCACTTTTCATGTCAGGAGGACAGCTGGGCGCTGGGCAATAAAATTGGTCACTCATTCCATTGCTGTTTGTTGGACATTGCTGTGCGCTGCGATCGCCACAAAACAGTCACTCCGTTTACAATGCAGTATATCCCGTGAAGCACTTTGGGATTTTGTCCCAATGTGAAAGGGGCTGTAAATGTAAGGCTTACTATTTCTAATGAAGCCTACTGATTCATGCAGCGTGTAACTCTGTGGTGTCTGCTTTCAGGTCCTGGCAGGAGATGCAGGAGAGGATGCCGAGTGCCATGCAGCTAAATTGCTTGAAGTCATCATCCTTCAGTGTCAAGGGAAGGGAATTGATCAGGTATTGTGGTGAACTTGCACACAATCCCAGAGATAAAATCGGGAGTTTTAATTTTCACAGTGAAATCAGGTCAGATATTTTGCCTGTAATTGGACCGCCTGGAAATTTTACACATGATTTATCTCTGTGGGAGTGGAGATTTTTTCTGCCTGATGTTTGCATGTTGCTGTGTGAGGACCTGAACACATAGATGAACTAACTATTTGATCAGCCATTTGATCAGATTGTTTTGAATCCATTCTGTTTGGTTGCTCCCCTTTACCGACCTTAAACTAACTTTTTTCTTGTTATTTAGGTAATGTATGTAAACACACACACATACTAACATTACTTGTGTCAGCTTGGCTCACTCGCCTGTGAAGATTGTGGGTTCAAGTCCGAAGTCGGGACTTGAACTCACATAGTCTAAACTTACACTCCAATACAATGGTGGGGGGACGTTCCATTGTCAGAGGTGCCGTCCGTTGAATCAGATGATAAACCGAGGTCCCATCTGCCAATTCAGGTGAAAGTTTAGGATCCCAAGGCTCATTTGGAAAAGAGAAGGGAGTTTCTCTCTCCTGGTGTTCTGGCCAATGAATCGCACAGACAAAATTGGCCATTTATTTAATAGCTGTTTGTTGGACATTGCTGTGCGCAATTGTTTAGCACAAATTGTGAATGAGCTATCACAGTGTGTTCAAAATATCATCCTCATACAGCTTAGAGCTCGGTTGAAGGCTGTCAAAAGATGGAATAGGAACATAGGAATTGCTAGATAAAAAAACACCATGGTCCATCTTGTCTGCTCTTTACAATTATGGTAGTTGCATGCTACATTATTGGAGATGTTGATGGCAATTAATTCTGTACGAATTAGTCTACCATCACAGTAGAAAACTTTGCAAACCTTAGATCCAAGGTTGCCTAGTACTTCTAAGCATACTACATTAATCATGTCTCAAATTACTCATATACTGTATCCCAAAATATTATTTTCTAAAATAAATCTATCTTATCCATTTGAATGAATTGACATTTTCTGCTTCCACGATTTCCCTAGAGAGCCTCTTCCATAAATTTACCACTCTCACTGAAATAGTGTTTCCGCAGATTTGTTTTGAATTTACTCCTCTTCAATCGTAGGCCATGTCAGTCCTCTGGTTCTACTGTTCTGTCCCTTTAGGTTCTTAAAAATAGTAATCATATCACATCTAAACTTTTTCTTTGTGAACATGCCTAGTTTACTTAATCGCTCCTCATAATCCAGTCCTTCTATCCCTTCAATCATTTTGGTTGCCCTTCCCTGTATCCTCTTGATCCCTGCAATATCCTTTTTATACTGCAGCGACTAGAACTGCACAAGTATTCCAAGTTGCACCAATGATTTATTGGTGAGAATATCTGGCAAGTTGGATGAATCTCACCTGGGTTAAATGCCAGTAGCCTATTCTCTTCTTGGAAACGAACATCAATGTTTCACATAGAATTCAGTATTGCTTGAAGCCACCAGTTGCCTGTTAATTCCCATTAATCATTCCAGTGGCATTTCTGCATTGGATTTTCAATTTTCTCTAGGATATATCATTAAATTTCTTCTGTATGTGGTGCAGCTCATCCATCTCTCCTTGTGTTATAAAAACTGAGCTATTTTTCAGAGGTTTTGAAAGAGCCCCCATCGTTATTAGTGAAGATGCAAACCAGCCCTCATTCTTTACACTAAAAACTTATTTCACAAAATTGCATTGATATTGCAGGAGATTTGCGGTGATGGAACTGAGTGCATAAGATTATGTAATGTTACTGTTCAGTTGTTGTTATTACTTTAAGATTGTGCCTTGTTGAAATTAGTGCAGTTCAGAATGAGTTCAGTTTCACTTCAGGAATGTGGACCAGAATATATATTGCTTTTTTTCCTTTTATTAGTGTATTCCACTGTTTGTCGAAGCCGTTCTGGAACGTTTGACGCGAGGGGTTAAGACAAGTGAACTCCGTACAATGTGTCTTCAGGTGGCCATTGCAGCATTATACTACAGCCCCAGCCTGCTTGTGAACACTTTGGAAAATATTCATTTCTCACACAGTTCAGAGCCCATAACTGCACAGTTCATTAACCAGTGGATGAATGACACGGATTGTTTCCTTGGGTAAGTGAACACTGTGCTCTTGATAACTTTTTAAGCTTGTTTGGTGCATCAGAGCATCTTCTGTGAAAGCAAACATAAAAAGTTCACCTTGGGCTGACAAAAAGCTCAAATTCACCATGATGGCTGAATGTAAAAGAATTTAACAGCTGATGATAGCTTAAAGTATTGGCCTCATTGTTATCACTTGCCAGATGTCAAATGTGACATAAACTGAACCGAAATGTTGTCATTTTGTCAAAAGCTATATTGTGGTAAAGCAAATCCTGTCTTTCTTGTGTCAAAATTATTAAATGTCTTTTTACCTTTGACACGCATCGCTGGCACTCAGCGGTAGGAACGTTAGTGTGTTTAGGATGTCTTGTCATCAAAATGAAGGGTAAAGTGTGTGGGGTCAAAGGTGATGAATTGAGTGAAACTTTTTCTTGAGAAGACACAAATTGAAGCTTCAGATTCTTCTTAAGATCATTGAAAATAAAAACAAAAATCATAATAATCCTGTCTTCTGAAATAGCTCTTTATCATGCCAACATAGTCTCAAAGGGCTTCCTAGAATTTTACTGTTAAGAGTTGTGTCTGTATATTTGTAAGTGAAAATGGCAGCTATTTTGTGCCCAGTAATGTCTCACCAACCTGCTGAGGGGAGTGAATCATCCCACTCAGAGGGTAGGGAATCTGCGTCGCAGCTATCAAGCTACCGGCCCATCTCCAAGCTCCCCTTCCTATCCAAGGTCCTGGAACGAGTTGTCGCCTCCCAGCTGCGCTCTTTCCTCTCCAACCATTCACTATTCGAACCCCTTCAATCGGGTTTCCGTGCTGCCCATAGCACAGAAACTGCCCTGGTCAAGGTCACCAATGACATCCTGACCATCTGTGACCAGGGCTCCCTCTGCCTCCTCGTCCTCCTCGACCTATCGGCAGCATTCAATACGGTCGACCACTCTATCCTCCTCCACCGCTTGTCCTCCCACCTAAACCTTCAAGGCCCTGTCCTTGAGTGGTTTAGGTCGTACCTCTCCCACCGTCTTCACTTTCTCTCCTCAAATTGTTTTTCCTCCACCCCCCGCACTGTCTCGTGCGGTGTCCCTCAAGGCTCTGTCCTCGGTCCCCTCCTCTTCACCCTCTACATGCTCCCCCTTGGTGACATCATCCGCAGACATGGGGTTAACTTCCACATGTATGCGGATGACACCCAACTCTACCTTTCCTCCTCTACCCTCAACTCCACGACCACCGATGTCCTGACAGCCTGCCTGTCCGACATCGAGTCCTGGACGAGAGATAACTTTCTCCAGCTCAACGTGCGCAAAACTGAGGCCCTCCTGATTGGCTCACGTCAGCGCCTCCGCACCTCAGGCGCTGACAGCATCAGCATCCAAGGCTGCACTCTCCACCTCTCAAAGCCAATCAGGAACCTCGGGGTTCTGTTCGACCCTGAGCTGTCCTTTCTTCCTCATATCTGCGCCACAACTGGCACCGCCTTCCATCACCTCCGGAATGTCGCAAGACTACCGCACTACCTCACCCCTCATGCTGCTGAAACTCTGGTCCACGCCTTCATCACCTCAAGGCTGGACTATGGGAACTCTCTCCTCGCCGGCCTTCCCGGCACCTCCCTCCACAAGCTGCAGGTCATTCAGAACTCTGCAGCTCGTGTACTGTCCCGCACCAGGCTTCGCGACCACATCACTCCCACCCTCGCTCGCCTCCACTGGCTCCCCATCCCCCAGAGGATCAAATTCAAGATCCTCACCCTCACCTACAAGGCCATTCACGGCCTTGCTCCCTCCTACCTCTCCAACCTACTATCCCCCTACCTACCCGCCCGTACCCTCCGTTCCTCTGGTTCCGGTCTGCTCCACATCCCCCGCCCTAACCGCCCTACTATCGGTGGCCGGGCCTTCAGCCTCTCAGCCCCTAGGCTCTGGAACTCCATCCCCCAGTGCCTTCGCCGCCTCCTCCCTTTCCTCCTTCAAGGCCGGTCTCAAGACCTTTCTCTTTGACCGTGCCTTCAGCTCCCCTCTCGACTCTCTACCCCCTCCTCGCTCCCTCCCTTCCCTCCCCTCACCCTGACCATTTCCCCCTTGCTCGGGTCCTGACCCAACTGTACAGCGCCTTGGGACGTCCTCCCGACGTGAAAGGCGCTCAATAAATGGAATCTTGTTGTTGTTGTTGTAGGGAATCAATCCACTCGGCTCCTGTTAACCCTGCTACCCAAAGCCCTAACAGGTGGGCTGGTCCTTGCTAGTCAAGCAGCGAGAATGTTTGCCAGACAGGGATATCAATGGCAAGCTGTGCGGTTTAAGCTGGTTAGACTCCAGCAGTACCCTAATGCACACTCTGGTATCCCCAAGGCTTGGCTCTTGCCAACCTGCACCAAATACTTTCCGGAATTAGGTAAGCAGGATGCATCCGTCCAGAGAGAGCGTGCATTCCATTCCACTAAGTATCTCAGGAATTTACATGTGTTGGTGGGATGTACAGAATTCTAAATTTGGTTTGAATAATCTTAAGCATGATGATGGGTTTCTGCATGTGTCAGACACCTGGCTGACCCTACCAAAAAAACTGCTGAGATTCGTGAGCAATTGGTTGAACCCAGATTATACCGTGCAGCTGGTTGCTACATGAACACTCAAAATGGCTTGCTGAGGGCCTTTATAATCCATTGCAGGTCCTGTTATATCAACATGACCGTTTTGCAACTCACAGTGTTCCTGAGAACAGACCTTGAGATTTGAGGATAAGGTCTTTGTTTGCCTGGCAGTGGAGGGGTGTGTGGGAAAGTCTGGAAACCCAGTTCAGAAATCCTTTTAAAGGAGGATACTTAAAGCTTTTTGCATGTGATCAATCCGTTGCGTGCTGAGTATTTATACTCGTGTCATTAAGGTTCCCTTTTGAGCCTAACTCTGCTTTCGCCCACAAAATATACATTATATTCTGTGAAGCGCTTTGATTTCTCACTCTGGTTTGCTACCCCGTGTGAAGGGTACTATATGAATGAAAGTTTTTATTGTTATCAATGATGTGATAAGGTGCTGTATCAAATGCAAGGATTATTGTGACTGGTTAGACCAGACTAGTTAAACTATGTCCTCTCCCTCTGTGACCTCCACCTTCATCCTACTGGACCTTTCCACTGCACTTGACAGTAGACCACCCCATCCTCATCCACCGCCTCTCCTCCCTCATCCACTTTAGTGGGACCGCACTAGCCTGGTTGAAGTCCTACCTAACAAACCAGTTCACATGGGACAAAGTTACACATGTATGCGGGTGACAGACAAATCTACTTTTCCTCCTCCAGCAGAGACTCCAGGTCTGCTGATGTTCTCTCGGCTTGTCTGGCGAACATCAGGGCCTGGATGAGCGAAAACTTCCTACAACTGAATGTTGACAAGACAGAAGCAATACTCATTGGCTCCCGTCAACATCCTCTATCCTGCGGCTCTGACCTTCTCAACCTCCCTGGCCTATCACTCAGACTTATTGAACCAGTGCGCAACTTTGAAGTCCTTCCTTCCCCACATCCAATCCATGACCAGGACCGCCATCCTCCACGTCCGTCCGATTGCTCACCTCCGACTGTACCTTACCCCAGACACAACCAAAACACTTGTCCATGTGTTCGTCACCTCCCAACTTGACTTCTCAAATGCCCTTTTTGCCGGTCTCCTCAACTCCACCGTGCGCAAGATCCAGTTGATCCAAAATTCCATTGCCTGAAGACCTTCCTATTTAACCGTGCCTATGGTTGCCTCCCCCTCCCCCCCAGCTTGGCATTGTGCTCTGTCAAGGTCAAGCACTCTGGGACGCTACCCTGCATGAGGAGTCACGGAGAAGCCACCCAGCAGTTCTGATCTCCATCCCTAGCATCATAATAATAATAATCCTTGCATTTGGTATAGCACCTTAGCACGTCTTTGAGACGTCTCAAAGTGCTTCACAGAATAAAGTGAATTGACTGTATATTTTGTGGGCGAAACGTTGCAGCCAATTGAGCACTGCAGTGTCCCACAAACAGCTGTAGATTGACGTGACCAATTTATTATTATTTTTTTGAAGGAATTATAATAAATTGGTCATTTTCAATCCACGACTGTTTGTGGGACACTGCTGTGTGCAATTGGCTGCCGCATTTTGCCCACAAATATACGGTCAATTCACTTTACAGCATATTCTGTGAAGCGCTTTGAGATGTCGAGAAGACGTGAAAAGCGCTATACCAAATGCAAGGATTATTATTATTATCCCCAAAAAAGCGTTCCCCCAATCGACTAACAACTAAGTTGTTACTTACTGCTAGCTAAACAGGGGTTTAGAGTAAGGAAACTTGCCCAACATTTTGCCCTGCTGGGAATTGAACCCGGGTCTCTCACTTGTGAGGCGAGTGTTCTAACCACTGAGCTGCAGGACTCCACCATGATAAAACAAAAGACCTCCAAGAAGCACTGAGAATAAAATGCACCTTTTCTCCTGTAGGTTTCTCTGTTTGTGGTAAGGTTCTGCCAGGAACATAATTCAGATGAAATGCTCCTGATCAAATTTTGAATGCGGCCTTTTATGTGAGTGGATGGCACTTGCTTTTGGAGACGCGTAGCGTGCAATACGTCATCTGTGTTCCGTTTATAGATTTGAGTGGGTATTAGAGATCACAAACAACAACAACTTACATTTATATATTAATTTGTGCCAGTTTGCTCAACTGAAAAACTGTCGACTCAGTGTAGTTAGACTCATGAACCGTCAGCAATTCTTTTAACATTGTAAAATGCTATTGTGCAGTTATGCATTGTCGTACAGACCAGTCATAGTCCTCACAATTCAGCTTCCGGTAACATCATTCAGCAGCTCAGGAGAGCAGGAAATTCTTGATGGTTACTGAAGGCAAAGCAGTTTAATTTGTCAGTATTTTGTGTGAGTTCAGGAAATTCGTGACCTTTGACAAGGATTTTAATAGTTGGTTTTGGGTTTCATTTTCAGGACTGATATTGCATTGTGGATGTCAATGTTGTCTGCCAATGCCAATGGTATTGTTCTGGGGTAGCAGTCAATGCTGTCGAGTTCAAACCCGATGTGGGGGTGGACTCAAAACCTTCTTATTCAGAAATACAGTCAGTCCACTTGAGTGTTAGCGCTGACACCCATGACATACATGTTTGCTAAGGTCCTTATTGCTTCTTTGATTAACCCTTTCCCAATACACAGGGGTGGACTGAGGGAATGAGCAGAGGCTGTAGATCAGAAATCAAATTGGTGATTTGTTTCATGTGGGACAATACGCAATTGACCTGCATCATTCACCTCGCATACACAGCCATTGCACTTTGCAGTAAACCCTGTGCTTTTAGACATCCTCCCAATGAGATAGGTACTTTTCCAAATGCAAGGTTTATTGCTCGATCAATGAAGACTAAAAGAAAATGGGAAGGATGTGGACTGGGAGGGATTCTTGTATCCTGATTGGCAGAGAACATCACTGTTGCCGTGAAGTCAGCCATCAACACCAGGAATGTGTTTTTTTCACACAATAATGTTATCTGGTACGAGAATAGAACGATCATAATTTCACAGCAAAAACAAGATAATCAGCTGCTCTGGTTTGAATCTCATGGAAATGAGAGCACATATGCAGTATAAGTTCATTGCCAGTTGTGCTATATAAAAATAAATTGCTGAAATTGGAATAAATAAAAACCAAAGTAATTAAAACCTCAGTTATCCTTTCAAATTCACTATTGCTCCACGAGAGCTAAAATTCCTCGCCTCTTTTTAAACGGTAGTCGCAGAGAAAACAGTTTGTCTGATCAGCACTTCTCTTGAACGTCTTTTGGATTTTGTGCTTGTGTTGGTAGGCTCCACGACCGCAAGGTGTGTATTCTTGGACTAAGCACACTGATGCAAATGCAGAACAGGCCAGAAGCGGTAGGCGCAGTGGCTGACCAGATCCTTCCATCACTCCTACTTCTCTTCCTGGGACTAAAGCGAGCGTATGCTAGCAGGGCTCCTACTGACCAAGGCGACAACAGAGAGGAGAAAATTGAGGAAGCTGAAGAAAATGGTACAGGGCATTTTATGTTTCCATTACAATCCCTTTTCTCATCATGTTTGTTGAGTTCTAGGTCTTGATAGAAATTGAGCTATAAATGTTCGTTGTCTGTAACATATTGGTTAGAGAACTCGCCTCACAAGCGTGAGGACCCGGGTTCAATTCCTGAGCAATGCAAAATCTCAGGCAAGTTTCCTTACTCCACAAGTCTCTGTTTACCTAGCACTAAGTAGGAACCCAGTTGTTAGTCGATTGGCGGATCACCTTCCAGGGGTAATAATCTCTAATTTTTAATAAAAAAAATTGTCAATCACTGGGACACTGCTGTGCGCAAATGGCTGTCGCGTTTCACCTACGAAATACAGTCAATTCACTTTACACTGTATTCTGTGAAGCGCTTTGGGATGTCTCAATGGCGCCATAAGGCACAAGTACAAAGAATATTATTAATTATCATTTGTACTTTTAGAAGAGATCCCAAGCGATGAAGATGATGTCAAAGAAGCGGGCCAGCAGTACCTAGAGATGCTGGAGCAACACCAGGCTGAGGAAGAGGACGAGGAAGAAGATGATGACTGGGATGAAGATGGTTTAGAAGAGACTGCTCTGGAGGGCTTCTCCACACCGCTCGATGAAGACAACAGCGTTGACGAATATCAGATTTTCACATTAGCACTCCTAAGTATGTCTAGAGTGTGTGTTTCTAAAACATTTACTGTAAATTTAATATACCACTGTGAGTATATTAATAATCGTGCTTACTCAAATCTCCTCTTTATTTTTATACATTTATTTAATAAATAATATTAGTCCTCACATTTTATATTGCACCTTATCACTTTGTCACATGCACTTTAGGGCTGCAGCGACCTCTGTGAGCCTGGCTCACCTCTGTGGTGGCACTCTCACCTCTGAGCCAGAAGGTTGTTGCATTGTTGAAGGTGGGATCTTTTGGATGAGATATTGTCCCAACCTCGCTTCAAAGTGCTTCACAGAACAGGAATAATCCTTACACTTGATACAGTGCTTTTCATGTTGGGAGGATTTAAGCATTTAAGGGGTAGACGGTAAAATGGATTGACTTTGTGTAATTTGGAGCCAATTTGTGCAAAGCAAAGTCCCACAAACTGTCGTTAAGTGAGTGTCTAGTTTTATTTGGGGGATTATCAACCGGAAAAAACTCCGTTTTCAAATCCTGCCATGGGATCTTTAACATCCAATTGAACAGGCAGATGGAGTGTTGGAGAAGTAATGCTGAGGTCACAACATTTGGGTTTGGTGTCACCAGGTCTAGGCTAAAAATCAATAGGTTTCCCCCTCTTAATGGTGACACCTGTTGGAGCGCGCATAGATATGGCCTGTTTGTGGGAGTGGATTGTGCATGGTTTCCTACAGTCAGCGGGAAGTTGCGATGATGTCTTCTGGCAGCAGAAGCCAGTGTTTAAAGCTGACGAATACTTTGCTAATACGCCTGTGGGCTTATCTGTTTTGTCAGACGTGCAAAACACAGACTCTGCCTGGTACCAGGTACTAACTGCTCCACTCAGTGAAGACCAGAAAAAGCAGTTGCAGGAGATCTTTGTGCTGACAGAAGAGAGGAAAAATGCAGCAGGTGAGTTATAATAATAATTCTGACATTTGAGTATATTCTGTGAAGCACTTTGAAACACCTCAACAACGTGATAAGGCGCTTCACGACTTATCACGTTGTTGAGATGTCTCAAAGCGCTTTACAGAATGTACTATAAAGTACTTTGTGGCCAAAACACGGCAGTCAATTGCACACAGCAGTGTCCCACAAACAGTCATGGATTGAGTGACCAATTTTTTTTGAGGGATTATTTCCCCTAGAAAGTGATCCGACAACTGACTAACAACCGTGTTCCTACTTACTGATAGGTAAACAGAGGTGTGTGCAGTAAGGAGATTGCTTAAGATTTTGCCCCACCTGGGAATCGAATCTGAATCCTCTCAATTGCGAGGCGAGCCATTAACCACTATACTACAAGACTGTAATGTCCAGCACAGGCCTGGGTTTAAAATAAAGGGCAGGTCGGCACAGGTTGTGGACGGGTTCAATTTCTCTCTTCCCGACCCTGACCAAGCCAAAGAGTTTCCCAGGGGTCTTTGTTTTGTTGCCTGTAGGCAAATTCTGCACCTCCTGGACTGACTGCACCCGTGAACCTTTTGAGCTACATTTCAGGACCAAAACAGCACCCTGAGAATCGAATGCTTTTTTGCTTCTGTGCAATTATTTTGAGTTTTGAATGAATACTACAGACTTGCAAGTAATGTGCACTGTAGTAGTGTATAATTTATTGTGTGACGAAAAGCTATTTAACAGACACTATAAATGTATACATTTATATAATTTATTTATTATTTATGTAATGGCCCATATAGAGCAAATGGGTGCAATATAAATAATGGTGCATCACAGTACAGATATTTGGAGCTGTATCTGGTTAGATATCGTCAATATTTATTATTTAAAAAAATGTTTCCAACATTGGGGTTAATTTTCAATCAACAAGTAATCTTCTTAGTCCAATTTAAATTCAGCTGTTAATCTATCACTCAAACCTTTAACCTGTTTAATTTCTTAAATTGCAAACATTTTTATAAACTTCTCTAAGAAGCAGATGCTCTATCATGCGCATCCAGGTAAAATGCAGAGGTTACATAAGGAAAAAAATCTAAAGAGAGGCATTTCAACCCACTTTATCTCATATTTCCAGAACACACACACTGCTGTCTTCCCATCACAGCAGCAAGCTGTGTTTTTAAACAAGTCCAGCATCCTGGCTCCAACCCTTGCAACCTTTTCCAGTCATTAATTGCCCTTTGGTCTGGGTGAAGAAATGCTTCATGATTTGTCCTGAAATTCTGTAACACCAGTTTCTATTTTCCACTGAATTTTTTTGGTATTTGTTTCCTTAGAATCTAAGAAAATTCGAGACCAGGGCGGTTACAAGTTTGATATGAGTGCATCAATTCCAGCATCATTCAATTTTGGAGCGACTCCAGGGGGCAACTAAATGACAGAGAAGTGTTTCTGAAACTTCAGGGTAACATGAAAAAATCTTCCATCCATCAGCATGACTGAAGCTCAAGGCATTTGGGACTGGCATTGAACCGTTTCCATGCTGCGTTGCAACGTGGTATCATTTGAGAGTTTATCAGTATTTTCTTTCCCCTCAAGTGGACTGAGTGAACATCGTTTGCCCTCCCTACCTTCCTTCCCCCTTAATAGGCACTAAGGGTAAAGGTTTGGTTAACCGCCACCTCTCAGGTTCCTGACCATAGGCATTTGACGGGTTTTTATGGCTACATAGTGCCTTTTGTTGCACATGGGTTGCTTCGGATTTTAGTTTGGAAAGAAGTGATATCATGAAAAAAAACTTCAACCTTGTTTTGTAATGTTTATCAGAGAATTTTAAAAAGTACCGTTTATTGCTGCTCTGCTATTTTTGAAGTTCTGTGTGGTAACTATTTTAACATTTTAAAATTTTAAACTACTCGGGCAAATGCCCTTGGTTTCTGTGATTTGTGATAGCGTAGGAAGAAGAAAAAGCTGTAACTCCGTGTAAGATAATGTGGAAATTCACAAGTCTGTCTTGGTGGACAGTAACCATTCCTTTTTTCTGAAAGGGAGACAAATTTTAAAAAAAACTACGCACAATACAAATGTAAATTCTGTGATGGTAAGTCCAGTGAATGGTGATCAGACAATTTGAGACTCAGAATATAAAATATTTTCTTGTTCATATATTATATAAGGTGGAAATTGCCCTTATGTGGTATCACAAGAATAGTTCTTGATCAGTTTCTGTACCAGTGAATTGGTTCTTTGAGAGAGCTTGTGAGTTTTCATTCTCAGCTATTAAGTGCCTCAATAAAGCCTTTAGTTGAGCAAATTTTCGTGTGAATGCCTTTATTTCCTTGAAGCTGAAGGAGGAAGGTTTGGAGCCTGGGATAACTGACCTGAGAAGCTACAAACACTGAAGCACTGATCAACCACAAAACACAAACAGGTGCACAGTGCAGGAGAAGATAGAGTGAAGTCAGATCGCTGCATGTCCGGAGTTTTTATATCACGAATATATCAAGGCTCCCGCTTCTGAAAACGTACAGGTCTTCGCTTCGAATTCCATAGAATACAGCATTGAAACAGGCTATTCAGCACAACTTGTTTGTGCCTGTTTTTATCGTTTGCCTTTGTGAATACATTCGCCCTCTTGCATTGAATTTCCTTTCAATAAATAGCCAATTGAGGATTCCGCCCAGTTTGACTCCAGAGCTGAATGTTGAAAATAACTTAAAATTATAGATAAAGTAGGACGTTCTCAGCGCTGTGTTTGGTTAAAACCACTGTGAAGCACTCCAAAGACATCTTGCGTGAAAGGTGCGATATAAATTGAAGTGTTTTTTGCCTATCTGGTCTGGTCTCTGGCCTTACCTCGTTTGGCCTGGTCTCTAGCCTCATCTGGTCAGGTCTCTGGTCTGGTGAGAGCAGCAAGGCCCAAAGTGCCCGGATCCAATAACAAATTCTAAACGTTAACTCCAGGGCTTCTGATGATTCTATCAGCACCAGGTCAGTGTCCAAATCCATGAAAAGGAAGCTCAAGGATCTTATTTCCTGACGTAACGTTGAATTCTGGTTTTCAGGTGATCAAATACCCAAAGTTCCAAACCGATCATTTTGTCAGCTGGGTGTTTGATCATGCTTTGAAGTATCTAAAGCAGAATAAGAGTTCCACACACACACATGCCACTTCTCAATGGAAATTTCCCCTATGTCTGGAATGGAATGCACACCCCCTCCCTCCACCGCTAACCCAGAAAGGGATGCATGCTGCTTAGCAAATTCTGGAGAGTATTTGGCACAGGTTGGCAGAGCCAAAGTTTGGGCCTACAGTGTGCATTGGTGCTTATCCAGTTAGAATCACGAAATGTCTTCCCTTACTGACTGGTATTGCTCCCTTAAGTCCTGAGGATGAGCTAGGCAGGAACCTGGCTCATCGGCAAGACTTAGAGAACAAGGATGCCTGTCATCAGCAGTGCCCTTGAGTATCACAGACCCGCCTCTCCCTGGAATCAGACTACAAACAGTCACAGAGGAGGGTGGACTCTATTTGAAATAAGGGCAGGAAGTTATCCCACTCAGCTCCTGTTAACCCTACAGGCCAAAGCCCTAACAGGTGGGGTGGTCCTATCTGGACAAGCAGCGGGAACACTTGCCAGACAGCGATATCAATGGCAAACTGCGGTTTTAGCTGGTTTAGGCTCCAGCATTACCCCAACGCACACTCTGGGATTCCCAGGCCTTAGCTCTTGCCAACCGGCGTCTAATACTTTCAAGAATTAGGTAAGCAGGATGTGTCCCTTCAAGGAGAGAATGCTACTCTATTCCAACAATCTATCTCTGGCATTTCCATGTGTAGATGGGATATATGGAATTTCCAGTTTGGTTTGGATGCTCTTAAGCATGGTGATTGGTTTCCAAATGGGTCAGAGACCCCCAAAAATAAAAATTTGGGGGGGCTGACCCCCAAAAATCACCTTGCTGTGGTAAGGCACCAGGTGTTGTGGAGTCCTATAGCTTAGTGGTTAGTGCACTTGCCTCATAAGCGAGAGGAGCCGTGTTTGATTCCCGGGCAGGGCGAAACCTTAGGCAAGTTTGTTTACTCCACACGCCTCCGGTTACTTAGCATTAAGTAGGAACCCGGTTGTTAGTCATTGGTGGATCTCTTTCTGGGGGTGGTAATCTGTCAAAGAAAATTGGGCACTCACTCAATCCATGACTGTTTGGGACATTGCTGTGGGACACTGTTGTGTGCAATTGACTGAGATTACAGTACATAAATGAGGCTCAGGAGAAACCCTCCAACATTATCTTTATTGAAAGGCTTTTGACCTTGTATCTCATGATGCCCAGATGAAGAAGCTGGAGGCTATAGGAAGACTTAGCTAAGATTTAGCTAATGGGTCCATCATTGGATGTCATCAAGGGGGACAAATTTAAACTCAGTTTGAATTTAAACGCTACATTTTCTGTACATTTATCAAATTGGCAGACAATAGTATAATTTTACAATGCTATAAAATGCTGATTGACTTGCCATTTTCTAAATCCTAACCTTTTACATTTTCCTATTGTATCCCATGCTTTAAAATAATCATTAGGTTTTTGGAATTCAGATATTTAATGGAGGATAACATCAATATACATAATTCAGAGATTACCTGCTTAAAATTTCAGTTATGTTCTCGAACGCTTTCACTGCCCCAGAAATGATTAAATGTTAACCCGTTCCTGCCTCTGTGGAATCAAGATTATACAAAGCTTCCTGAGCTGCTCAGCTGGTATTCCTCTTCACTAACTATCTATATCTTTTAAATGTTACCTTAGCTATGCTTTGTGGTAGAGAACCTCTCTGCGTATGAGTAGTTTTATAACCTATCCATTTCCTTTTGTGATTGACTTAAATGTGTGCTGTTGAACTTTGCAATAAGAATTCTGACATTTTCAGGACTGGGTAAAACATGTCCAGAATAAGTGACATGAATTTGGGACAATCGCACAACTACTTTGAGAATAAATTATTACAATGACTATCATAACCCTCTTGGATCTTGAAGAGCTTTATCAGGTCCATTAATCTTTTCTGCTCTGATGGGAAATAACAACAACAAAAAATCCTTGCATTTGATATAGTGAAGCTGACACTTCCTGAAATAAGTCTTAACTTTTCAAATCTTTCTTCATATTTGATGGGCTGATAGGCTGAGTGACTTTATTCTTAGTCCACACTGAATTGTGAGTCACTTTGCTGCAAGAAGTGTGACATCTTCAGGTTGTCTCTCTCTCTAAAACACGTCTATATTTTAAAAAATTACATTCTGTCCATTTGTGACCAGGGCCCCCTCTGTCTCCTCGTACCCTTCGACCTCTCTGCTGCCTTTGATCCTGTGTCCCACTCTACCCTCCTCCACCATCTCTCCTCTCACCTTAACCTTCAAGGTTCTGTCCTTGAATGGTTCAGATCCTATCCTTTCTACAGTTGAAACTCAGCAAGAACAAGGGTCTCCTGATTGGCTCGCGCCAGCGCCTCCACACCCCAGGCACTGGCAGCATCAGCATCCACGGATGCACACTCCACCAAGTCAGTCAGGAACCTTGGCGTCTCATTCGACCCTCAACTGTTGCTTCCCCACATCCATGCCATGACCCACTCTGCCTTGCCCCACCTCTGCAACATTGCCCACCTCCGCAACATTACCCAACTCCGCCAGTGCCTTACCCCTCAGGCTGCCGAAACCCTCATACATGACTTCATTACAATCAGGCTCGACTATGCCAACGCCAACGCCCAGCTTGTTGGCCTTCCCAACTCTTCCCTCCACAAGCTGCAGATCATCCAGAACTCTGCAGCTTGTGTCCTCTTCCGCACCAGGCTCCGTGAGCCCATCACACCCACCCTTGCTCGCCTCTACCAGCTCCCCATCCCTCAGAAGATCGAGTTCAAAATTCTTGTCCTCACCTTCAAGGCCCTCCATGGCCTTGCCCCCTCTTACTTTTCCGACCTGCTAACCACTTATCAACCTGTCTCTCTCCAGCCTGCTCCATATCCCCCGCCCAGCCCACCCACTATCGGCGGTCAGCCTCTCTGCCCCCACCCTCTGGAACACCATCCCATCTTCCCTTCGCCTCACTCCCCGGGGTAAAGCGTTCTTTTGGGAACAGATTTTGAGCGAGGCCTCTGGAGAGAAATTTCTTGATAGAATTCTCACCTCTGAAACAGAGATTGTGGTTACAAGCCACAGTTCAGGGACTTTGAACTTAATATTTTGGCAATGTACAATCAGTGTAAAGCAGTGCTGGGATTACTCTGCATTGTCACACGTGCCTTCCTTTGAATGAGATGTTAAACTGAGGTCCTATCTGCCTGTTCAGGTAGATGTTGACGATCCCATGACACTATTCAAAGAGAGAAGAGAATATCTTTCAGAACCCTGGTCGACATTGTCCCGGATAAAATTGGTGTTTCACTTCTTGGCTGTTTGTGGGAATCGCTGTATGCAGATTGATTGCCATGTTCATGCACAAAACACATCCAAACACTTTACAGTATATCCTATGAAGCGCTTTGAGGTGTCTTCCTGACTTGAAAGGGATGTAGAGATTATTAAAATTTCAAATCAAATCTTTTAAAAGCGTTTGTCCCTTTATTCCGTCACAGCCAAAGATTAAATGCCAAATCGAATGACGTGGATTAAACCACAATTTAGGCATGAATCGGCCTTAAACTTGTCTACGTTGCATTGCTGGTGCAAAGGTGCATTAAACGTCAGGTGTGTAAGTCATTTGTAGCAGCGTTTTAATGAGCTAACTGCTATCCTAAAATAAAAAGGGGGAAAAAGTCTTGGTGAATGTGTGTAAACATATTCCGAGGGGTTAATAATGACAGCATTACTGCTACAGAAATTATACAGTCACACAGTGTTCCTCACGGATGTGATGTTCAGTGCTGTTCAATTGCTGCCTATGAGAAATACAGTGTTTCTAAAGAGCAGTTTGAGGAGTGGACTCGTGAATAATACAATTATATCTGGATAATCAATCATCACATGTTAAGTCCCCAAAGCGGCAGTGTTATGGGATGTTCTGCCGCACCACCATCAACTGCTTGAAGGATAATGGCTGTTGGAGGTGATGAATTTTTCACCCTGGTGTGCTCTGGTTAGATGATCAGCTCTGTGGAATTATGCTGAACACCACATTGCCTTTTTTCCCCTCAACTTTTCAATATTTCCATTTATCAGCACCAACGGGCACATTGAAAATGCAGTCACGCGATGTTCCTTGATGTTAATGTTCAGCATGTTATTCACATTAGCATGGACTTCACTCCAATAACTGAGAGGAGGGGAGACTGACGGAGGGATACAAACATGTTTAAAAATTGTATTGTACCCGTTGACATGACTTTGGTTTTCAGCGAAGAAAATACAGTATAATTTGTTGTCACAGGACTCCTTGGCGGATTTTATCCATATTCTTAGCCATCTACTTCCACAATGAACAGTATTCCCAATTGCTGTGTCCTGTGTGTCTGAAGAGCCTGTGCCTTTGTACTTACAGCTCATCCACTGAGGTTAATCAAATCTGATGACCAGTCGTGGCTGAGCTTTGAACTTGTGACCTTACTTTTTACGAGTGCACTGGTTGACATCTGTAAATACTGAGGCCTCAGTGGCTGCTTGTTTCATACCGCATGACAAGTTCCTCTCCAAGGAATTGTGTCTGTTGCTTAATCAATTGCAGAATTTTTAGCTGTTAATATAAAAAATGATTAGGCTCATATAATACAGGCCCATAATATAGAATCTATGCAAATACAGTTATGCACCAGAGAACACAGGGTGTAAGAAACCAGGTAAAGCGTTCTTTTGGGAACAGATTTTGAGCGAGGCCTCTGGAGAGAAATTTCTTGATTTTTTTTGTCATCGGGATGTTCATTGATCCAAAACTCCACATTTTCGAATGGTCTATGGCAAACAAGTTGCCCCCACACCCAGATAAAATTGATTGTTCACTTCGAGCTGTTTGTGGGTCATTGCTATGCACAAATTGTTATTTACCTACAAAATAGAGTTGTTACACTTTACAGTAAATCCTTTGAACATTTTGAATCATTTCCATAATCTGATATAATCAAATGCAAGAATTATTTTCATGTATGCAATAAACAAGCCACCCCGAATTAAAAATCCTCACTTTTAAAGTGCTCCATGGTCTTGCTCCACACAACCTCTGCGCCCTTCTAAAACCTTATCTATCTGTCCGCTTCTTCCGCTCAGTGGGCACTGGCTTGCTCCATGTCCCCAAAGAGTTAACGTCATCCCAACGTTATATAAATGCAATTTTTTGTTGTTCACCAGAGGCATTCTTTGTAGGAAGACATGGAAAATTGCCCTTGTAACCTTCTTGCACAGCAGCTGAGTGGGAGAGGCTTGAAATCAGGTAAGATACCTTTTGGTGACTTTCCATGTGCTGTTAAATAGCCGGTTCTTCATTCCACGGGTTTTGTGAAAAATGAAAGTTTGAGAGGTTCCAATCTGATCATCTTCTGAGAAACTTGTCAGAATAACCAATATTGTATTGTTTGCTTCACTCAATAAATCCTTGTTAATAGGTCAAGAGGAATGTTTCTCTTATAATCACCTGGCTTGGAATAAGTTTTGATTGTATAAATTATCCTAATGAAACATGCCCAAAATGATAATAATTATCCTTACATTTGATATCATGTTGTCGAGACATCTCAAAGTGCTTCACAGGATATATTATAAAGTGGTTTTGACTGTGGTTTTGTGTGTTGTAGGCAAAATGCCTCATGAAACCCATTGATTAATGTCCGATCTCCTCAGCAACTGGAGAGATTGCACTAAATGATAGTTTGTAAAATCAATATCCCCCACGTACTGCCTACCTTAAGAACCTCCGGACCTCGTTTTGCTGTTGTATCATCCCCGTGAGTTCACAGGCATTAGCCTTGCTTGGCTGGTCACACTCTCATCTCTAAATCAGAAGGTTGTGGGTTCAAGCTTCAAGACAGGACTTTGAACTAACAGTCTACGACGACACGACAGCACTCACTGGAGATGAGTGTTCCACTTTGTGTAAAGCTGTCATCTTTCAAGTGAGATGTTAAACTGAGGCCCTGTCCACCTGTTCAGATTGATGTTAAAGATCCCTCGGCTCTATGTAATAAGAGAAGGCAGTTCCTCCAAGTGGATGCTTATGTTTACATATACACATGGCTTGTTGCCTTTTGTTGGGTGCTGTGGTAAAGTGATCCAGCAGATGGTGCTCTTATCCAATGGAGGGTACACTTGGGCTGCCTTTTGGAATGAAGAGCTTGAAATACTTCATTGGAGCCTTCGTCACATCATTACTTTCTCCTTTGTGGACAACCTCAGATTGGACAAGCAGGCTTCCATCTGTCAGTACTTATATTTTGTGTTGCATTTGATGTGTTCACTTGTTGAGGTCTTTTAAGAAAATAAATATTATGAATAATAATAAAAATGAGCTTTACACTTGACGCCTTTCACGTCAAAAGGATACCCCAGAACGCATCACAGGATTTTCTGTAAAGTGAAGTTTTGTGTGTGATTACTGTCTTGGACCAAATGATTACATTAATGTACAGCAAACCATTCGAATGAGCCTTCCTCCCCCTGAAGAGGGAGCAAATTAGTTGTTAGTTATCCTCCTGTTCTTGTAACAAATTTCTGGATATGCTCAGAGGAAGTAATTATAATTCCTGCGTTGTGTTTATAGTTGCTCATGTGGAACCGGATGCAATATTGATTTTAGTGGAATGCCTGAGACCATGGCGGATATTTAGTTTCCCTCACAGTAAATAAAATCCTACGCAACACGAGCTCTTATGCTCCGCAATCCAATTCTTCAACAAATTACAAATTCATTCACTTTTGACACCATCTGCATCCCTGTGCAGCCATTTCCTGTAGCCTAATGGAAATCGATGAACATAATAATGCTTGCATTTGATACAGCACCTTTCACATCAAGTGCATGTCTCAAAGCATTTTACAGGATGTACTCTAAAGTGATTGAATTCTGTATTTTGCAAACAAATGCAGCAGCCAATTTGTGCACAGCAACTTCGCACAAACAACCATGAAGTGAATAACTGGGGGATTGTCAGCCAGGACACTTGGAGAAAAATTAATCTAGTTTTTTAATCTATTTTTTAAACTTCAACCCACAACCTTCTGATTTAGAGATTTATTAATAATGCCACTGATATTAGTCTTTAACGTCCACATGAACAGGCAGATGGGACCTTGGTTTAAAGTCTTATCGCCAACAAAGCAGCACCACCCCAGCATTTCATTGGAGTGTCAGTCGACACTGTATAACTTCCAAATCACGCTGTGGGGCTTGAATCCACAGTGTGCTGTTTCAGAGATGAGAGCGGTACCAGCTGAGTTGGGCTCACACACAAATGCACACACAAATCATAGAATTATACAGCACAGAAGGAGGCCATTCAGTCCATGCCGGCTCATTGAAAGAGCTGTCCAAATTAATCCCACTCCTCCGCGCTCTCCCTATAGCCCTGCAAATTTTTCCTCCCCAAATATCTATCTACTTCTCTCTTGAAAGTTATCGAATTGGCTTTCAAATTGGCAAATTGATATCTTATAGGTCTTATTTTGTGACGCACACAAATAAACTGCAGAGGCAGTCCAGTTCAGTAGAATAGTTGCTTTCCTTTCGTCCAGCATTTCAGTGTTATACAACAGTTGTAATTGGCTCTTCCACAAGCATGTTAAATAGACAGAGCAAGGAGAATGAACACATGTCTCATCACAGGCTAAAGAACCATACAAATCTACAACAAAGGAGGAGACCATTAGATGAGTTGTATATTTTGTAGTCAGTCATATACAAAAAATAATCACCATTCTCAAGCAATATCCATACCAAACAGAGTGTGTATGCCACCTACACATGGAAATTCCTGTGTTTTGGAATGGAATGCGCACACTTTTCTCTTTCCGGAAAGTATTCGAGGTTGACTGGCGAGAACCAGGTTTGGGGACCCCAGAGAATTTGTTGGGAATTCTAACCAGCTAAATACACACAGTTTCCCACTGCTTATCCAACTCGGACCACCCTACCAGTTTGGGCTTTGACTTGCATGGTTAACAGGAGCCGAGTGGGAAGAGTCTCTGCCCCAGTGACTGGTCTGCCCTTCCAAGACTGATGTGCCATCATCAGCAGTGCCTTGGAGTACTGCGGACCCACCTAGCTCAGGAACCGGACTATCCAGACTGGTGGTGGCCAACCATTGCCATGCTGTGGCACTACACTACACATATTATGACTGGAGGGTGCTGCTTCCAGACTTCCTGTACCGAGGTCACCAGGAGCCGTGTAAGGCTCAGGATAGTGATGTAGGCCAGGCCGCAGAGGCGACAGCAGTTTTACACGTGCAGCCAGCCCCAGGGGTTGACTCCGGCTCCCCACTCTCAGTGCCACACCTTCCTGTGGTTCAGCGGGAGGTGGGGGAGTAGGGGAGGCCCCACGAGGCAGCATCACAGGGAGCTATGGAGGGGAGAAGGAACCGTAACTCCCCGCATTCGTGATTATTACACGTCCCTTCAGGAAACGTGAGAGAGTGTGACTGTGTTTGTGTGTGTGTCCCGAATACCTGACATACAGAGAGGCTGACATTTTGCTGTATTTGCAAAGCACCACTTGTATCTTGCACTGTATAAACCTTGTTTTTTCACTTCTGATGTATATTAATAATAATAATAATAACCCTCAGCACAACTCCTTTCACCCCAGATATCAACAACAACAAATTACACTTTCCCTTCATTTTGGAAAGATGTCCCAGGAACTGGACAGTCTTTTTTGTTGCACCTGATCTGGGGTTAGGAGGTTTGGAGGGCGATGGGGATGGGGGTGGGAGAGTGGCTGAAGGCATGGTCGAAGAGCAAGGTCTTTAGACGGGATTTGAAGGAGACAAGAGAGGGGAGAAGGCGAAGTGATTGTGGGATAGAGTTAGAGAATGTGGGGGCAGAGATGCTGAATGTCTGACCACCAATGGTGGGGGAGGAAGTGCGGGGGACCTGGAACAGGCTGAGTGGAAGGAGCAGATAGCTGTTACGGGGTTATGAGGTCGGAGAGCAAGAACAGGGGATTGTGGATCCTGGTGCGGGAGAGGACACAAAGCTGCAGAGTTCTAAATAATCTGCAGCTTGTGGAGGGAAGAGTTGGGAAGTCCAGCGAGCAGGCAGTTGGCACAGTCAAGACGTCTCCAAGCGTTTCACAAGGTTCTGCTGTAAAATGTAGTGACTGTGTGATCTTCTGGCAGCCGATTTTGAACACAGCGATGTCTTCACAAACAGCTGCTCAGTTAGGACACCAAGAGAGAGAGAGAGAAAAAACTTCTTTCCCTTTTCCCTGACAGTGCTGTGTGAGATCCTTAATCTCCGCCCTGAACAAAGCACGGATGGGGAGTGAGGTTTAACGGTTCCTGCAATGTGGCGCTCTCTCACCTCAGCTGGAGAGAGAGAGAGCGCCAGGGTTAGGAGGTTTGGGGTGCGAGCTCAAAGTTCCATCAACTTGTGAGGGGCTCAAACCCACAACTTTCTGACTTGGAGGCAAGTGCGAGTGACTGAACCACCGGCTGACATGTTGGCCACCACTGACCTTCACAGAGGGTTAACTTGATTTTGATGTTACCTTTGAGCCAGTTGGGCTCCGAAGAGACCCTCCACAACCCCCCAGGAAAGTGATTTGTTGATCAGAATTAGTATAAATTTAACAAAAGTCCATTCCAACTTCCTGTTATTAAGCTGTGAATGTAATGAATGTAATGAGCACAGGACAAAGGCTGTACTCAACCAATAAATGCCTCTGTGCTGTAAGGGTGGGGTTATTCCAGTGCACTGTAAAGCCATTTGTTAAGGGTTGTATTAGTTTGTATTTGTGTTGTTTTTTTGCTCTTCCAATGAAGTAATCTGTCCCAATTCCCTGCTTTGCTCTCTGCTATTTCCCTTCAATAGCCATCCTCTTTGCATCCCTTTCTCATTCCCTTTTAAATCCAGCTCCAATCCAGTTTGCTCCGGCAGGCCACTCTTTCTTTCATTCAGTCCACATTCTCACAACACTGTGAAAGCCCCCCAAAATTGCTGGAAGATGCGGTGGCGACTTTAATTCCCACACATTGTGACAGACAGAAATACCCGAGTCTGACATCTCATTGCCGGCATCTCCTCGTTTCAGCTTCCCATCTTGCATTGTCTGCTCTCTGATCGGGGGGTGTGTTGGCTGTTCTGCCCGTGTGAAGGAGCCACAGCTGTCCAGCTCTGACATCGCTGCTTTACACAAATGGCTTTCATCCAAAGTGCAGTGGAATAACTCCACCCCCGATCCATTCAACAGCTGCTCGCCGCACTCCTGTGCTGCGTTCATTACACTCACAGCATCACAACAGGAAGTTCAAATAGCCTTTGACGGTCAAAGGTGAAAGTAGGTGTCTGCTCCACTGAATTTGTGGCACACTTCATTTCACTCCTGTTTACTCTGAGGGGCCATTTTCACTTCCTGCTCTGATGCTGGAAAACAGTGTGAGTTGGATGCAATACCCAGAGGCTAATCTGAAAAGAAATTCAAACCAGTCTCACTTCACCATTTCACTTCTTGAGGAATTCATGCCATATTTTTGACAGAAACTATCAGCGGTGCCGGCTGTCTTTATCTTTTATTGGTGTAAAACCTCGCTGTGCTTATTGCATTCTCTAAAACTCAATGGGTATAAGTAAAATGATTGTTCACGCCTTGGTTAATTGTGGAGTTGGTAAAGGGCAATTTCAGGACAGATACCAGAAAGTTTTTGTTATGGAAAAGGTGATCAACAATAAGACCAGGTTGCCAGGAGAGGTGGTAGAGGCCAGGTCACTGGACTCATTTAAAAAGCAGCTTTGTGCAGTGCTGTAGGGTGGGTGTTCTGGAGGGATGCGCTTGGATGGGCTGAGGGGCCTTCTTCATTTGGATTGATCTTATGATGTTACAATAACTCACACCATCACCCCATTCTCTATTACTGCAGCAGTATATCTGTGAGGGCCAGCTGCAAGCATCCATTGACGGAATACAAATTCCACAGTGGGATGGATTCCTTGTTTAAATCAGGAGAGACTTTGCTGACTTCTCAAGTTTAGGAATTGGAAGGGGAAACCGAGACATCTCTGGTTTCATGGACTTTACCTGAACACTTGTTGGTTTTTCCTGTACCAATACAGATAGCACTTCACAAGATCACCAGAGAGTATGAAAAAGGCCTTTAAGCACATTTAATCTATCCTTCCAGAACACCCACACAACTGCTTCCCATCACAGTATCAAGCTGCTATTTAAATGAGTCTAGTGTGCTGGCATCAACGACCCTTCCTGGTAACCTGTTCCATTTGTGAATTACCCTCTGGGTAAATAAATATTTTCTGGTCTGAAATTGCCCTGTTCTCCAAAAGTGCTTTTCTGGATGTATTTTATCAATCCTATTTAAAATCTTAAGTACTTCAAAGAGGTCCCGACTAAATTGTCCCTTTATAAATAGAGTTTACGCTCCGGGATACTGCCCAGCATCAAGGGCGCTATTATAAATGCAAGTTATTGAAGTTGTTATTGTAGAGCAGTAAACAACAGCTTCGAAGTTCATCAGAATTAAGCAAATGTACTGGCAACATAGTCCATTGGGGCCTGCGCTTTGTCATCTATTTAAATCGCAAAGCATTGGGTCATTTGTACAGCTCTCAACATCTGCCTGCCTATACTGCTTCTGAATTTCATCAGGGATTTTCTGGACACAGTCAGGTGCTGCAGCAGCTGTTGTTGGACATACAGCCTGTTGTACATTTTAGGTCATGGCTTCCCTTGCTGAAAGACATATAGTTCTGTTCACGTTAGAGGTGCAGTCGGGTCTAATTTGCCTTGCAGTCAATGTAACTTTCTGTCACATTTTTCAGTACCTGCATGTGGGTCAGAGTCCTGTTGTACTCCAATACTGCTGGCACTACAAAGAAGTTTGTCTGCTGCATTTACGCTGTTGAGATTCAGAAGGTGCAGTAATGCTCAGGCCCCAGTGAGAAAAGACAGCATAGACTGACAGTACAATTGAATTGACTGACCTTAATCCCTTCGTGAGAAGGACACTTGGCAGAGCAGTCTGTAAACAGATGACCGATATTCTTCCTGGCCTCTCTGTGCTGCAATTATTAGTTCTGCATTATGACAGAAGATATTCAGTAGTATTAAATCGCAAACCTAATCTTGCAGTGATCAAAGCCCTTTCTACATTCACTACACCTTGTTCAAACCCTCCGATCAATCTTTGAAGGGAACCTTACCATAGCTTTTTTTGGCCCCCCTCTCATTCTGCTTGTCGCTTGAATTTCTGATCTCTCAAATTTCTAATCTCTTCTGTTTCTTGTTAAAACGTTGCTTGAAATGCCATGACTTTTTCCAGTTGGGCTTTCACCACCAGGACGTGAGGAGTGCTGAGTTCCTGAACTGAGAGAAGTGAGTGTGATTCATCAAAGAAACCAAACAGTGCCAGAATCAGATGCGTCCGATTTCGTGAGCAGCAATCTTGTGAATTGAGTGCTTCTTCCTCCCTTCAATTTTATAAAAATAATAATGCATTTGATACAGTGCCTTATCATGTTGTCGAGACGTTTTAAAGTGATATACTGGAAAATGTTTTTTGACTGTATTTTTTGGGTGAAATGCAGCAGCCAGTTCGTGCACAGTAAGCTTAGCTTAGCTTAGCTGAATAGTGCTCAGCAATGTTCAGCTTAGACCATGTGATTCCAAGTCCCCGATTTGGGACTTGAATCCACAACCTTCTGACTCCGAGGCGATAGTGTTACCAACTGAGCCAAGCTGATTTTCCGAATTTCACTCCCTCATCTCCTTTTTACTTTTTCGGAGGTAGGGTTCCATGGGGGAACTTGTACAAATAGCCTTGATGGCAGCCATGGAGTTATCAGAGCTGATCCCAAACCTGGTCTTACCTCACGTCCACTCAGCATTGCCGACTTGCTCCTTTTCTGTATAATCAGGAGCAAAGAACAGAGTCGGGTCCTCTTCTGAACAGATAGACAATGTTTTCCTACATAATACACAGCCCGGTTTAAAGTAAATCCATTGAAGCACTTTGAGATGGCCTCTCGACATGAAAGCTGTATCAAATGCAAGGATTATTATTATTATTTTTGTCTGATTTTCACCTCTCAATCAGAGGGCAACTCCATCAATGCAGTGCTTTCTCCAGGCCTGCACTGGAGTGTCAGCCTGGATTGTGCACTCAAATGTCTGCTTGCAATCTGACAATTGACTCTGCCCTTTTGTTGTCTTTGCTGGGTGTATTCCTGGTGATGCTGTGTTATCCTCGTGGCTGGAGAATTGGCTGGGATACCCTTCTTTTCTTCAGGATTTTCTTGCCACCCGCCCACCCAGTGATTCGCTGTTAATGACCATGTTTCTTGTGAAAGCACTAGCCTCGTATTTACATTTCTCACACTCATTCCCCATGGTGTTTTTGTTCTTTGAGGAACAATGTGAGCCTTGTAGTGTCTTTGTTCCCAGTCATCTACCACGTTCTTCTCCCTCCCCACCACTCCCCCCCCCCCCCACCAACCTCCTCCTCACTCTGTTAGGCATGTGGTGCTAACATCTAGACACATTACTCTGCCTCAGACTGGTTCTTTCCCATGCAGAGGGAGTTCCCTGCTTTCTTCAGTCTCTTCCAATCTGCAACCTTTTAAAACCCAAGCTTGACAGTCAGCTAACCACTCCTCCTTTCATCATGTTACTCTATCACAGTCTTTTCAACTTCCGCAATATGTTCTGTATTATGGGTTTTGACCCTTCATGAAAGCAAAACTCTCTGCCCAGAATTTGCTGTGTTGATACCGTTAATACAGTAAATACCCACCACGGTGCTCAGTCTTTGGGTGTGTACAACTACAACTTGAATTGATTTAGCGCCCTTCACATGGGTAATATCTCGGAGTGCTTGAACATCCCGATGGTGGCAATTATCAATTGGTGTGAAAATATTTTTGATCACCTGCCTTGTCTTGATCAAGTGCCCTCAGCTGCTCCTCTCTCAGTTACTACAAATCTCAGCTGCACCCGATTTCACTCCTTCTGAGCTTATGCTGCGTTGTGCACTGATAACATAGGTACAAATGTTCAAGCTCAGACTAACCCGGGCTAACAATAAAACACCAGGAAATTGCTCTACAGTCTCCAAAAAATAGGAGAATTAAATTTATTATCATAGATTTATGTAGACTGTTGAGCACGGAAATAGGCTATTTGGCCCAACCAGTCAATGACAGGGTTTGGCTCTCGTGAGACAATTTTCTAATTAAAATACAAGCTTTAAATTTCTAAATCTTAAATGGTTTTAAATTAACTGTTTGTGTGTGTTTGTATATATATATATATATGTGTGTACAAACACAGATCTTAAAAGCCTTAAGTAAAGGAATTCAAGAAAATAGTAAAAATGAAAAGTTTTATCGGCAATCTGTTTTCCGACAATACCTCACTTCACAAGCTGCCAAAATCCTTGTCCACGCCTTCGTCACCTCTCAGCTGACTACTCAATTTAATTGCTGGTCTCCCCTCCTCCACTTTTCACAAAACTCAACTCATACAAAACTCCGCTGCCTGCATTTTCACCCACACTAAACTCCGCACCCCAATTACCCCAGTGCTTACCCAACCCCACTGGCTCCCTGTCACAGAGATCACTTCACGATTCTCACTCTAGTGTTTAAATCCCTCCACACCTGGGAACCCCCATATCTCTCCATTCTCCTCACAGCAGTACCCGCTGCCTCCACTCTACTGACTCTGGCCTCCTCCTTGTCCCTTGAATCCTCTGCTCCACAGTCAGTGACCGTGCCTTCAGCTTCTACACCCCGAAGCTATGGAGGTCCCTCCCTCAATCCTTTTGCCTCGACCTTCTTTCCCCATTTTCAGGGTGTGCCTGAAGACCTTCCTCTTCGACCACACCTACGGTCACCTTCCCCTCCCTCTGGCTCGGCATTGGGTCCACCAATGCTAAGTGCTCTGGGATGTCGCCCGTCATGGAGGGCGCTATATAAATGCAAGTTGTTTTTGGTGTTGCTTAGTGAAATGGTACTTACAATACAAGATCTATCGTTCAAGATCTGTGTCAAGACCTACCTCTTTGATCTCCCTCCATCGTCCAGACCTATGCTGATACTGATGCTGGTACTGATTTCCTAAGCGAAACAGTTTGCCGATAAGCATTTTTACTAGTATTTTGTTTTATTTTACTTGCAACAAACTTTCTAACTTCTAACAAGGATATATCATAGCCCAAATCTCGGCCATTCCATGCAGACTTGGGTACCTGCCGCTGGCTGTTTTCTGATGTCTGCGTACATTAATTGTATGGCTTTGGCACATGGACCAGGTTTCTTGATACATTTTGAGCAAAGTCTCTTTGCTTCACACTGAGCTTCATCCATTAACAGCAAAGCTGTGTTGCTTTCATTCACCATTGCTTCTTCTGTTGATTTGTTCATGTTGGTCTGGCTCGTACTGTACGCAATTTTGAGCAGTCAGTAGAGAAGCTGTGTTCACAGACTGCCTGCCTGGACTGCCCACCCAACCATTCTTAATAATAATAATACTTGCACTTGATATAGCATCTTATCATGCCGTTGATATGTCTCAAAGTGATTCACATAAGAAACAGTATTGTAAAGTGTATTTTGTAAGGTGACTGTGTATTTTGGGGCAAAACAGAATGAGGTTTTCTGCACCGAAAACAAGACTATGCTCACTGTTGGCATGTCCAGATAAAGGTTACAGTGAAATAACACCAAGCATCTGAGATTTGCTGTTGGTCTTATTTTAAAGATATTGATCCTGTAGCCTGTGTCTGACTCTCACTCTATTGCCCTGTGGGTCCCCATCCAGTGTGTTGTGTCAATGCCCGGTGTCTTGCCCAGTGTGGTATCTCACTGCCCGGTGTGTTGCCCAGTGTGGTATCTCACTGCCCAGTGTGTTGCCCAGTGTGTTGTCTCACTGCCCAGTGTGTTGTCTCACTGCCCAGTGTGTTGTGTCACTGCCCAGTGTGGTGTCTCACTGCCCAGTGTGTTGCCCAGTGTGTTGTCTCACTGCCAAGTGTGTTGCCCAGTGTGTTGTCTCACTGCCCAGTGTGTTGTCTCACTGCCCAGTGTGTTGTCTCACTGCCCAGTGTGTTGTGTCACTGCCCAGTGTGTTGCTCAGTGTGCTGTCTCACTGCCCAGTGTGTTACCAGTGTGGTGTCTCACTACTCGGTGCGTTGCCAGTGTGGTGTCTCACTGCCCGGTGTGTTGCCAGTGTGGTGTCTCACTGCCCAGTGTGTTGCCCAGTGTAGTGTCTCACTGGCCGGTGTGTTGCCAGTGTGGTGTCTCACTGCCCGGTGTGCTGCCGGTGTGGTGTCTCATTGCCCAGTGTGTTGCCCAGTGTAGTGTCTCACTGCCCAGTGTGTTGCCCAGTGTGTTGTGTCACTGCCCGGTGTGTTGCCCAGTGTGGTATCTCACTGCTCAGTGTGTTGCCCACTGTTGTATCTCACTGCCCAGTGTGTTGTGTCACTGCCCAGTGTGTTGCCCAGTGTGTTGTGTCACTGCCCGGTGTGTTGCCCAGTGTGGTATCTCACTGCCCAGTGTGTTGCCCAGTGTGTTGTCTCACTGCCCAGTGTGTTGTCTCACTGCCCAGTGTGGTGTCTCACTGCCAAGTGTGTTGCCCAGTGTGTTGTCTCACTGCCCAGTGTGTTACCAGTGTGGTGTCTCACTACCCAGTGTGTTGCCAGTGTGGTGTCTCACTGCCCGGTGTGTTGCCAGTGTGGTGTCTCACTGCCCAGTGTGTTGTCTCACTGCCCAGTGTGGTGTCTCACTGCCAAGTGTGTTGCCCAGTGTGTTGTCTCACTGCCCAGTGTGTTGCTCAGTGTGTTGTCTCACTGCCCGGTGTGTTGCCAGTGTGGTGTCTCACTGCCCGGTATGTTGCCAGTGTAGTGTCTCACTGCCCAGTGTGTTGCCCAGTGTAGTGTCTCACTGCCCAGTGTGTTGCCCAGTGTAGTGTCTCACTGCCCAGTGTGTTGTGTCACTGCCCAGTGTGTTGCCCAGTGTGGTATCTCACTGCCCAGTGTGTTGCCCAGTGTAGTGTCTCACTGCCCAGTGTGTTGCCGGTGTGTTGGTGCTGTGGTAGTCGGGCTGTGGGCTGTGGCTGTGCTGTGGGGCTGAGCTGCTGTGGCTGTGCTGTGGGGCTGAGCCGCTGAGCTGCTGTGGCTGTGCTGTGGGGCTGAGCCGCTGTGGCTGTGGGGCTGAGCCGCTGTGGCTGTGCTGTGCTGTGGGGCTGAGCCGCTGTGGCTGTGCTGAGCCGCTGTGGCTGTGGGGCTGAGCCGCTGTGGCTGTGGGGCTGAGCCGCTGTGGCTGTGGCTGTGGGGCTGAGCCGCTGTGGCTGTGCTGTGGGGCTGAACCGCTGTGGCTGTGCTGTGGGGCTGAGCCGCTGTGGCTGTGGGGCTGAGCCGCTGTGGCTGTGCTGTGGGGCTGAGCCGCTGTGGCTGTGCTGTGGGGCTGAGCCGCTGTGGCTGTGCTGTGGGGCTGAGCCGCTGTGGCTGTGCTGTGGCTGTGGGGCTGAGCTGCTGTGGCTGTGCTGTGCTGTGGGGCTGAGCCGCTGTGGCTGTGCTGTGCTGTGGGGCTGAGCCGCTGTGGCTGTGCTGTGGCTGTGGGGCTGAGCCGCTGTGGCTGTGGGGCTGAGCCGCTGTGGCTGTGCTGTGGCTGTGGGGCTGAGCCGCTGTGGCTGTGCTGTGGGGCTGAGCCGCTGTGGGGCTGAGCCGCTGTGGCTGTGGGGCTGAGCCGCTGTGGCTGTGCTGTGCTGTGGGGCTGAGCCGCTGTGGCTGTGCTGTGCTGTGGGGCTGAGCCGCTGTGGCTGTGCTGTGCTGTGGGCTGAGCCGCTGTGGCTGTGCTGTGCTGTGGGGCTGAGCCGCTGTGCTGTGGCTGTGGGGCTGAGTCGCTGTGGCTGTGCTGTGCTGTGGGGCAGAGGTGGGGCTGAGCCGCTGTGGCTGTGGGGCTGAGCCGCTGTGGCTGTGCTGTGCTGTGGGGCTGAGCCGCTGTGGCTGTGGGGCTGAGCCGCTGTGGCTGTGCTGTGGGGCTGAGCCGCTGTGGGCTGAGCCGCTGTGGCTGTGGGGCTGAGCCGCTGTGGCTGTGCTGTGCTGTGGGGCTGAGCCGCTGTGGCTGTGCTGTGCTGTGGGGCTGAGCCGCTGTGGCTGTGCTGTGCTGTGGGGCTGAGCCGCTGTGGCTGTGCTGTGCTGTGGGGCTGAGCCGCTGTGCTGTGGCTGTGGGGCTGAGTCGCTGTGGCTGTGCTGTGCTGTGGGGCTGAGGTGGGGCTGAGCCGCTGTGGCTGTGGGGCTGAGCCGCTGTGGCTGTGCTGTGCTGTGGGGCTGAGCCGCTGTGGCTGTGGGGCTGAGCCGCTGTGGCTGTGGGGCTGAGCCGCTGTGGCTGTGGGGCTGAGCCGCTGTGGCTGTGCTGTGCTGTGGGGCTGAGCCGCTGTGGCTGTGCTGTGCTGTGGGGCTGAGCCGCTGTGGCTGTGCTGTGCTGTGGGGCTGAGCCGCTGTGGCTGTGCTGTGGGGCTGAGCCGCTGTGGCTGTGCTGTGGGGCTGAGCCGCTGTGCTGTGCTGTGGGGCTGAGCCGCTGTGGCTGTGCTGTGCTGTGGGGCTGAGCCGCTGTGGCTGTGCTGTGGCTGTGGGGCTGAGCCGCTGTGCTGTGCTGTGGGGCTGAGCCGCTGTGGCTGTGCTGTGCTGTGGGGCTGAGCCGCTGTGGCTGTGCTGTGGCTGTGGGGCTGAGCCGCTGTGGCTGTGCTGTGGGGCTGAGCCGCTGTGGCTGTGCTGTGGCTGTGGGGCTGAGCCGCTGTGGCTGTGCTGTGGGGCTGAGCCGCTGTGGGGCTGAGCCGCTGTGGCTGTGGGGCTGAGCCGCTGTGGCTGTGCTGTGGCTGTGGGGCTGAGCCGCTGTGGCTGTGCTGTGCTGTGGGGCTGAGCTGCTGTGGCTGTGCTGTGGGGCTGAGCCGCTGTGGCTGTGCTGTGCTGTGGGGCTGAGCCGCTGTGCTGTGCTGTGGGGCTGAGCTGCTGTGGCTGTGCTGTGCTGTGGGGCTGAGCCGCTGTGGCTGTGCTGTGCTGTGGGGCTGAGCCGCTGTGGCTGTGCTGTGGGGCTGAGCCGCTGTGGCTGTGCTGTGGGGCTGAGCCGCTGTGGCTGTGCTGTGGGGCTGAGCCGCTGTGGCTGTGCTGTGGGGCTGAGCCGCTGTGGCTGTGCTGTGGGGCTGAGCCGCTGTGGCTGTGCTGTGGGGCTGAGCCGCTGTGCTGTGGGGCTGAGCCGCTGTGGCTGTGCTGTGCTGTGGGGCTGAGCCGCTGTGGCTGTGCTGTGGGGCTGAGCCGCTGTGGCTGTGCTGTGGGGCTGAGCCGCTGTGGCTGTGCTGTGCTGTGGGGCTGAGGTGGGGCTGAGCCGCTGTGGCTCCGCCCGGGGACGTGTCTGTGGGTGTGGGTGGGTGTGGGTGTGGGTTGGGCTGTGCGGAGCCGCCGCTGTGCTCTCACTGTCAGTGCAGTTCTCGGGATGCGGGAGCCGCGAGGACATGACATTGGGAGCGGAGGGAAGCGCTGTGCGGCACTGCCTGTGTCACGGGCTCTGTGTGGCGCTGTGCGCCGCCGCCTACTGGAACGGACTGCCCGGGGACCTGGTCCACGACGACGTGTGGGCGATCGTCAACAACCCGGACGTGCGGACCCACAGCCCCACCACCGGAGCCTTCAGCAACGACTTCTGGGGCAAGAAGCTCACTGACAGCAGCAGCCACAAGTCCTACCGTCCCCTCTGCATCCTCAGCTTCAAGTGAGGGCTGTCTGTACACTGCTGTGTGTGTGTGTACACTGCTGTGTGTGTGTGTGTGTACACTGCTGTGTGTGTGTGTGTGTGTACACTGCTGTGTGTGTGTGTACACTGCTGTGTGTGTGTACTCTGCTGTGTGTGTGTGTAAGCTGGTGTGTATTTGTGTGTGTAAACTGGTGTGTGTATGTGTGTTTGTGTGTAAACTGGTGTGTGTATGTGTGTGTAAGCTTGTGTGTCTGAGCTTGTGTGTGTGTCTGTAAACTGGTGTGTGTGTGTGTGTCTGTAAGCTTGTGTATGTGTGTGTATGTGTCTGTAAGCTTGTGTGTGTGTGTCTGTAAGCTTGTGTGTGTGTCTGTAAGCTTGTGTGTGTGTGTGTGTCTGTAAGCTTGTGTGTGTGTGTGTTTGTGTGTGTTGGTGTAAGCTTGTTTGTGTGTGTGTTGGTGTAAGCTTGTGTGTATGTGTGTGTGTCTGTAAGCTTTTGTGTGTGTGTGTGTTTCTGTAAGCTTGTGTGTGTATTTTTGTAAGCTTGCGTGTATTTGTGTAAGCTTGTATGTGTGTCTGTAAGCTTGTGTGTTTCTGTAAGCTTCTGTGTGTGTGTGTTTGTGTGTGTTGGTGTAAGCTTGTTTGTGTGTGTGTTGGTGTAAGCTTGTGTGTGTTTCTGCAAGCTTGTGTGTGTGTGTTTCTGCAAGCTTGTGTGTGTGTGTTTCTGCAAGCTTGTGTGTGTGTGTTTCTGCAAGCTTGTGTGTGTGTGTTTCTGCAAGCTTTGTGTGTGTGTTTCTGCAAGCTTGTGTGTGTGTGTTTCTGCAAGCTTGTGTGTGTGTTTGTGTGTGTGTTGGTGTAAGCATGTGTGTGTTTCTGCAAGCTTGTGTGTGTGTGTTTCTGTAAACGTGTTTCTGGAAGCTTGTATGTGTGTGTTTCTGGAAGCTGCATGTGTTAGTGTGTTTCTGTATGCTTGTGTGCGTTTCTATAAGCTTGTCCATGTATATTTCTGTCACCTTGTGTGTGTGTGTGTTTCTGTAAGTGTACTTGCGAGTTCATAATAACAAAACTTGCATTGATATAGTGTCCCTCACACAAGTTAGCGTTTCAGAGCGTGTGGGGAGGGAGCAAGAGAGCGTTGGATTTGTGGTATTGTTTGTCACAGTCTCAAACGTGGAGATGAGGTAGGTTAGCCAGAGGGACTCTCAAGATGTGCGGTGCTTGAGCTGTGCTAAAGTACATTTTTGTTCGTGTGAAAAAAAATGTTTATTTTCTAAGCTGTTGCAAAAAAAATGGACACAAGCGAGGTTCCATGTGTTTCTAACATTGAAATGGAAATAGCGTCACATTTTCCCTCGGAGGAATGTGTCTGAACTGTGGACAAAGGCTTTTTTTCCCCCTTCTGCTTTGACCATACCTTCGGTCACCCTCCCAAACCTAGACCCCTCTTGATTCCAACCCCCAGCTCGGGTGCAAACCCTTGACTGTCCAGCGCCTTGGGATAAAAGTGTTATACAAATGCACTTTGTTGTTGTTAATTTCTGTCTGCTTTGTGATTCTCCTGTTACTGTTTTAAAGACGTGTTAGGTCTTTCACAGAATCATAGAACCATAGAATTATACCACACAGAAGGCGGCCATTCGGCCCATCGTGTCTGTGTCGGCTCTTTGAAAAGAGCTATCCAATTCAATCCCAATCCCCCATTCTCTCCCCAAAGCCCCGCAAACTTGTCATTTGTCCTCCCCAAATAATTATCTACTTCTCTCTTAAAAGTTGTTATCGAATCGGCTTCCGCCGCCTTTTCAGGCAATGCATTCCAGATCCGAACAACTTGCTGTGTGAAAAAATGTCTCCTCACCTCTCCTCTGTTTCTTTTAACAACTATTTTAAATCGGTGTCCTCGGGTTATCGACCCACCGGCCAGTGGAAATAGTTTCTCCTTGTTCACCCTATCGAATCCCCTCAGAATTTTGAAAACTTCTATTAAGTCTCCTCTTAACCTTCTCTGCCCCAAGGAGAATAATCCCAGCGTCTCTAGCCTCTCCTCATAACTGAAGTCCCTCATTCCTGGTAAATCTCCTTTGCACCCTCTCCAATGCCTTGTCATCCTTCCTAAAGTGTGAGGCCCAGAACTGAACACAGTACTCCAGCTGAGGCCTAACCAGTGCTTTTGTCTGGTTATACTGGTTTATTTTTCACTCTGAATCTAAATTTACCTTCAAATTTAAATGGATTGGTTGTTTGCCTCATTATTGCTTGTGGGATGTTGCTGGTGCATAATCACTACTGCGTTTGGGACTAGACAAGATTCAGCAATGACGAGACAAACCTGGGCTCTTCAGTCTTGAGAGAAGACGACTCAGAGGGGTCTCATAGAGGTGTATAAAATTTTAAATGGGTTAAAAAAAGCAAATCCAGATCAATACTTCAGGATGGATTGTGACAGTAGAATAAGAGGACATGGATTTAGAGTTGTAAAGGGCGGTTTCAGGACAGATACCAGGAAGATTTCTTTACACAGAATAAACAATAATAATAAACAATTGTAACAATTGTAATTGCCAGGAAGGATGGCCTCAACCAGTATCCTGGGATTTGATGCTGTGATGTGGGTGCTGGTTCGGGTGATCTGGATGGAAGAGATGAGATGGTCCTTCTTCATCCAGACCGATCTTGTGATTTCCTATCAGTTATACTTTGTTAATATGAAAAAGCACTGTAACTTGAAAAATACAAGTTATTGTTGTTATCTTGGTGTTTAATAGAAATTCTGTGCATTTCTCGGCTTTGTGAATTGAAGCAATGGAATGCCTTCATCTTAAAGAACTTGTGTTATCAGTTTGTTACCGTTTGGTTTGGATCTCCCGCAGGTTAAATGTATGAGGAGCTAAAATGACCTGCTTCTTGCTGGAGAAAACAAATGTGGTGGTATTGTACTGTAGGTTCTGAGTCAAATACAATATCCGCAAATCCCATTGCAGGTTGAATTTTTTGCCTGTCCTGAGTTAACTGATCTCAGTCCAAGAAAAGAAATAGTTGAGAGTCAGGGATAGAAAAATTCCTGAAGTCCTGTCTAGTTGAATGTGAGGACCACCAAGAGTGTGAGAGAGCGAGAGAGAGCAAGGGAAAATAAAAAGCAACATCAGAAGAAAAATGTGCGCACCATCTGCCCAAAGTGATCTTGTTTATTGTTTAATCTATCTATCCATGTATTATGTATGATACCTACCAGTGCTTTTGTGATAGTATTTCCGGATTGGTTCAGGTAATTGAAATAAACTATTGAAGCTTTGTGTTCTCGGTCTGCAATGGCATCAGAACTGGTTTTCTGTCTGCTTACAGAATATGAATTTTCTATTGACGAAGCTAACTGTGGTTTACGTACTCTAATGAATGAATGCACCGCTTTCCTGTTCAGAATCGCAAGCTCAAAGAAGCTCTGACGATCTGCATTTTGAACGATTTGCAAAAGATCAGAGATTGAGACGTGTGCAGACAGTTTACTTAACTCTCCCTTAACAGCTCCTTCTCTACTGCACACAGGATTATAAAATCTCACATTGACCTTACGTACAGGAAAAGCAGCAATACAAATAGAACACTTGACGTAACCAGTCTGTAGATGAAGTCAGCACCTCTACTCAGAATCATCATCACTGCAAACCGAAATTACATGTTTTGTCTGCTTGTAGCCTCCATGTGCATGACCTTAATATCTCCAGCAACAATTTAAGATGCCCTGCCCTCTGTCCTGTACCTTGGTAAAGGTTTGCCTCTCACAAGGCAGTTGTGGCTTCCTTTTAAAAGGGTTAAGCTGAAGCCACAAATTCAAGGCCTGTTGGATTGTTCACTGTAAAATTGATGTTGGTGCCAGAGAGCCCATTTTGGTCTTGCATCTCATTACTGTGTTACTGGTGCACATCAGCTGTTGCATAATTCTTGAAAGGAGCTCATTGTGGTTTGCACTTTGAGATGTGATGAGGAGGTTTGCCAAGTACAAGCATTTTAGCACCTTGGGATGTCCTCCGGACATGAAAGGTACTCTATAAATGTAATGTTGTTGTTGTTGTATTTAATAGTGGGATGATAGGGGAATGATGTGTCTGACAATCCGCAGTGTCTGTGATTTAAAAAAAAACTGATTTGCAGTAATTTTTTTGCCAGTTTTGATTGCACCTGTTTCTCCTCCCTCCTGACCTCTCTAAAGGTACAGACTTGTGCTAATGTCCAGTCTTACGTGTGCAAGTTGCTTTTCCTTACCTTATGCAATTGGGCATCTCACCCACACAGTGATGCCCAAGTGCCCATTATTCTCAACCCAATTCACACACTGGTTGGTGCTGGTGTCTTTTGTCAGTTGGGTCCAGGTTTGCTGAGTCAATTAATCCTAACAAGAAAGAACTGATTTATGAACCTGGATGAAAAGAGTGTTTGATGCAGGGGTGGGTGTATTGCTGATTATCCTTACATTTGATCCAGGGCCTTTCTCGTTGGGAGGATGTCTCCAAGTCCATCACTGGATTTATTGGAAAGTGTAGTGACTGTATTTGTAGGCTCATGCGGCAGTCAATTTGCACCCAGCATTTTGTAGACTGAGGTAAGTATGTTACGCTGTCCTGCTGAAGTCAGGCATTGGGAGAAAAAGTGTGGTGGAGAGAAGAGCCCAGGATTCAATCTGGAGATGCAGGGATAGGTTAATATTCTGGAGGCTATGCTCAATTGCTCTTGGAGATCGGGCAGCATCAATGCCAAACTTTTCACCCAGAAAATCGAGGGATTGAACCCTGTTCCTGTGTTCCTTGCATTGTTATGTTTCTTGCGTTCTGTATACCTTATCAGAATCTTTTGAGCTAAAGCTCGAGGTGGGGCTGTTGAGATGTGGCAGAAACCACCTGTACCTGTGACTTCCATCCTTGTCTGTGAGGCTGGGGTCTCGCTGAATGGAAGCACCCATGAATAGAGAAAAACTGCTGTGAGAGGGTGGATGTCACTCTGTGTCAATCTCTGGCACCTCCTGACTGCATTCTGGGATCAGCATCGGTAGAGTGTGGGAGTGACTGTCTGCAGGTCCTGTTCGTGGGTGGGGGTGGGGGGGACATGGGGGAGGAATCGGGACAGGACGAGGTCATTTGATGCATTGAGCCTGCACTGCTCCCTGGGGATTGAATTCCACACTCCCACCACCCGCTGTGTGAAAAAATGTTTCCTTATTTCACTTTTAAACGGTTTAGCCTCAAGTTTAAGACTGTGGCCTCGAGTCCTCAATTCTCTCACCAGAGGAAACACTTGTTCACTGTTCACTGTCAGATCACTTTTATAATCTTTACCCACCTCAATCAGATCATCCCTTAACTTCCTGATCTTGAGGGAATATGATCCTTTTTCCATCCTTTCATCATCAGAATGGTACGAGGGTTTGGAATAGAACTGAAAATTGCAGGAAAGTGAGATGGGGAGGAAAAAAAGAAAGCCTGCCTTCTTCCGTGCAGTGTGAAAGGACGAAGCTTAATTCAAACAGACTGCTGCTCCTCACATCAAAGAGATTCCTTGTCCAGCACAAAACTGACAGTGAGAGGCTGATGGAAAGTGGTGCAGAATCCCAACCGTCCCAGTCACGTGGTGCAGCTGAAGCTAACCACTCCGGACAATGGGCTGGAGTTCATTCCCAGGAACCATTAACTTCCACAGCACACGTCTCTGTGGTTGTCAGATACAAAGTATTAAATGATAATGAACCTTATACTTGAATCATGCCTCCTCACATAATAATGCATCAAAGACTTTTACACAGAGGTGTTCTGTGTTGTGGCTGTTTGTGGGTGAATAGCTAATTTGCGCTTAGCAATGTCGCACAAATAGTCATGGAGCAAGTGACCGATTTTATCTGGGGAATTGTTGACCAGCACACTGGGAGGGAGAAACTCGCTTCTCTTTTTCAGTGGTATTGCAGGATTCTAACGGTCGACTTGAATATGTTTAATGCTCATCTGAATTCAATTAACATCACCTTTGATAATGCAGTGCTCCTGAGCATTGCACTGGAATGTCAGTACAGCATTGCACTGGCTGTGAGCAGATTTTGTGATTGCTTGCTTTGTCAAAGGCTGCTTTACAGCAGTGGTATGTAAAAGAGGTTATATTTTATCACAACGAAAGGTTTGAAACCTCTATGAAACCTTAATGCACTTCTTGTGTCTGATATTTCTGCTTTTTTGAATTACTCAGATCATCTACTTATCGTTTTCTTAATAATAATCCTTGCATTTTATATAGCGCCTTATCACATTGTTCAGGCATCTCAAAGTGCTTCGCAGAATATGTTTTAAAGTAGATTGACTGTGGGCAAAATGCAGCCTCCAATTGTGCACAGCAATGACCCACAAACAATTGTGGATTGAGTGACCAAATTATTATTATTCTTGGAAAGCGATCCAGCTATCGATTAACAACCGGGTTCCTACTTGATGCTCAGTAGATAGAGGCGCATTGAGTAAAGAAACTTGCATAGGGTATCGCCCTGCCCAGGAATCGAACCCGGGTCCTCTCGCTTGCGAGGCGAGTGCTCCCGTGCTAGTTGTTCTTGTCTTTCAGTGAGTTATCAGGGCCAGTTGTCTTCCAGTTGTGCTGAAGTTGGCAGGGTAACAAGGACATTATTTGAGGCGCAAACAATTCCAGCTTGACAATTTGTGGGCTTTTTCTGCTTGGGGAAAGGCACGAAGAAAGATATTTTTCAAAGACTGTGAAGGGAGAATCTGAAGACAAAAAAACTCTTGAAGTTTATTGAGAAAAATATATTTAAATGTAATGCCAGAATTTATCTTTATCTCCATGTTTCCAGCACATAACTATTTAATGCTGCAACTGTAGGCTCTCGTTTAAAGCTCAGATGCTGCCCAGGCAGATAATAGACATCGGATGTTTGACCGGATTTTAATTGGCTTTCCAAGAACTTTTGAGGTGTCGCCACTTCGCCCATCTGCACTTCATTTAAACAGCAGCATTTGCACAAATTGGAGCAGGCTGCTCGGTGGCTGTAATGTCTGAGACTGGTGTTGAGACCGACTTCAAATGCAGAGATCCCAGGTTTGAGACGTTATAATAACATTAATAATCCTTAGATTTGATATAGCCCCTTATCACGTCGTTGAGACGTCTCAAAGTTCTTCACACGATATATTGTAAAGTGTTTTTTTAAACTGTATTTTGTAGGTGATACGTGGTAGTCAGTCGCGCACATTGGTGTCCCACAAACCGCCGTGGAGTGAGTGACTGATTTATTTGGGGGATTGTTGACCAGGACACTGGGAGAAACTCCCTTTTTTCAAATACTGCCGTGAGATCTTGGAGTGTCATCTTAGACAATGCGGTTCCAAACCCCAAAGTGGGGCATGAACACACAAACTTCTGACACAGAAGCGCGAATGTTACCACTGGGCCAGGTGACACACACACACTGTGAGTGTGAGGGCTTTCTTTTCCACTGAAACAGGAAATCGAGAGGGGTATTGAACATTCTGAAGGAGCGCAATAAGGGAAATGGAGAAAAACAATTTCATTTAGTTGGGGAATTAGTGATAGGAGAGGATTGTTTTAGGATTGTGAGCAGAAAAATAAGGGGAGAGGTGAGAAGGAATCTCTTCCCTCAGAGGCTTGTCAGGGTTTGCAATTCATTCCTCATGTTGACTGCTAAGACTGGATCAGTTGAATAATTTCAAAAATAACTGGATAATCACCTGAAAGGCAAACATTTACAGAGTGTGTGCGCGGTGTATGTGAATGAAGCATCTTGTGTTCCAGTTAACTCGTGAATGGGTGAAGGGTGTCTTTTTGAATAGCAGTGATGCAAAGGGCATTCAGCAAGTAAGTATAATAATAATCCTTGCATTTTGATATAGAGCCTTATCACGTTGTTCAGAAGCCTCAAAGTGCTTCACGGAATACATTGGAAAGTGAATTGACTGTGTATTTTATGGGCCGATTGAGTATTAAGTGCATATTCATACCCTCTCGACGTGGAAGGCGCTATATTAATATAACTTTGCATTATATATGAGTGACATTTTTGCTGTTTGCTGAAGGAGCAACCCCTCCAACCCCTCGGGTTTCCATGCTGCGCACAGGAAATTGCTCTGGTCAAGGTCACTAACGACATCCTGACCATGTGCGACCAGGGGTCCCTCTGCCTCCTCATCCTCCTCGACCTCTCCTCTGCCTTTGACATCATGGAGTACTCAATCCTCCTCCACCACCTCTCTTCCCACCTCAACCTTCAAGGTTCTGTCCTTGACTGGTTCAGGTCCTACCTTTCACACCGCCTCCATTTTGTCGCAGCAAACGGCTTCTCCTCCAGCCTCCGCACCCTCTCGTGCGGTGTTCCTCAGGGCTCTGTCCTCCTCTTCACCCTCTACATGCTCTCCCTTGGTGACATCATCTGCAGGCATGGGGTAAATTTCCACATGTATGCGGATGACACCCAACTGTATCGCAGTTCATCCAAAACTTTGCAGCTCGTATACTGTGTACTCTCGCGAACCAGTCTCGTGACCCCATCACTCTCACCCTCGCCTGACTCCACTGGCTCCCCATCCCCCAGACATCCTCGTTTAAGATCCTTGTCCTCACTTTCAAGGCCATCCATGGCCTTGCCCACTCTTACCTCTCTGACCTGCTGACTCTCTACCAACCTGCCCGCTCCCTTCGTTCAGCGGGCTCTGGTCTGCTCCATGTCCCCAACCTGACCTCCCTACCATCGCTGGCCGGGTTTTCAGTCTCTCTGCCCGCACACTCTGGAACTCTATCCCACGGTCCCTTCGCCTCGCTTCCTCCTTTGCCTCCTTCAAGGCTGGTCTCAAGACCCTTCTCTTCGATTGTGCCTTCGGTCTCTCTCCCACCTCTCTCTGCCTTCCCTCACTCCTACACCACCCCTCCCCCATGTTCGGGCCCCGACATCTAACTGTTCAGCGCTTTGGGACGTCCTCCCAACGTGAAAGGCGCTCTATAAATGTAATTTTGTTGTTGTTGTTGTTGGAGGTTTTAATGTTGACATGATTGTGTCATTCCTTCAGCTCTCTTGGAGTGTTAGGAATTTTGTTTAGGGAGTGACTGTGTGCAGCTCTGCTCTGCCAAATCCATATGGGTGCAGGTGAGCAATGTGTCTCAGGGTGTCATGTCTGTATAGTATGGTGACATGTTGCCGGCAGTCCCTGGCATAGTTTAATAAGCGAGCCTCAAATCTGTGTCAGGCATGTCCAATGGCGATGGTCACGGGAGGGAGGCTTATGTCATTTTGGTGGTGTTGTTTTGTGAAATTAAAATGGGGTGTCTCACTTAGCTTGCCCTGAAGTGACCATCAGCTCATTCCAGAGAGAACCGTGAAAGGCTGCTCCTCCTATTTATTCCTAATCTCAGGCAAATTTAAGATTTCCTTTCATGTTAGTCAGCTTTAGAAGCCACATTTTTTAATTGGACGCAGACTTTATCTTCACAACATGGCTTACCTCCACCCCCCACCCACCAGGGAATTGAATTCACGTCCTCGCATTCAAATCCCTCCAAAGCTTGGCCCTCCAAACTTGGTCTACCCATCCTCGTGATCTCCTGCAACCCTATGACCCCGGCCTCTCCCTCTACCGGCTTCCTTCCTGTCTCCCACCCTATCTGCCCCATCATTGGTGCATGAGCTTTCTGTTTCTGCTTTCTGGAACGCCATCCCTGAGTGCCTACAGTTCCCTTCCTCCCCACCTTTAAAGCCCGAGATCTGGGTTTTTTTCAGCCACGCTCTCAATCCCTGCCCCCCACACTCCAGATTCCCAGAAGTGCTTTGAAACGTCCTCTCAATGTGAAAGGTGCTCCAAAAATGTAAATCACTATACTCTTGGAATGAAGAAAGCCATGAAGCCATTCCTGCTTCCCAATTCCCATTCTGATATCTTCTCATTGCAGCATCAATGTGTTTTCTTTAATAAGTCCAGCGTCTTTCTGTCATTGACCATCCTTCCTGGGTCACCTGTTGCCATTTTCAACTGCATCTGTGTGTAAGATATACTTTCTGGTGACAGTCCTGAAATTGCTCTTAACACCCTGACCTGTGCCCTCTTGTCTTGTTGTTTACGACGCCTGGTAGCATTGGGGGTTGATCTTCTCAATCCCGCTCAGCACCTTCAGGCTCTCTGTAAGGCTCCTCTGCACCATCCCCTTCACAAGCTCTCACTCCGTGCTGCTGACAGGAAGCTGAGGGGCTTTCCTCCATAGTCACTTAAACTGCTCCTGCGTTAATAGCCTGAGGGCAGCTTTCGGTCAATGACAGTGCGGCACGGAGCTGAGGGATTTGGAGAAAAGACTATCTTTTAGTGGAACAGGAAGTGGAATGCCCAGGTAGGGGGGAGGTGACAACGACTCCTGGGGTTCAGTTTACTAAATCTGGCTATTTTCTTCCGAGGGTTGGTACAACCTCAATAGCGAAGTAAACTGTTGATCATCTGTTTACGTACGTGTAATCAGGTTAACAGCAGCCTGAGTGTAAACGTCCATCAGTCCCAACTGGGGGTGGGGGGTTGGGGCTTGTAGATTCCCTGTGGATCTTTGCCAGTCCTGTTTAGTTTTGTTGGAGACAGGATTAGGCAGGTTAATACTCGACTCTAAAACAGTGCAATGGCTCAGAGAACACACAGCAAAGCAGCGAGGATCACAAAGGAGTTTGGCAAATGAGATTCAGATCATTCCTTAAACAAAGGCCGAGGCTCCAGGGGTCATTGCCATGATCTGATTCCGGGAGTTATGTTGTACTGGCAGACTGGTGGCTGGTGTGCCCTATTATGTGATGCCTCGATAAATTTTCTTAGGCTGCAATTGATGTCACTGAGGTGTCAGCCTGGCTCAGCTGATAGTACTCTGCCTTTGAGTCAGAAGGTTGTGTGTTCAAGCATAATACATGCAGGACTTTGCAGCTCACAGTCCAGGCTGATGGTCCAGTGCATTGCCAGAGGTGTCTTTCTTTGAATGAGATGTTAAACTCGACTGCAGCACCCATTTGATTGATCGGAGGTAACCGATTATTGACCGTGTAGATCTTGAGAATCCTCCTCGAGCCCAGAGTAATTGATTCCTGGTGCTGATGGTGTGACAGTCTACTCCTATCATCCTGGTCCCTTACCTACAGTTCACCCTCCTTTCTCCCCCCCCCACCCCCCACCGATCTCCTCCCTGCCCCTGTCCTGAGTACGCTCTGCGGGGAGTATTTGTTCCACAAGCATTTCCTGCCAGTGAGGCCCCCTGTTCCATTTCAGAGCCCAATGGACACAATCTAAAGTCTGCTGTCAAAATCAGAGCAAGGGCAGCTACAGGAAATTACATTTTCTGTTTATAGAATTAGTTTCCATTCAAAATACTGCTCCCTGCGGTTCCTCATATTTCCATTCCCAGACAGACTGGATCAAGCCCGCAGTGCGGGGGGGAGGGGGGGTTGTCCCTTTAAGAATGCGGCTGTGTGTTTGTGTGTGTGTGGAAGTGATATATAGTAATTGACAGCAGATGTGGAGAAGTGGGACAGTTTTTTTTAAACGTTGCTCTGGGAAGAAGGAGAGGTGATTGGAAGGGGGCAGGGGAGAGAGGGAAGCTGTGTCGTGCGATTAATTGAACAGAACTGCCAGAGTTGTCTTCTGAGAGGAGAAGAGTCAATCTGTGATGTTCTTTTATTGTGGTCCTTGCATTTAATAATAATACTGGCACTTTATAGCTCCAAGGTCATGGTTGATAGCTGGTCATCTCTTTGCACTCACTCAGTCTGGAAATAATGCTGGTGGGGGGCAGGAGGGATGGAACAGAAGAAAGGAAGGAGAGATCGGGAAGAAACCTTTTTTTTAAAAAAATGCTCTTGCAAATTGCTGTGAGTGAAATCGCTTTGAAGCACATTGCCTCAATTGAATAGCATGAAAGTACTAAGTTATGTTAAAGCCTTGAGAGCACACGTAAGTTCAGGCTCACAGACCATGTTGGCACCAGTTAGACACCTGTAGATCAACACACAATTGATGTATTTGTTCAATCTTATTTTGCTGCCTTCTTTGGAAAAGTCACCGATTTTCAGACACCCCGTAATTGATATCCAGATTAAAACTTGTGCATTTTAATGGTGCTGTTAATTGTGTGAAGTTCAAGAACAAATTCCAACTTTCTTTTAGTCAGCCAACCAATACGGTCAGTCTGACACATGTAGAAATCCACCCCCATGCTTAAGAGTATCCAAACCAAGCAGAGTTTCATGCATCCCACCTCTGTGTGGAAATTCCAGAGATGTTTGTTGGAATGGAATGCGCAGTCTCTCCGTGGAGGGACCATCTCGCTTATCTAATTCCAGAAAGTATTAGATACAAGAGCCAAGGCTTGAGGACCCCAGAGTGTTCGATAGGGTACTGCTGAAGGCTAACCAGTTAAAACTGCAGAGCTTGCCATTGATTGCACTGTCAGGCAAGCTTTTCCGCTACTTGCCCAGCGAGGACCACCCTACGCGTTAGGGATTTGGCTTGCAGGGTTAATAGGAGTCGAGTGGCAAGAATCTCTGCCCCAGTGACTGGTCTGTCCTTCCATGTTGTGTTGATGAGACAGGCTGTCTGGGTTCTTATCAGCAGTGCCCTGGAGAACTGCAGACGTGCCTGGATCTGGATTAAGTCTGTCTTTGGAGGTCACAGGGAATATTTTGGAGGCTGCTGTTCCCCAGGGGAGCATGGAGCGATGCAGGCCTGTTCCAGAGAAAGAAAATGAGCTGCGCTTAGCATGGACGTTTAACCCCTTAACCGCTTGACTACTTTTGCATCTTGTTGCAAAGAAAAAATGAAATAATATTTTTCCGTGAATACAATTTTTTTTTAGCAAGGTGGGAGTTGCTGGACAACATCCACTTCAGAAGCATAGAAACTATTCATATTAATGTATCTGTATACATTTATAGTATAATAAAAAATATTCGGCTACAAAACACTGTCGCTGCACTTTACAGTATATCCTGTGAAGCACATCGGGAAGTCCTCCCGACATGAAAGGCACTGTACCAAATGCAAGGATTATTCTCATTATAAACTAGAAATCATCCGCACAGAAGGAGACCATTTGTCTGTTGCCTGCGTTCCACATCACACTTACTTACTCCTTGTATGGGTCTCACTGTCCAACTCTCTGCTGATATCCCGTTTCATTTTGACTGTTTGACTGCTTGTCTGTTTCCCTATTGAAGGATTCTCTTGACTGATCTTGCATAGCCACTTGTGGCAATAAATTTCCAGAGTGTATTGCTTTACAGGCTGGTTTCTTGTCCAAATGGTCTCTTCATGTGCCAGCCAAGGCAGAGTGCTGTTGGCAGCAGGTTAGTTTTACTGTGGGCGGGTATCAGAGCCAAGCCTGATCAGCTGTATTTTGTACCCTTGTGACAGCACTTTGGCTCTGTGACTCTGGAGAAACCCTGGCTCAGCCTTGGATGTGATGAGGCTGATCACAAGCCCCCCCCCCCGCCCCCCCCCCGCGTGTTCCTGCGTGTGTCTGCACGCGTGTGCCCCTGCGTGCGACTGCCAGGTGGTACAGCTGTGATGTAATTATTTTTCTTGTTCTTGGAGGCTGATAGAAGCTTTATACACACACAACACAACTGGTTCGGTGGTGAAGTGAGAGGGCTGTGCAATTGTCAAACCACAAGGAAGCTGTAGAGAGTTGAGGGTTCAGACTGGATGTGAAATGAACTGCCCTGACAAATGGCTCTGAGAGCTCTGCATTGTCGGAGGTGCCGCCCTTCGGATGACACGTTAAACTGAGGTCCTGTCTGCCTGTTCAGGTTGACATTAAAAATCCAAGGCACTATTCGAAAAGAGAAGACTTTCTCTCTCCTGGTGTCCTGGCCAACAATCCTCCAAAGAAAATTGATCATTCATTTCATGGCTATTTGTGGGACATTGTTGTGTGCAAATTGGTTTCTGTGTCTGCCTAAGAATACACAATATACAATACACAGACGAACTAGTAACTATTCTATTGGGGGGGGAACCACGTTGATCTTGGTTGTCAAATCCCTGAGCCAGGCGGGTCCGCAGTGCTCCAGGGCACACCTGATAATGGCACAGCCAGCCTGGCTCATCAGCAGGACTTGGAGTGGCAGATCAGGGACTCTTCCCACTCAACTCCTGCTAACCCTGCAAGCCAAAGCCTGAACTGGTAAGGCAGCCCTAGCTGGAGAAACAGCGAGAAAGCTTGCCAGGCAGTTCATTCAATGGTAAACTATGTGATTTTAGCTGGTTGGACTCCAGCAGTTACCCCAACACACACTCTGGGGTCCACAAGCCTCGGCTCTTGCCAACCTGTGCCTAATATTCCCTAAATTGGGCAAGCAGGATGACTGGGCTTTCCATTCTGATTTCATGGAAATTTCCATGTGTAGGAGGAATGTGTGGAATTCTGTTTTTTGGATATTTATAATACCTGTGATGTGTTTGCACACGTGTCAGCCACCCGGCCATCCAAACAAAAAGACAAGAGTTAATACACTTGACACTAAGTCTAAGATGTTTTGACAACATGATAAGGCACTAGATGAAATGCAACATGATTATTATATGCTACATTGAGTAGAGGGATTATCTTATGTGCTGCATCTCTGCACTGTCGTTATTGATGTGTGATCTGTAATTCTGTCTCTTCTCCCTTTTGCTGCTGTGCCTCTCAGGTTGAACGTGTTGCTGGGTGGTATGACTCCCCTTCACTTCCATGTGGTTAATGTGCTGCTGCACTGTGCTGTGACTTCACTGCTGCTCTACACGTGTGACAAGGCTGTCTTTGGGGATTGTCACCTTGCCTTCCTCACTGCCCTGCTCTTCTCCGTCCACCCTGTGCACACGGAAGCCGTAAGTATCCCTCTTACAACAAATCACACTTATCTAGCCTTCACTCGGGGCAGGGTCTCGGAGTGCTTAACAGTTATGGAACCTGATGCCGAATGGGGCGGTAGGGAGGAGGTGACCTTAAGCACGGTCGAAGAGCAAGGTATTCAGTGTAATCTCAAAGAGAGGAAGCAGGGGGCGAGGTGAATAGATTGATGGAGTGAGTTCCAAAGCTTCAGAGCTTTTTGTAGACCAGTGAGAGGATCTTGAAATCGATTCGTTCTATGATAGAGTGCCAGTGGAGTCTGTCGATGGCTGGTGTGATGGGGGTATGGATTTTAGTGTGGCTGAGTATGTAGGCAGTGGAGTTCTGAATCAGATGTAGTTTGTGGGTATTGGAGCTGAGGAGAATGGCGAGGAGGGCATTGGAATCAAGGCCTCTTAAATTGAAAAGGCTCTTTTGTTGCATTGACACAACAGGAGCAGGAACTACGGAAAAGATGCAGCACATAATCGGAAAAGAAACAAACGTGTTTTGACAAAGGCTTTCTTTGACCACAGGACTTTCCTTTCACACTCGCATTAAATTTCTGCCAATTTTTGGCACAGATTTTCACCCATCAGTTTCATAAATCACAGAACACTTAAGTGTAATAATAATAATAATGATAATAATAATCCTTACATTTATATAGCGCCATGTCACCTCATTGAGACGTCTCAAAGCATTTCACAGAATATATTGTAAAGTGGATTGACTGTATATTTTGGGGGCGAAAAGCAGCAGCCAGTAGTGGATTGAGTGACCAAATTATCATCATTTTTTTGGGACGGATTATTACCCTTGGAAAGTGATTCACCACTCAACTAACAACCTACTTCCTGCTAGATAAGCAGAGGCGTATGGAGTAAGGTTTCCCTCTAACGGAGAATCAAACCCGGGTTCTTGCTTGCGAGGCGAGTGAGCTAACTAATACTCTGTGGGACTCCGAAGTGTAGAAGGAGTTATTCGGCCCAACATGCCTGTGCTGGCGCTCGGTAAGAATGGAACCTTAGATGCCTAGACTGTAAAGTACCTTGGAACATCCTCTCGATGTGATAGGTGCTGTAGGAATGTAGAGTTGTGTTGTAAGGACCGTACAAATGTAAGGAGCCCCATCTCCATCTCATTGTTTGCTCCTTCAAAGTGGAGAAAACAGGAGAGGGAGAGGAGGGTGTGAAACTGCCAGTTTTACACTGAGATTCCTGCTGGAGGCTGGAGCCCTTTAACTTTCTGTTCTTTCTCCAGGTGACGGGGATTGTCGGCCGAGCAGATGTGTTGGCTTGCCTCTTCTTCCTTTTGGCTTTTCTCTCCTACATTAGGTGTGTACAGCTCCACTCTCTCACCTACAGTCAGACTGTACAGCTCCACTCTCTCACCTACAGTCAGACTGTACAGCTCCACTCTCTCACCTACAGTCAGACTGTACAACGCCACTCCCTGACCTACAGTCAGAGTGTGCAACTCTACTCTCTCACCTACAGTCACACTGTACAACTCCACTCTCTCACCTACAGTCAGAATGTACAGCTCCACTTTCTCACCTAAAGTCGGTGTACAACTCTACTCTCTCACTGACATTCCGACTGTACGGCTCCACTCTCACTTACAGTCAGTGAGTAATGTCTGACTCGGTCACAGTCAGAGACAGGTGGTATAAATTAATCCATGTTCTAATTGTGGTTATTCCTCTTTCCAGGAGTGTGGACAGCCGACGTTCGGGAGAATATTTTGCTCCCACCACCTCTCCCATCTTCCTGCTGTTCAGTCTGTTGCTGGGAACCTGTGCAATGTTGGTGAAGGAGACTGGTGTAACCGTCTTTGGAGTGTGCGTTATCTACGACCTTCTCATTTTGTGCCCTCGAAGACCTTTACTGTAAGTCTGCGCCAATGGCACAGGCCTTTTTGCTGTTGAACCTTGTGAAAGAGCCACAGTTGTCACTTTTTAGCCATGTGGTGTACGGTGAACATCATAATAATAAAATAATAATCCTTGCATTTGATATAGTGCCTTATCACGCTTCACAGAATATACTGTAAAGTGAGTTGACTGTATATTTTGTGAGTGAAACAGGGCAGCCAATTGCGCACAGCAGTGTCCCACAAACAATTGTGGATTGAAGTGACCAATTTATTATTTTTATTATTTTTTGAAAGAAAGTGATCTACCAATCGACTAAATGTTCCTACTTACTGCTATGTAAACAGTAGTATGGAGTCAGGAAACCTTGCTAGGGTTTCCCCGGCCTGGGAATTGGACCCAGATCCTCTCGCTGGCGAAGCGAACGTGCTAACCACTACACTATGGGATTCCATGCTGTACTGTGTAAGATGGGAAAGTTAGTGTTGCTGTATAGTCACAATTCTTACAGCAGCTGTAGATGCCACCTCCAGGTCAGCTGCTCTGTTGAGGTCTCGTCTCCACTGATTTTCTGTCTGTCTATGGCACCAGCCTGTGCTCTGCAGGACAACTCCATGCAGAATGGACAGGTCTAGGGTCCACATTACCGGGAGTTTGAATAGGGACTGCGATTGTGCACAGTGGAATGGAGGAGATGATGCCTTTGTCTGAATCACACCTGCTCTGACTCAGGGTCGGGGTCTTTGAGCTAACAGTCCAGACTGATGCTCTAGTGCAGTGCTGGTGACAGCACTCATTGTCACAGGTGCTGCCCTTTCAACCGCTTCTCTGCCGCCCCCTCCCTCCCACTGCTCAGCCAACACAGGGCTGCTCCACATCCACCACACCTCCGTGCCTCCACTGGTGACTGTGCCTTCAGCGGCTACACTCCTAATCTCTGGAACTCCCTGCCTCAATCCCTCCACCTCGCCCTCTTTTTATTTACCTTAAAATCCCATCTTAAGACCTTTCTCGGTGACTGCGCCAAGGATCACTTCCCCTTCCCACTTCTTCGCTTGCCGTCCAACTAGGCTAGGAGTCCAGCCTCAGCACTAAGACAGGTGTAAATGTGAAGGGGCTGATGAGCTAGGGAGTGGGGCTGTTCCTGTCTCGCTAATGTTTAGGATATCCACTACGCCAACTCCCTCATGTCTCTCAGTTCTGCAGGTGACATAATGCCGCACACTTTCGTGACTTGCAGTGCAGTTGTGCGGTTTGTAGGGCTTCCTTCATCATGGTCTGACCTTTGAGAGCAGCTTAGCCTGTATCAAATTTTAATTTCAACCCCTGTGAATGCGGAATCACATCCCCAGGCTGGCAGTGCCCCAGAATCAAGTGCGGCATTTAACAAAGCTCATCAGATGATCTTTGACTGGGAAGCAAAAACCGTTGATGCATTTGAAAGTGCTCCCCTCTACCCAAATCTGATTGCTTCCATTTGCAGCCGCAAGACACTTGCAAAACAATTGAATGTAGTCCATACTTTTGCTAATTTCCCCAGGGTAGATGGATGTCATTGCATTCTTGTATTATTATTATAATAACCTGGGTTCAATTCCAGGCAGGGCGAAACCTTGGGCACGTTTCCTTACTCCACACGCCTAATAATAATCCCCCCAAAACAAAACAATAATAAATTGGTCAATTTAAATCCATGACTGTTTGTGGGACAGTGCTGTGCGCAATTGGCTGCCGTGTTTCGCCCACACATATACGGTTAATTCACGTTACAGCATATTCTGTGAAGCACTTTGAAACATCTAGAAAACATGAAAAACGCTATATCAAATGTAAGGATTATTATTATTGTTGCATTTTATATCGCGCTGTATCACATCGTCAAGACATCTCAAAGCGCTTCACAGGGTATGCCATGTATTTTCTGGTCAAACTAGGTTTTAAAGGTAAAGTTATGCCTGCTGATATGTTTCCCACAGCCTGCCTGCATTTGCCCTTGCCCCTTTTTATTGCAATATATTCTGTGAAGCGCTTTGCGACTTCTCAATAACGTGATATGACACTATATCAAATGTATAATTATTATTATTCTCTTGCCCAGTCTGCCTTTTCCACATCCCAGTCTGCCCTTTCCATGGCCCAGTCTGCCTTTTCTACGGCCCTGACTGCCCTTTTTATGGCCCTGCCCTGTTGCCTGCTATTCAGGCACTAGTTCACTTTTGTGTACCATTGTTGGCCATTGTCTTTCTTTATGTAACTCCCAGGTTATTGCAGACTGTGCTTTTGCTTCCTGTTGCAGACCAGCCCTACACAAAGTCTAATGAAAGCATTCACCTCACTCAGGTGCTGGTGTGACCTCACCTGAGTCCAGGGGACAGACAAGCTTTTGAGGAGCGAGGATGAATTGTTTATAAGTTGCAGTGCTCCTGCAAGGCTTTACAAAGAGGCTTCTGGAATGAAAGCCTTTTGTGTGCTCCATGACCAGAACTTTGTAAAGACTAACTTTCAGTGTTAATACAATGAATTTCTGTGACTCAGCTCAAAGCACAAGGCACCATTCAACGGAAAGCAAACTTTTTTTAGGGCCAGTGCAGTTCCCAGAGCCACCTCACTGTACACTCTTCCTGGTCTGTCCTAGAAATTGAGTCCCATAGGTGAGTGGTTAGCGACTCCTTGCAGCGAGAGGTCCAGGGTTCGATTCCCGTGCGGGGAGAAACCAATCCACAACTGTTTGTAGGACACTTGTGCGCAATTGGCAGCTGTGTTTCACCCATAAAATATACAGTCAATTCACTTTGCAGTATATTCTTTGAAGCGCTTTGAAACGTCTCGACGACGTGGTAAGGCGCTATATGAAATGCAAGCATTATTATTATTATAAATAAGCTGAGCTGCCAAGCTTGAGGTGACAGGTTGTCCTGTTTGTAGATGGGCTGGGGGGTGTAACTGAGGTCTGCGGTGTTGACTGACTGCAGCCTCAGGAAGCCAGCGTTCGTTCTGTTGCTGGTTTTCAAAGCTGCTGCACGCAAGCTTTTGTCACGAATGCAATCTGGGAGCCTGAGAGACATAGTTCTGAATGCTTCAATGCTCTGTCAACAACAACAACAACTTGGATTTATATAGCGCCCTCCACGCCGGACGGTGACTCAGAGCGCTTTACAGTAACGGATCCCGGGACCGAGCCAGGGGGAGCAGGTGGAAGGTGACCAAAGGCGCGGTCAAAAAGAAAGGTCTTCATCAGAGACCTGAAAATGGGAAGGGAGGGGGCGAGATGAAGGGAGTGAGGAAGGGAGTTCCAGAGCCTCGGGGCATAGTGTGGCTGGAGGCACGGCCGCTGAGGGTGGAGTGGAGGACTCGGGGAAGGAGGAGGAGGCCAGACCCAGAGGAACGAAGGCAACGGGTACTGTTTTGAGGAGAGAGGAGGTCAGAGAGGTAGTGGGGTGCAGAGGAGTGCAGGTACTTGAATACAAGGGTGAGGATCTTGAAATCGATCCTCTCTGGGATAGGCAACCAGTGCAGTCTGGCAAGGACTGGGATGATCGGAGAGCAGAGTTTTGTGCGGGTGAGAATGCCTGCGGCAGAGTTTCGAATGATCTGGATTTTATGAATGGTAGTGGATGGGAGACCGGCGAGGAGGGCATTAGAGAAGTCCAGCTGAGAGGTGACAAAGGCATGGACCAGGGTTTCAGCGGCTTTTGGGGAGAGCTATTGGCGGAGACGGGCGATGTGTTGGAGGTGGAAGAAGGCAGTGCTAGTGCTGACTTGTCACTTCTGCGTGAGATATTGTCTGCGGTCTCTCTGCTTACAAATACACAGTCACTACATTCACCAGCAATTCCTAAGGAAACAACCAATACTGCATGCCAGTGTGACAGACCTTGTCTGTAAGTGATAAATGTGCTGTTCGTCCACACTCATTCAAACTTAGGCTGCGTTCATTTCATACCGGACTCTTAACCCGGTGTCAGAGAGAGGAATTTTCATCCATTAGCCTCGGCTGCATTTTGAGCTCAGAAGCACAGATCACGGGTTATTGTGCCAACACTTGTTCCCGCAGGCCAGGAGCGCTCTGCTGCCTCGTGTGGCAAGGGCTGGCAATCCTTGCAATTCAATATAGCTCCTTATCCTGGTGTCTCAAAGTGCTTCACAGGTTATGTTGTAAAAGTGGAGCACTTGTATATTTTGTCGGCGAGTTGTACACAAAAATGGAGTGAGTGACCAATTTTTAAATTTTTGTTGGGATTGTTGGTCGGGACTCCAGGAGAAATTCCCTTCTCGAATTGTGCCCTGGGATCTTTAACATCCAGCTGAACAGGTAGACGGGACTTTGGTTTAACATCTCATCCGAAGGACGGCACCTCCGACAATGCAACATTCCCCCCCCCCCAGTGCTGCCCATTTTTGACTATGTGATTTCAAATCCCGACATGGGGAATAACCTTCTGACTTAGAGACTAGAACTACCACTGATCCAGACTGACACACTGAGATCCAGGATTGATGATGATAATAATAATAATTCTTGCATTTGATATAGTGCATTATCACGTCTTTGAGATGTCTTAAAGCGCTTCACAGAATATACTGTAAATTGTCTCTATATTTTGTGGGTGAAATACGGAAGGCAATTGCGCACAGCAGTGTCCCACAAACAGTCGTGGATTGAGTGACCAAATTCTTCTTATTTATTTGTTCCGTTTTTGGAAGGGATTATTACTGCCAGAAAAACGATCCGCCGATCGACTAACAACCAGGTTCCTACTTACTACTAGCTAAACTGAGGCATGTGGAGTAAGGAAACATACCCAATGTTTTGCCCTGCCGGGAATCGAATCCAGGTCCTCTCGCTGACGAGGCGAGTGCCCTAACCACCAAGCTACGGGACTCCACAATAGCTGCCTTGCTGTGGATAGTTCCAAGTGTAACTTTCCTGGCATCCACTGTCTTCAATCCAGGTTTGTTTTCCGAATCTCTTACCTTGGAGAAAGGTAGCAGCCCCAGATCAGACACTTATTTTGTCTGGCTTTAATCAGGAGCTTGTTTTCTCACCGCAGTAACCCATCTTCCCATAAGATCAGAGGACTTGTAAAAGCGGGAACGCCTTTTCTGAAGAGAGCAGCATTTGTCACCATTTACGTGAGTATCTGAGAAATTCAGGGACTATGAATAGGAGATTATTAACGTTCGCTCCCTGGTCTTAATGGGACTGCTGACAATTCTGAGTTATAGATTAGAACACCAGACCTGCTGGAGTTAGGGTGGGGAACAGGGAAGGCCACAGCAGAGATTTTAGGGTTCCGTCTGGTGTTAGATGCGTTAGCGACGACTGCCCGTCATTGCCAAGAAGAATAGTGGCAAATAAGTCACAAGTCACCACCGAACTTGTGATGGGAAAAGTTGCCCGCAAGAGTTCAACTAGCAGCAGATGAAACATGACAGGCAGTGGGGGAGTGACTGGACAGGCAGTGGGGGAGTGACTGGACAGGCAGTGGGGGAGTGACTGGACAGGTAGTGGGGGAGTGACTGGACAGGCAGTGGGGGAGTGGGCCATTCTCCACACATTTATAACCTTTCTGCGCAAGTGTCCAATTCACACTGGCTGGACAGCAACACAAGTTTACAGTCCTGAGCATCAATACCAGGTCAGAATCAGTGTGGGTTCCCTTCCACTCAGCGCATTGTATTCGTTGCCTCTCTGTGACCAGGACCAGGATTAACTTTTCATGGGCGGAGCCCAAAAAGATTTGTGGACTCGTTTTTCACTTGCTCTGTTTAAACGTAATGGGCCCAGTAGCAGACTGTCTCCTGATCGAGCCTGGGATTGTGCGGTAAAATAAGGGTGGAGATTCGTGAGTGGGGGGGGCACTTGGAAAATTTCCCAAATTTCCTGCATAGCCAACGACTGTTAGTGCCATTGTTAATCCTCCGCGGCCTGTGACCATTGTGAACCGCAAGATAATGGTGCTTTTCCGACTGATCCTTTGCTTCTTTTCCTGAAGGTGGTTGCCATTTTGTTTTTCCGAGTGTGGATCATGGGAGGGTCAATGCCCAACTTCTCCGAACAGGACAATCCAGCCTCATTCTCACCTCACCTGCTGACCAGGTAAGCTGCTTCTGGAAGGCTGTGTGTTGCCCGTCTGTATAGGACTCACCGCAGAGCAAGTCCTGTCCTGTGTGCAGTTCGCTGACTTGATTCCTGTGCTTGGTTTGCTGGTTTTCATGTGTCAGCCTGCTCAGTTTGTAGAACTCTTGCCTCTGGGTTGGAAAGATTGTGGGTTGAAGCCCCACGTCAGAACTCACAATCTAGGTTGAAGCCAGGTGGCATTGTCAGAGGCACTGTCCTTCAGATGAGACCTTAAACCAAGGTCCCATCTGCCCGTTCGGGTGGATGTTAAAGATCCTGTGCTATGATTTGAAAAGAAAAGAGTTTCCCCTGTGCCCTGGCCAAAATTGGTCATTCTCTTTATTGCTCTTTGTGGGAACATTGCTGTGCATATTAGATATCGTATTGGCCTAGAAATATAGTTACTACTCTTCACAGAAAATCCTGTACAGCCTGAGATCTTGGGACGTTAAAATAATTCCTGCCTGCCAGTTCAGGTCGACATTAAAGATCGCACGGCTCTATTTGAAAAGAGAATGGAGTCCTGCCCCCAAATAAAATCACTCACTTCATGGAGGAGATCCTAGACTTTTTTGTGTCAAAGATTGAAAATATCCACTTGGCTACATCCTCTTCCTCTACTTCCCCTTCTGCACCCCCAGACCATCTACACCACCCCCTCCTTCCATCACAGCCCCTACCACTCCCCCCTCCCTACATCCCCTTGCCCCTATTACTCCCTCCCTCAGAACAATCATCTTCCAGATGAAGCCCAGCACCTGCTGCTTAGACCCCTTCCCCACCCAGCTGCTGGTCACCCAACTCCCCCTCCTCTCCCCGCTGTTGGCCGAAACAGTCAACCAGCTGCTCTCTTCAGGTTCTGTTCCTCTCCCCCTTAAAAGAGCTGTCATCATTCCGTTCCTCAAAAAAAAATCCGTGACCCTTCTAACCTAAAAAATTGCTGATTTCCAACCTGCCTTTCCTTGCCAAAGCTCTGGAATGCGTTGTCGCTAACCAGCTTTGCTCTTCCCTCCCTCCTTGAGCCCCTCCAGTCTGGTTTCTGCCCTGCCCATAGCACAGAGCCAGCGCTTGTCAAGGTCACAAGTGACATCCTCTCTCTGTGTGACCAGGGCTCTCTATGCCTCATTATCTCTTGGACCTCTGTAGCATTCAATACAGTCGATCACGCCATCCTTATCCACTGCCTGTCCTCCCTCATCCACCTCAGTGGAACCACATCAGCCTAGTTCGAGTCCTACCAAACAGACGGCCTTCACTTTATCTCCTCAAACAGTTTCTCTTCCTGCCCCCACCCGTCACCTGTACCCCAGGGCTCCATTCTTCATCCTGGCAATTTCATCTGCATACATGGGGTAAACTTCCATATATATGTGGATGACACACAAATCTGCTTCTCCAGCGGCGACTCCGGGTCTGCCGATGTTCTGTCAGTGTGTCTGGTGGACATCAGGGCCTGAATGAGTGAAATGTTGTCAAGATGAAAGCTATACTCATTGGCTCCCGTCAACGTCTTCTATCTTGCGGCTCTGATCTCCTCAACCTCTCTGGCTTATTCTTCAGAATTACTGGACCAGTGCACAACCTAGGCGTCAGGTTCGACCCACAGCTGTCCTTCCTTTCTCACATTCGGTCCCTGACCAGGACCACTTTTCTTCACCTCTGCCACATTGCCCACCTCCAACCGTACCTTACCCCAGATACAGCCAAAACACTCGTCCATGCGTTCATCACCTCCCGACTCGACTTCTCAAATGCCCTTTTGCCGGTCTCCCCAGCTACACCATGCACAGGATCTAACTGATCCAAAAGTCAGCCACACGCATAATCACCTGTACTAAATACCATATCACCATCACACCAGTTCTAACCACGCTCCCCATCATCGAATGGATCAAGTTCAAGATCCTCACACCCGTTTTCAAATCCCTTCATGCCCTGGTACCTCTCCAACCTCTTACCCCCCAAATCCGCTGCCTCCGCTCGACTAACTTCTGCACGTTCCTCGTGCCCTCCGTTCCACCATCAGTGGCCGTGTTTTCAGCTACGGTGCCCTGAATGCTGTTCCTGTTTCTCTCCACCTTGCCCCTTCCTTCTCCAACTTCAGTTCACGCCTGAAGACCTTCCTATTTGATCGTGCCTCCCCAGGCCCCTGGTTTGGCGTTGTGCTTCGCCACTATCAAGCGCTCTGGGACACTACCCGGTGTGAGGAACGCTATATAAATGCATGTTGTTGCTGTGGGACATTGCTGTTTGCAGACTGGCTGCTGCATTTCACCCACAAAACACACAGTCACTTCACTTAACACTCTATCCTGTGAAGTGCTTTGAGACTTCTTGACAACGTGATAAGACTCTATATAAAATACAAGAATTATTATTACTAATGATAGTCCTTACATTTGGTTTAGCAACTTTTGTGTCGGGAGGATAACTTGAAGCGTTTCACAGGATATGAAGTAAGGTGGAATGACTGTGAGTTTTGAACAGCTTATAGGAGGCTTGTTCTAATTAAATATTTTTGCCGTTTGTCCTGCAGATTTCTCACATACTCCTACCTGCTGGTCTTTAACGCATGGTTGCTATTAGCGCCGATAACCCTGTGCTACGATTGGCAAGTGGGGAGCATTCCTCTGGTGGAGTCCTTGTGGGACGCACGAAACGTGGCCACAGCAGCATTTGTCCTGGGCATTCTCCTGCTGACCTTCACCTGCCTTCTGTCTGCCCAGGTCAGTGTGGGAGGCTTTGCAGGTTAGGGGAAAGATAGATGGTTCAAGTCCTTTTGGTCCAAAAGCCTTCGTAAGGGATTGAGGAAGAGAGTTTCGGTGGGTTGTGGCTGAAAGCGTGGCCACCAATGGTGGAGGGGCGAGGGACAAACAGGAGGCCAGAGCCAGCCAAGCGGAGAAAGTGGATGGTGAAGTGGGGGATAAGTAGATCGGATAATTTAGGGAGGTGCAAGGGCATGAAGGGAATTGAAAACAAGTGAGAGGATCTTGAAATTGATCAGTTCGGTAACTGGGAACCAGTGGAGCCTAGCAAGGACTGGTTTGATGGGGGGTCCATAGTTTTGTGTGGGTGAGTATCCAGGTGGTGGAGTTTTGGATTACTTGAATTTTGTGTATGGTGAAGCGGGGGAGACCAGTGAGCAGGGCATTGAAATAGTCCAGCTGGGAAGTGACGAAGGCGTAGAGCAAGGGTTTTGGTTGCGTTGGTTGTGAGGTACTGACGGAGGCGGGCAAAGTGATAGAGGTGGAAAAAAGCGGTCCTGGTCAGGTAATGGATGTAGGGTAGAAAAGAAAGTTGGGGATCGAACCCGACGGCTAATTTGCGCACGGGTTTGGAGAGTCTGAGGGACAGCCCAGGGAGAATGAGGAGTTCAGACCTGCAGGAGAGAAGGCGTTGACGGGAGTCAAAGAGTGTGCCTTCCGTCTAGCTGGCATTCAGCTGCAGGAAATTTACACTCCTCCAGGCCTTGATGTCCATCAAACACGCTGACAGAACATCAGCAGGTTGGAAGTTGCAGCTGGAGGAGGAGAAGTAGATTTGGGTGTCATCTGCATACATCTAGAAGTGGACCCTATGTCTGCGGATGACATTGGCAAGAGAGAGCCTTTAGATAAGGAAAAGAAGGGGACCAAAGGTGGAACCTTGAGGTACCCCGCAGGTGACCGGACGGAGGTGGGAGGAAAAAACATCTGCTGGGATGTATTGTTGGCAGTTTATTAAGTAGGACTCGAACCACGCAAATAGGGCCCCACTGAGATGGATGAGGGAGGCAGTGGAGGAAGATGGTGTGATCGACTGTGTTGGAAAGGTCCAGGGGAACGAGGAGGCAGAGGTAGCCCTGGTCACAGAGAGAGAGAGGATGTCATGATAATCCTCACATTCGTGCCATGTCACATCGTCGAAACTGTTTACAGAGCTTCCAAGAGGTTTTACTGTGAAGTACGGTGACTGTTTTATAGGCAAACGTGGTTTAACCTCTCATTTGTGAGCCCTGTCTTGTGGCATATTGTGGCCTTTCAGCATTAATAAGAATATTCCGTGCATTTGGTAGAGCACTATTAACATCAAGAGATGGCGCAGAGCACTTCACAGGATTTACTGTAAAGTGTAATACCTGCATTTATAAGCGAGCACAGGAGCCAATTTGCACACAGGAATGTCCCATATACAGCTATTGAGTGAGTCACCAATGTTATCTGGGGGATTATTGAGTCAGGACACTTAGAGAGACTTCCTTGACTTTTTGAATAGTGCTATCTGAATAGGCAGATAGGAACTCAGCTTAACATCTTAACATCTCATAGTAACTCCCAACAATGCAGCACTGGAGTGCCAGCCTTGACTGAGCTCAAAGTCCCGCTGTGAGCCTTAAACTCACAACTATGTGGACTGGAGGGGAGAATGCTCCTTGCTGAGCGAGGCTGGAGACCAGCTTCTAAGTGCAGGTGGCATTCACATCAGAAACATTTTGTCAGTTTGGAAAGTGGAAAAAAAATCATTGGATGGAAACCATCTGGAAATGTCTTGTTTGAAAGAGTTCCACTAACATTCCTCTTCACTGCCTCCAGTCACATTTCTGTCAAGCTCCACCACTGCTGAGCGCTCCAAGTTGCTACCCCCAAGTGAAACGTGCTATATCAGTGGAAGCTGTTGTTGTTGATATTGGAGACATTAACTGGGAGAGTCCTTGTAAACCCATTCACTGGACTGTTGACTCCGTTGAGCTGATAGTCTAGGCTGACACTCTAGAGCAAGAGCTCCCGTCTCTTTCGGTTGAGATGTCAAACGGAGTAAAATCTTGTCTGACTGTTACGCAGACGCGACCAGTGAGTGCTGGGAGCACGGGACTAGCGGGCAGTGACTGGCACGAGGGTCAAAGGCTCGCTTGACAAAAGAGGGGGTGCGAGGTAGGCCACGGGCGGGCACCGGCGGGGTGAGGCAGGCCATGGGCAGAGCAGGGCCACTTGCTTGTCCAGACGTGGAGACGGAATTTCAAATCTGAACCACGGGAAACGAGCGACCGCCGAGATCACATGGGAGCGAGTGACCGCCGAGGCTACGGGTGGATGAATGCTGACCTCGTGCTTCCGGTCTCTGCGTGCGCATTTTGGCTGCTGCCCCGAACTGAGCCACTCCCTCTGAAAATATTCCTCCGAAAGGCAAATATCCCTTCCCCCTCACTCAGCCATACCCTCTTCAACTCTCCCCTCACCTCAACAACAATCATTTCTCCCCCACGACCCCAAATCCACCCTATAACTCCCCACCCCACCTCCCCACCTACCAGCAAACCTATAAGCATTTTCCTCCAAAATGTCCGCTCCCTTTCCAATAAAGCCCTTACTATCCCTGACCTCCTCCTGACATTGATATTCTTGGGTTTACAGAAACCTGGCTCACCCTGGTGACCTCGTCCCCCTCGTTGAAGCCTCCCCTCGTGGCTACACTTTTCACCACACTCCAAACAACGTGACAGCAGGATGCCCTCATCTCCCAAGCTTCCCTTGGCCTCTCCCCCTATTCCTGTGGCTATTTCTCCTCCTTTGAGCACCTCACCCTCTGTTGAAGACGGTAGCTTTGGTCTACATCGCTGTACCCCCATCTCACCAGTTCTGGCCAGGCTCCACTGGCTCCCCATTACTGAACTGATCGACTTCAAGATCCTCACACTCGTGATCAAATCCATTCACTCCCTGGCACCTCCCTACCTCTCCCACCTCCTCACTCCCCAATCCAGCACCCGGTGCCTCTAATTGACTGGCTGTTTGTGGGACATTGCTGTGCACAAATTGACTCTAGCTTTGGCCTACAAAATACGCAGTCACTAATTCTGTAGTGAATCCTGTAAAGCGCTTTGAATCACGTGATATTGCGCTGTAGGTGTGTCAGCCTGACTCAGTGATAGCACTCTTGCCTGAGTCAGAAGGTTACGGGTTCGAGACATACGTCAGAACTTGGAATCACACAGTCCAAGCTGACACTCCAATGATTGGAGTGCTGGAGGTGTGTTGCATTGTCAGAAGTGCCATTCTTCAGATGAGACGTTAACCGAGGTCTTGTCTATCTTTTCAGATAGACATTAAAGATCCCACTTTTGAAAAGAAATGGGAGTTTCTCTCTCTTTCGGTGTCCTGGCCTTTTCGAGTAGTGCCAGGGCATCTTTAACATCCACTGGAACAGTGAGACGGGACCTCGCTTTAACATCTCATTCGAAAAACAGATAGATATTCAATCAAGAAACGTTTATTTCGTAGGTTGGCCACCGCAGCTGTATTTAATTGTGTTCTTCAATGGAATTGTCACGCTGTTATGCACTTCCCCCACCCATGATCTGTTCCCACTTCACCAGGATTCCCTTCCTCCTCCACGGGGCCGGTCTCCAATTCCAGCCATTCCCAAGAAACAGAGAGTCCGACGGAACAAATCCATGACAATGATCCAGAAAAGTCATGAGATCTCGTAGCTTGAATGGGAACTTGTATTCCTTGACACTGAAGAAATTAATCACAGTCTCATTAAGTCTTGTTGCTTACAAAGAGATCTCGGTCGCTCACTTGTATTTAATAAGAAGGGCGCTCCAGGCTACCTATCTTCTATCAGCCAGCCACTCAATTACTGAGAAATATTCTTTAGCAAATTACATTTCACATGCCTGCCTTTTTCCTGACTTCTTATTAATAATTCTCATTCTTGCTCTCACTGGATTCTTTGCCTGATGTTGGAAGAGTTTCTCAATAACTACTTCAAGGTTTTTCTTTAAGTGCTCCAAACGCTTAGAATGAGACAGGAAACCGAGGTCCCGTCTGCCAGTTCACATGGATGTTAAGTGCTCCGGGATGCTACTCGAGTGAAAGGTGCTATATAAATGCAAGTTGTTGCTGTTTTTGTTGTTGTTAAAGATCCCCTGGTGTTATTCAAAAAGAGACTTATTCAAGGCTGAGACTGATAGATTTTTAAAAAATAGAGGGATTGGGGGATATGGGGAGAGGGCAGGAAATTAGAATTAGGTCAGAAGATCAGCTATGATCTTATCGAATGGCAAGGCAGGCTCGAGGGGGCGAATGGCCTACTCGTGCTCCTAATTCTTATGTTCTTAGAAGGGAGTTTCTCCTGGTGTCCTGGCTAAAAATTCCTCCAAATAAAATATCGTCACTCACTCCATAGCTGTTTGTGGGACATTGCTGTGTGTGCAAGTTGTTGTTAAATCTGGGGATGCAGTGAGGCGCAGGATTCAGTCAGACCATGTCTCATCTGGTGTTGACTCCCTGTTCTTTCTCTTCCTCAGAGGCTGGAACACAGGGAGATTCTGGTTGGTTTGCTGTTCCTGGCACTGCCTTTTGTACCCGCCAGCAATCTGTTTTTCAGGGTGGGTTTTGTGGTAGCTGAAAGGGTTCTGTACATGCCCAGGTAAGAAACTTTGGACTATCTAATGTGGATTCTGGTAGCGTAGTGGTTAGTGAGCTCGTCTCACAAACGAGAGTACCTGGGTTTGATTCCCGAATGAGGCAAAACTTTAGGGTAGTTTCCTTACTCCACACATCTGTTTATTTAGCAGTAAGAAAGACCCTGTAGTTCATTGATTCAGTCAATCCACTTGACAATATATCCTGTGAAGATCTTTGAGACATTGCAATGGCATGATAAAGTGCTATATCATACACAAGGATTATTATCAGTTCCATTGGAGTTGTTTACGCTGCCTGTCGTTCTGCCCCAGGGAGCAGAGCTGAACTCAGTGGTGGCTGGTAGGGTGGAGAGCAGCCAAACCCTTGGCCTTTCAGTTGCATCAGAATTATTGTGAGAGAGCCTCAAGTGGACAGTAGGAGGCTGGGCCTTTTACAGGAATCCGCAGGCTGAGGTTCAGCGATGGCTTTTCAGTCATTTGTTGGTCAACTGCTCACTGTCTGGCGCAGAAACAATCAGAAGAACGCAACGAGTCTCCAAATCGTCGCTAGTTATTGAAAGACAACCACAGTGACAGCTCAGCTGCCTAGGGGTTCCTTGGCCTTCCAATGCCCCTCACCCCGCCAGCACTGAATGGTGCACCGCAGCCGGACAGGCTATCAATAGAGGGAAACATTAGGCGGGAGCACATTTTACTGTATGTGTGTTCGGTCCAGTCCAGAACCCGATACCAATTTTAGGGGGATGGTAGTCGATTGGGGTCTCTTGGTACTCGGCTTTCCTTCCCTGTTCCCATTCACGATTCCATTCACATTCGCTGCGTCGCTTGTGTTCTAAGATTCAATTCTGATCCTGAAGTTTTTAGTGTGTGATTTTGCCTAACAGAGGCAGGGACGAGCGAACGAGGGAGGGAGGGAGAGAGCAGCTTCTGCATTAAACCCGGGTGGTTGATAAGATGTGTGTTCCGGTGCGGGAAGAAAGTGTTTTGTTTCATATGTCTGCCTTTCACTCCAGCATGGGCTACTGTATCCTGGTGGTGCATGGAGTGAAGCGGTTGTGTGCGGTGCTCAGTAAGTGGGGAGCCTCTATCGTGATGCTGTCCACCTTGCTCCTACTGGGGCTATTTTTCTGGAAGACAGTGAGACAGAATGAGGTGTGGCTGTCCAGGGAGTCCCTCTTCAGGTGAGATGAGACTGTTAAAATTCAGGACCTATCACTCGCAGAGGTGGTTAAAACGTTACTCTAGCACACATTGACACACACATTCACGTACAACAAACTCTTGATAACTTGTCACTCCCAGCAGAAAGGGCTCAGCGACAAGTTATCCAGAGTGCAGGTTAAGTATGTGTGTAAATAAATGCGGCCAGGACATTGACAGTATGATGACTGAAGTGGTAGGGGGGAAGGAGAGTGATTGAAGACATGTCGAAGAGGAGGGTCTTGAGATAGATCTTGAAGGAGGCAAGGGAGGGGACGGAGCAGAGGGACTGTGGGATGGAGTTCCAGAGGGTGGGGCAGAGTGGCCCGACTGCTGTTGGTGGGATAAGTGAGACAGAGACTTGAAGCAGGCCGGAGCCCACTGAGCAGAGGGAGAAGGCAGGTTGGTAGGGTTTAAGGAGGTCACAGAGGTAGGGGGAGCAAAGCCATGGAGGACTTTGAAGGTGAGGACCAGGATCTTGAACTGTATCCTATGTGGGAAGCTAGTGGAGTTGGGTGAGGATGGGGGTGATAGAGTTGCGGAGCCTGGCACGGGCTGCAGAGTTTTAGCTGATCTGCAGCCTATGGAGAAATGATTGGGGAGGCCGACAAGCAAGGAGTTTGCATAGTCAAACCTGGAGGTTATGAATGCATGTATGAGGGTTTCGGTGGCCTTTGGTGTCAGACAATGGCAGAGCTGTGCGACGTTGCGAAGTGGGGTAAGCAGAGTGGGTCATGGCTTGGATATGGGGTAGAAAGGATAGTCATACAAGACAGCAAGGTTCTGGACTGGCTTAGTAAGATGGAGTGTGCATCCTTGGATGGTGATGCTGTCAGTGCCTGAGGTGTGGAGAGGCTGACAGGAGCCAATCAGAAGGGTCTGGGTCTTGTTGACGTTCAACAGAAGAAAGTTAGCTCTCATCCAGGTCTTGATGTCTGACAGACATTCTGTCAGGACAGCAGTGGTCCTGGAGTCAAGTTTGGAGGCAGAGAGGTACAGTTTGGTGTCATCCGCATACATGTGGAACTTGACCCCATGTCTATAGATGATGTCGCCAAGAAGGAGCAGATAGATATTGAAGAGGAGGGGACTAAGGACAGAGCCCTGAGGAATGCTGCACAAAATAGTGCGGGGGCTAGAGTAGAAGCCGTTCGTGGAGATGAAGTGGAGACGGGGTGAGAGATAGTATCTGAACCATTCAAGGACAGAGCCATGAAGGTTGAGGTTAGCGAAGAGGCGGTTGTCAACAGCATCGAAGGCAGCAGAGAGGTCAGGGAGGATGAGGAGGCAGAGGGTGCCCTGGTTGCACATAAACAAAATGTTCATCACTTTGACCAAAGCCTTTTCTGTGTTGTGTTCATTTACATGCACATAAATGCACACGCATTCACGAGGTAAACATGCTCATGCATGCAAGTATGCACATACACATGCATAAATTGCACACAAATGTACACCTATGTGGATGCATCCACATTCCCATATAAACACAAGCACATATAAATATATACACAAACACACATGCAGATATGCAGACATGCATACATGCACATTCATAAGGATGCAGACACAAACACGCATGCATGCACCACATAGATAAGCATATACACAAGCACCTGCATATGTGCCAACACAGGTGTATGCACATGTGAACACACATACATGTGCACGTACGCTGAACCATCTACACACTTGTGTGTAAGCATACGCATGCACACAAATAGGAATATGCACACACGTGCATGCACAAATTGCATCCATGCACATAATGATTCACACAAACGTGTGCATGCACAAACTTGTGGACACATCTGTACATGGTTACACATATGCTAATGATGTGCCCTGATTTAGCTGTTGAGAACCCAGGGGAGAGCTGGGCTCTCCCACTCACACAATGTCTTTACCGTCCGGACGATCGAGTGTGAACTAGCACCACGATGGCTGGTGGATTTTGTGTAAAAGCTGAGTGACACTGTGGGAAATAATTGCAGATGTTGTTGAGTGCAACACAAGAAAGAAACTTGCACTCATTGGTGAATGGAAAAGTTAATTCAAACTTGGCCTGGCGTTGTCATTGTGACACTCTCTCTCTCTCTCTCTCCTTTTCCCTCTCCCCCCCCCCACCCCTCTCTCTAATTTGTAAGGGCTGGAGTTCAGACACTGCCACTCAATGCCAAGGTGCACTATAATTACGCTAACTTCCTGAAGGACCAAGGCCGCCAGAGTGAAGCAATATATCATTATAAGACAGCCCTCAAGTAAGTGTGTGAGATGTGAGCACCGTGAGACTGGCTTGTCTTTTCTTTTGAGCTGAAACATCTCTCTGTAACAAAGGGAGTCTGTGTGTGACTAAGACCCTGTGTGAGCCAAAGAGGTGTGTCTCTGATCAGAGTCTGCAGGCCCAAAGCAATTTCTCGGCCACTCGCCAGAACTTTGTATGCCCTCCTGATAGGGAACATAAAAGTAACCGTGGCGACACCCTTCTTTCCCCATTTACAAGGGAGGAGTTCTTCCAACCTTCAAGCCGGTTCAGACCAAGGCAATGTGTCGCTTGCTTGTGGAGTGCTGTAGCATAGTGGTTAGTTAGCGTGCTCGCCTTGCAAGTGAGATGACTCCTGGTCAAAACAAAACCTTGGACAAGTCTCCTTGCACCACATGCCTCTGTTTACCCAGGAGTAAGTAGGAACCCGGTTGTTAGATGATTGGCGAATCGCTTTCTGGGGGGTAATAATCCCTACAAAAAAAACCGACTTTGTGGAACACTGCTGTGTGGAATTGGCTGCCATGTTTTGCCCACAAAATACAGTCAATCCACTTCACATATAAATGACGTGATAAGGCACCATATCAAATGAAAGGAATATTATTATCACCCTCTTTTCACTTTGCGATATCAAATGCTGTCTTTGATACATCACCTCTAACGACAACAACAATGTGCATTTATGTTGGGCCGTTTATAGAGTCTCAGAGCGCTTAACAGGGGTGGAGCTTGATGCCAAGCTGGGGAGAGGAGGAAGGTGACCTTAAGCACAGTTGAAGAGGAAAGTCTTCAGATGCGATCTGAAGACACACATCGAAGTGGAGGGATGAGTCAGGGAAAGTCTCAAAGTGCATCACTACCTTTCTGTAATATGTAGAGACCCCATGTTTCACAGACAAACCCTGCAGCCAGTTCAAACAGCTGCAGAAAGAATGACCAATATCGTTGTTGAGTGTCTGGACGCTCCCCATACTGGGTGTCAGACTGCGACCATCACCCTGAATGTGTCAGGGAGGCCGGTCAGAGTGTTGCTTCCCCCCCCCCCCACCAAACCCATCTAAACTCAGCCAGATTCCCCATTAATCTGCCCTCGGAATGACAAATGAAGGCAGCCTTGGTTTCCCAGCATAATATCGTGGAGTCCTGTAGCTCAGTGGTTAGAGCACTCGCTTTGCAAGTGAGAGACCTGAGTTCAATTCCAGGCAGGGCGAAACCTTGGGCAAGTTTCCTTACTCCACACGCCTAATAATAATCCCTCCAAAAAAACAAAAACAATAATAAATTGGTCATTTTCAATCTACGACTGTTTGTGGGACATTGCTGTGCGCAATTGGCTGCCGCGTTCACCCACAAATATACAGTCAATTCACTTTACAGTGTGTTCTGTGAAGCGCTTTGGGACGTCCTCCCGACGTGAAAAGCGCTATATCAAATACAAGGATTATTATTATTATTATTAATATAATAATAATAAACTTAATAATTTAGTGAATTGTCAACGGACTCTGTTAAAACCTGGTTGATTCTTCCTAAACTTAGCCGCTCAGAAAGCTGAGCAGCCCAATGTCTCTATCCCCCCCTTTAATAACACAGAGGCCTTCTCCCACAATTTTAGTCCCTGAATGCAGATGGTGTACGTGCATGTTCACTGTGACAGTTTATTGTAGCTGTCTCCTTGACATCAGGCTTATGAAATCCCTTGTCACTCAACTACATCCTTCCTCACCACAAATCTACCCCACCCCTGTGCTCGCCCCCTGTGCACAGCTAACTCAGACCTGCTGCACCTCCTCACCACCATCACAGGCCAAGCCTTCAGCAACTGTGTGCCTATCCTTGGGAAATCCTTTCCTCCATCCTTCCGTCTTGCCCGCTCTGTCTGTTTAAGTTCCACTGAAAACTGTACCTCTTCAACTTCGCCTATCATCACCTGCCATGATGAGTGCATTGGACTGAGGCATCTGTCTAACCTGGTCTTTGTGAAGCGCTCTGACGTGAAAGGTGCAATATAGTAACAATCATAAACCTTGTATTTGGTATAACGCCTTAGCACATCATTGAAGTGTCTCAAAGTGCTTCAGAGTATATTGTAAAGTGGACTAACTGTATTTTGTGGGTGAAACGCAGCAGCCGTTTGCACACAGCGGCATCCCACTCTCATGTATTGAATGATGATTTTTTTGGATGGATTATTACCCCGATAAAGCAATCCGCCAAGCAACAATCATGTTCTTATTTATTGCTAGGCAAACAGTGGAGTAAGGAAAGTTGTCTGAGGTTTTGCCCCACCTGGGAATCGAACCCAGATCCTCTCGCTTGCAAGGCGAATACGCAAACCACAATGCTATGGGACTCCAATGCAAGTTATCGCGTCACCATTTGTAAGACAGTGTGTGTCAGCGGTGGAGCGTGCTGAACAGGCGCGATGCTAACCCTTTCTTCTCTTGGCAGGTTGTACCCACGTCACCCCAGCGCACTCAACAACCTTGGCACTTTGACCAGAAACGTATCGGAGGCTGAGATTCACTACAGACAGGCCCTGAAGCTGAACCCCCAACACAATCGGGCTCTCTTCAATCTAGGAAACCTTTACAAGTAAATATCTTGTTGCTGACTCAGTGGCAAAAGTGCAACTGACTGAGCCAGACTGACATGGTTGTGGGTAGTTTCGCTCTGAAGGACTGGGTGAGGGTTCATTGGCAGCATTCTAAAATGATTATAATCCTTATCACCTCAAAAGCTATCAAAGCTTGTCAGACTTTTCTGTAAGGTGCAATGACTGTGTATTTTGCGGGTAGATGTGGCAGCCAACTGCAGACTTCACTGATCCTGCCTTTCTTCAGCGGAGTCCACCAATTTCCACCGTTGCTTCCAATCTCATTACATCTTGCTCAAACCCATTGCTCTGTACTTGGGGTCTCAGTCACACAACTTTGATGCAAATCACTCTCCCTGCTGGTGTGTGTTTGTGTGTGGATGTGGGGCTTATTGAACTGGCTCCAGTATGATGACATGCTTGGTAACAGAATGTCAGATTTACCCCAGTAATAATTCAGTAAAATATTTGTCTACCTGTTTCTCTTTCTCTCCCTCTCTTTCTCTCCCAAACATACACTCACTCTGTCTTTCTCTAACACCTCTTGCTCACTCATAACTGGAGTCCTGGCTCCTGGACAAGAGCCAACTTCCTCCAGTTCAATGTTGCAAGACAGAGGCCCTCCTGCTTGGCTCCTGGCAATGCTTCATCACCTCAGCCGCTGACACTATCACCATTCATGGCCGCATTCGTGCCGTGACCCGTTCTGCTTTTCCACATCTCCGCAACATTGCCCACCTCTGCTACGGCCTCTCACCGGAGGCCGCCGAGACCCTGATCCATGCTTTCTTTACGTCCCGGCTTGACTGTGCCAACTGTCTGCTCTCTGAACTTTCCAACTCTTCCCTCCACAAGCTGCAGATTATTCAGAACTCTGCAGCTCGTGTCCTCTCCCTCATCAGGTTCCGGGAACCTATCACCCTGCTCTTGCCCAGCTTCATTGGCTCCCCAACCCTCAGAAAATCGAGTACAAAACCCTCATTATTCCCTTTAAAGCCCTCCAGTCTTGCTCCCCTCTTCCTCTCCGACCACATAATCCCATATCAGCCTGTCCGCACCCTCTGCTCGTGGCACACTGGTCTGCTTCAGGTTCTCCACACTTCCCACCCCACCATTGGTAGTCAGGCATTCAACATCTCTGTCCCCGAACTCTATCCCGCAGTCTCTCCACCTCACTCCCTCCTTCGAATCCCATCTGATAACCTTCCTATTCGATCATGCCTTTGGCCACCCTCCCACCCCCACTACTCCTGACCTCCTCCCGTTCTGACCCCAACTCCCAGCTCGGGTCCAAAACCCCTGATTGTCCAGCACCCTGGGCCGTCTATCCGACATGAAAGTCACTATACAAGTGTAATTTGTTGTTTTTGTCTTATAGCTTTCTAAAGGGTTAACATTGCGCCTGTTAGGACACTCCCTTCGTAAGTAAGAGAACTTGGGTTCCTGAATCAGTGGGTCTACAATACTTGGAAGGACAGACCAGCCACTGGGACAGGGAATCATCCCAATAGGCTCCTGTTAACCCTGCAAAGTCAAAGCCCTACCGGTAGGGTGGTTCTAGCAAGATATGCGGTTTTAGCTGGTTAGACTCCAGCAGTGCCCCAACGCACACTCTGGGGTCCCCAAGCCTTGGCTCTTGCCAACCTGTGCCAAATACTTTCTGAAATTATGTAAGAATGATGTGTCGCTCTATTCCAACAATCTATCGGATTTCCATATGTTGGTGAAATATATGAAATTCTCAGCTTGGTTTGGATACTCTTAAACATGGTGATGCATTTCTGCATTTGTCACACCCGGCTGACCCCCAAAAAATCTGTCTCACTCACCGTCAGTCTCTCTTTAACACTCTCTCTCATGCTCACTCACACTCTTGAGTCTCGATGTTTGTTTCTGTGCAGAACGGCAACACGTGAGATATTTCGCCCATAAAATTTACAGTCGATTCACTTTACAGTATATTCTGTGAGGCGCTTTGAGACATTTCGAAGACGTGATAAGGCGCTATATCAAATGCAAGGATTATTATCATCATTTCACGCAGCGAGAGCATCTCCAGTAACCGCGGCTTCCTGTTTGGTTGTGCAGATCCCAGAGGAGATGGGCAGAGGCAGAGCACTTACTGAGGGACTCCATCTCGTATGGCCCCCAGTTCGGAGACGCCTTCTCCAGCCTCGCAGCCCTGCTGATTGAGCAGGTGAGTACCAGAGCGTTCCCCCACCACAGTGCATATGCAGATCGTTTGTGTCTGGGCATCATATGGTATACGATCAATATAGCACCTAGTAGCAGTGGTACAAATACAGCGTAGGTTTCCTCAAATAACACCAGGGCAGGCAGGTAATAGACTTTAGGATAGATTGGCTAGGTTTTACTGGACATTTAAGAGGGAACCTAAACAAGGGTTTGATAACGTTAGCGTAAAATCTCTGTTGGTGGGGAGTCTGTAACCAGGATACACAAGTATAAAATAGTGACTTAGGGGAACTCAGAGAAAATTTAGGACAAACTTCTTCACGCAGAGAGTAGTGAACTTGTGGAACTCACTGCCCAATAAAATCCCTTATAAAAGAAAAGAATGTGGTCACTCAATCCACGACTGTTTTGGGACCTTGTATTGTCACATCTTTGTCCATCATGGTCTCTGTGCTATCACGTATATATCTGCCAACAAGAGAATATTTAAAAAGTATTTATAGAATTTCAGGCCCAATGCTTAATATTCACCACACTGAGAGTTTGCGTTTCAGTTTGTACGGTTGTGTGTATGGGAGAAGGAGCGCTGTCAAAGTCTCAAATTTGCACTTTACTTTCAAAGTTCTGTAAGTTCTTATTTCTTTACTCTGGACACATTTAAGCGTACCCTTTCCAATTTCATGCCACAACCTTGTGTAAAATGCGTTCCGGAGGCAGCATGCTGCTGTGAGATTTTAAGGGGGTGGATTGTGTTTAAGAAGACCGCCCGGAGCATTGAGATCTAATGAGTTGTGATGATGAAGTGGTGTGCAACAGAGCCATTGACTAACTCTCTGCATTACACTACATATGTGCTGGCCAGTTTCGCATTGTTTCAATATTTCATATTATAATATTTATAAAATATTTTTAAAATATTTATAACTATCATAAATACCAATTATTGAAACAATGGGAAATATTTATAAAAAGATTTTATAAATATTGGAATATTCTCCTGCGGTGAAAGGTGCTATGTATAGTAAATGCAATTTGTTATCGTTGTATCATTAACTGGGCCTCACAATTCCCTCAGTTTACCTGGCCTGTCTCACTCTTATATGAGTGTTTAAACCACTCCAACCCACACAGCACAGCTCAGGTGCAAACTCTTGACTGTTCAGCACCCTGGTACAACTTCCCGATGCGAAAGGCTCTGTATAAATGCAATTTGCTCTTCTTGTTGTTGCACCACGCTGCATAGGGCTTTGGTTTGCAGGGTTAACGGGAGCCGAGTGGAAAGAGTCCCTGCCCCAGTGAGCTGCAGGTTTCGACCTCACGTCACTCTGGCCCTGAGCAACACAAAATGTCCCAGCTCCAAAGTTTCACTTCATCTTGCCTGTGGGAACAATTTTTCTTACAATTTTAATATCAGAATTGTGGAAATTTCTTATAGGCTGCTCCCATGGCCTTCTGTGGGAACTGCCTATATCACAAGATCTGAAAATTTTGGACCAAATGTTCTCACAGATTAAGACCAGGAGAAATTTCGGGTCTCGAGACTCTGGAATGGAACAAACTCTGGATAAAGGCAGACAGGTTTCAGACCTCACTGGTCATAGAGGCCAGGATTGCCTCTGAGGGTTGTCTCCTTTCAACTCTACCAGGTGGAGACAGCATCTCGAATTCCCCTCAACAATTAACATTTATTTAAGGCCTTTCACATTGGAGGATGTCTCAGAATGCTCCATACAACGGCCTGGGAGTCCGAGCTTGGGCGTGGGGGAAGGGGAGCATTTCCAAAGCCCTGGAGGCTGATGTGATTTATCTCAGAGGCATCGAGAATTGCCTTGAGAACTCCGACTTGCACAACAACTATGGCGTCTTCCTGGTTGTCAAAGGCGAGTGGCAGGATCAGCTTCTCAGTCACAAGCACCACGATAAATTACACATCGGTTTAGGTGTAATGCAGAACATAGGAAATGCTAGACGAATAAAGACCAAGGTCCATCCAGTTCGCCTTCCAAATGCTGGCAGTTGCCTGCACGTGTCAAGTCCTGAACTACTCATATACTGTTTCCCAAAATACTATTTCGAAAAGAAATCTATACAATTTACATTTGAGTGAATTGATACTGTCTTCTTCCACCATCTCTCTAGGGAGCCTGTTCCATGGGTTTACCACTCGCTCACTGAAATAGTGTTTCCACAGATTTGTTTTGAATTTACCCGATTCAATCGTAGGCCATGTGTCCACGTGTGCGAGTGTGAATGTTTGCAGAGGTGTGTATGCTTGTGAGTTCGCAACTGTGTGTAGCTGCATGTGTATGCATGAGCGTGTACGTGCGCCTGGGCAAGCACCTGTACTTGCATGTGTGCATGTGCGTTTATGTGTCTGTGTATGCGTGAGTGTTCGGGGTGGGGCGGGATGTTGAAAGCTTCGCACACAATGAGCCAGAATGAGAATACTATGGTTTCATTTGAGAGGTCTTTGAATTTACAGTCTCCTGACTTCCCAAATTTGTTGTGTTCTTTCCCCCTCTCTGTGAAGGGCCGGCTCCAGGAGGCTGATGTGATCTATCTCAGAGGCATCGAGAATTGCCTCGAGAACTCCGACTTGCACAACAACTATGGTGTCTTCCTGGTTGACAAAGGTGAGTGGCAGGACCAGGTATTGAGGACCTGCTGTGAGCATCCGAAAAGCCGAGACCTGTTATTGGGATTATAATTGTGTTCTAAAGGCCCAGGTGTGTCCTGGGGACTGAAAAAGACCTAAGTTGGAACAAGCTATTACCTTGGTAGCGCTCTTGCCTGTGAGTCTGGAGGCTGTGGGTTCAAGTCCCTTGTTGGGATTTTCAGCTATAGTTCAGGCAGAGACTCCAGTGCAGTGCTCGGGGGCAGTGGGGTGGTTGCTCTGCATTGGAAAAATGTGACACTGGGCTGAGATTTTAAACCAAGACCATGTTTCCGTGTTTTCAGGTGGATGTTAAATATCCTGAAGCATTATTGAGCCGTTTCATCTCCCACACACTCTGGGTGGTGAAAGCTGGCCAGCCTTGAGATAGACCTCACCGTGCTTCTAGCCACTATGCTCCGAGATTCTGGAGTTATCTGCCTGAATCCCTCTTTACCCTTCCTCTTCAACTGTTCCTAAGTCACCTCCCGCTCCCTCGGCTTGGCATCAGGCCACAACTAAGTGTTCTGAAATACTACGCCACATGAAGGGCACTGCGTAAACGCAAATTATTGTTTTTATTTGACTTTTCTGCCTGCTCCCAGAAGAGGGGGAAGGCCGAGCGAGCAAACATGGAGGTTTCCAGAGCAAGTGCACTGTGTGCTGTGTTATTGTTTTACAGAATAAATCTCCTGTGTATTAGCATGGCTCAGTGGTAGCGATCTCGCCTCTGATTCAGAAAGTTGTAGGTTCAAGCCCCACGTAGGGACTTGGAATCACAAAGTCTAAGCTGACACATTAAAGCAGTGCAGCATTGTCGAAAATGCCGTCCTTCGGATGAGACGTTAAACCGAGGTCCCAGCAGCCTGTTCACGTGAACATTAAAGATCCCATGGCACGAGAAGAGAGGGGAGTTTCTCTCTCCCAGTGTCCTGGCCAACAAACTCCCAAATAAAATTGGTCACTCACACCATGGCTGTTTTTAGGACAGTGCTGTGCACAACTGGCTGCCGCGTTTGTCTGCAAATTCACAGTAAATCCTGTGAAATGTTTTGAGATGTCCTTCTGGTGTGATCAGGCTCGATACCAAATGCAAGGGTTATTACTATGTTATTACAGTTTAAATCATTCTGTAGAAGTCATTTCTGGTTTTCAGTGATGGGTGAGCCAGACCAACAACACTGCCACTTTTCTCTTACTTTTCTTAGTATGTTTGAACTTCCTAAAATAGCTACTTTTTGCAAAAGGTTGATATTTTGTTCATCAGGTATTTTGTCAAGCCACTTCTAAATAGTCTTATTAACAGTCCCAATTGCACTGATGATTATAGGAACTATGTTCGTTTCACATTGCCACGTATGTCCGCATTCAACTTGTAGATTGATATACTGTATATCCTGATTTTCTCTGCTTCCTTATTTTGTATGTTATAATCACCTGGATAACTACATCAATACTACAACATCTATTTAGTTCTTTATGATAATATCTGGTTGGTTACAGATTACTGTTCTATCTGCATGTACTTGTGAATCCCAGGTTATTGTGATGTAATTTTTCAATGTCACTTTTGCTGGTTGATGTTCATACCAGTTAGTCTTTACATCAATATCATTATTATTATCACAGGAGATGTGGATGGAGCGACCAGGCATTACCTGAGAGCCATTGGCCTGAATCCCAAGCATCATGTTGCGATGGTGAACCTGGGCCGTCTACTCCGCTCATCTGACAAGAACGAAGAAGCCGAATCCTGGTACAAACGGTGAGCACCGAGACCTTCACTACTGACAGGTCCTGAGCTCGCTCAGTCTAGGCCAGGGGTCGCCAACCGATCAATGGCTACCAGGTGGCGCTGTGGTAGATAATCAAAAAACACAAGAGGATGAAGCAATAGAACTGCGTCGTGATTGAGACAAATTGAAAACAGAGCCAGATGTACAAAGTATTTTATACATCTGGAACTAAAAATATAAACCTTAATGTTAAAACTGTGGTAAATATCGCTCCTGCCTCTTGTTTTTATTGAGCATGTGTGAGACGCCACCTTGTGACAATGGTCCGGTTGGAGAGCCCTGGTCTGGGTTGAGGCTGGAGTAAGGCACAGGCTGAGCTCTGTGCTGCTGGAACATAAGAATTTGCTTAGTGAAAGATCCATCTAGTTCGCCTTCCACCATTCCTGGTAGTCGCTTGACATGTTGTCTCCCAAACTACATATTGGATCCCGGGATATTATTTTCTAGCTGCAATCTTATCTAAATTGATCTTGAAACAAACAAAACTTTCTGCTTCCAACGTCTCCCTAGGGAGCCTGTACCATAAGTTTACTGCTCGGTCACTGAAGTAATGTCTCTGCAGATTTGTTCTGAATTTAGCACCCTACAATTGCAGGTCATGTCTTCTGGTTCTACTGTTCAGTACAACATAAATCAGCTTATCATGGTCTACATTGTCTAGTCCCTTCAGAATCTTAGAAAGACAATAATCATATCTCCCCTCGACCTTCTCTTCTCCAGCGTGAACATGCCCAGCTTACCTAATCACTCCTCCCAGTCCAGCCCCTCCATCCCCTCAATCATTTTGGTTGCCCTCTTCTGTATCCTCTCAATCGCTGCAATATCCTTTTTATAATGCGGTGATCTGAACTGCACACAGTATTCCAACTGCGGTCGCACCAGTGATTTATAAAGCAGCAGAATTACCTTACTTTTTTGGCTCAATATTGTCCTTTTGATACAGCCTAGCATCTGGTTTGCCTTATTCACTGCCATCGAGCACTGTTTCAATAGCTTCAATTTATTCTCAATTAGGAACCCCAGGTCCTTTTCATTTTCCGTACAGATTATTTTCTTCCCATTTAATTAATAATCCCTTCCTGGATTTTTTGTCCCCATGTGAAGCACTTTGCATTCCCTACATTAAATTGCATCTGCCATCGATCTACTCAATTCCAAGTAAGTTCAAGTGCTCCTGTAATCTATTCTGTTCAGCTGTGCGCAATTGGCTGCTGCATTTCGCCCACAAAATATAGTCAATTCACTTTGCAGTATATTCTGTGAAACGCTTTGAGACGTCTCAAAGACGTGATAAGGTGCTATATCAAATCCAAGGATTATTATTACTATTATCTTTGCAGTCTACTACTTTCAGTAGCTTGGTGTTGTCTGCAAATTTAGGCACAAGTGCTTATGACTTCTATCTCCTGATCATTTATGAAGATATTAAATAAAAGAGGTCTTAAAAGTCCTCCAATCGGATTTCCGCCCACAGCACAGAAACAACTTTGGTCAAAGTCACTAATGATATTCTATCTCCTCATCCTCCTTGATCACTCTATCCTCCTTCACCACCTCTCTCACCTCAACCTTCATTGGAGTCCTGCAGCTCAGTGGTTAGAGCGCTCGCTTTGCAAGCGAGAGACCTGAGTTCAATTCCAGGGAGGGCGAAACCTTGGGCAAGTTTACTTACTCCACACGCCTAATAATAATCCCTCCAAAACCAAAAAAAACAATAATAAATTGGTCATTTTCAATCTACGACTGTTTGTGGGACATTGCTGTGCGCAATTGGCTGCCGCGTTCGCCCACAAATATACAGTCAATTCACTTTACAGTGTGTTCTGTGAAGCACTTTGGGACGTCCTCCCAACGTGAAAAGCGCTATATCAAATGCAAGGATTATTATTATTATTATTAATAAAAGAATCCCAGCCTGATGACATTCCAAAGACACACAGTCAAATAAAACCAGTAAATTAATTTGCAGGATTTCCCCTTCATGAACCGATATTGGCTATCTTTTATCATTTTTTNATGACGCCAGAGTGAGAAGCGGGGGCCGTTTACTCAACTATCGAGTTTCATCCGGAGCTTGCTGGCTGAATGACTGTACTGCTACTCTCCCCATCATGGGTGGACCCTGAGTCAGGGAAAACCATTGATAAAAGACTCCAAACTGAGTAGCAATGAGATTACCCCACCCAACCCTCACCTGAGTCTTGATTTACTGCATTAATATTTCAGAGAGTCTAAAATTCGTCAAAGCCAGGTGTGCGTTCACAGATTGTCACGCCCCGTGGCACCCTGCTTGGCATCCCAGCCAGCTCGAGGTTAGCCGTGTTTACACTGAACATGAGGTGTAGTTACGCAGTGACACACACCGTTCGGCCCAACAAATCCATGGTGTTTATATCTTCTCTCTTGTGTGGCTGAGGCCACCACCTGGACTCCAGATAATATAAATAAATAATATTAATCATTGCATTTGATACAGCGCCTTATCACATCTGCGAGACGTCTTAAAGCACTTCACAAAATACACTGTAGAGTGAATTGACTGTATATTAAGAAATGGCTTGAACTCAGCAGGAAAACACTGGGATGGCTGTTCTGGAATGATATGATTAGATGGGCAGAAGGGCCTTCTTTATCCAAACCTCACACAGGGCAGCTGGGTGAGAAGGCAGATGCGTGCCTTCATGTTCTGGAGTTGTGATTCAGAGTGTGGCAGAATGACTGAATGTCTGTGCGTGTCTTTGTGTTGATTTATTTTGTTTGTTGACCTGTGTTACAACTCCCTGCTCGCCAACTCTTCCCTACACAAGTGGCAGATTATTCAGAACTCTGCAGCTCATGTCTTCACTCTTGCACCAAACTCTGTGAACCGATCACCCCCATCTTTGCCCGTGGGGGATTGAGATCAAGACCTTGCTTTTATAGCCCTCCATTGTCTTGCTCCTCCGTATCTCTGCAACCCGCTAAAACCTTACCTACCTGCCTGCTCCCTCTGCTTGGCACGCACTGGCCTGCTCCACATCCTCTGTCCTGTCCACTCTTCTATCAGCGGTTGGACCTTCAGCCTTTCTGCCCTTGACCTCCATCCCGGGGCCCCTCTGCCTCGACCCCTTCCTTGCCTCCTTCAAGGCCCATCTCAAGACCTTCCTCTTCGACTGTGCCTTCGGCTGTCTTTCCACCTCCACTCTTGACTTCAACCATCAGTTCAGGTTGAACTGATTTTTCAGCTTCTAGGGATGTCCTCCTTATGTGAAAGATGTTATACAGATGTCATTTGTGGTTGTTGACGAGGTGTGTGTTGCTTTGATTTGCAGAGCTCTGCAGATGACCAGGGATGTAGATATCCTTTCTCCCCTGGGGGCTCTGTACTACAACACAGGGAGATACGAGCAGGCACTACGCGTTTACAGTGAGGCCATAGGCATCCAACCCAGTAACACTGACCTTCAACTGGCGATGGTGAGTGCACCGCTAAACCACAGCAACTCAAGCGATGGTGGGAGAGGCCAGCTTGACACTGTGTCCTACAAACAGTGGCGGATTGAGTGGCCAAGTAGTTCCTAAGCAAGTCGTTTGCAAAAGGGAGGAACAGATAATCACGTAAAGATTTAAAGCCAAGGTTCAAAAATTCTTTACGTGTAGGGTGGTCGATTGTTTTAAAAGGGAATTGTGTCGATCCTTGGACAAGAGGAAAATTGTCATCCTGGCTCAGTCAGACTGCTGAGTCAGCAGATTGTGGGTTCAAGCACCATGTTGGGTCTTGGAGTCACACAATCTAGGCTGACACTCCAGTCCATCAGATGAGATGTTAAACCAAGGCCGCTTCTGTGCCTGTTCAGGTGGACGTTAAAGATCTCACAGCACTGCTTGAAAAGAGAAGGGAGTTTCTCTCTCCTGGTGGTGTCTTGGCCGGCAATCTCCCAGGTAAATGGGTTATTCACTTCCTGGCTGTTTGTGGGACATTGCTGTGTGCAAACGACCTGCTGCGTTTGCCTGTGAAAACAGTCATCACAAACAATTGTGTTGCTTCCCGGCTCCTCTCTATCCCTTGCCGTCAGTCAGTGCAGGTCAGGTGGAGGCATGTTCTGAAACGATTCCGGAAGCAGTGGTTTGATGTGTTGCCGAATGCAAATGACCATGAGTGAAGCCAGCCTCAGCCTGAGGTGTCCAATCAATGGCTTGACGGCTTTGGTTAGAGTTGACTCGAGGGAAAATCTTCCCTTTGCCTCGTCTACCTCCCCTCCCCAAGACTTGGCCTGTAGCAAGCGGAGATTCTTCACTCCCTTTGTGCCTCGTTCGGTGCACTGCGTTTGTCCACCAACCTACTGGATTGTATTTGTTAGGCGCAGGTCTTGTGTGCGGCTGGCAGAGTCAAAGATGCTGAAAGATTGATCACCCACATTGCAACTGAGAAGATCAACTGTCTGGAGTGCTACCGGCTGCTGTCAGCCATCTACAACAAACAGGGAAATCTTGAAGAGGTAAGAACGAGCCGCTGTGTCCAAATCCCACACCCAGTGTCATGAGGCCTCCCCTGGGGGTGTGTGGGGTCCTTGATTGTGGTGTGGATCGAGCAGTTGCTTATAGATTGGGAGCTTGCTGGTTCATGTTGAGTTTACTGTTCTGGGTTATGGCAGCACAGGAAGACAAGATATTCTTACCCAGGGTCAAGGAGGTTAAAATCAGCTGGGTTCCCTGCTCCTGTTACTCTTTTGCTCCCTATAAAGCACCTCCACTGGTTGTGTGTCTGCGTGGCAAGCGACGGGGAAAAGGTCAGGCTCGCCTAGAGTCGAGTGTCTTGGGTACACTCACCCCCCAGACTCACACGTCAACAGTGGTCTAGTAACCTTCACCCCAGCAAGAAGAGGCTAGACCAGGGGCACAGAGGAGGCCAGATCATGGATCAGAGGAGGCAGGACCAGGGGCAGAGAGAGGCCAGACCGGGGGCACATGGGTGCATGGCAAAATAATAGTGTAAAACCGTATTAAAGTTAAAATAAAAACAAGGAAATCCTGTTGAACTTTACAGAATACCTGTACGTGTGTGTGCATACACATGTGTATGAGCCTATTAGCTATGACGAATCTATTTGCCGTTCGTGGTTTGAGAGCACAAGTGCTCCCCTATCGCTCTCCTATGCCCACAGGCACTTCATGCTGTGCAGAAAGCACTTGAGATGAAACCCAAAGATGCCAAGATTCTGGCCGAGCTTCACTTCTCCCAAGGGAATAACTTCAGGGAGCTGAACCGTCTGGATATGGCGTTTGAGGTAAACCTATAGGAAAGCTGTAAAACATCCATTGAACATCTCAACCAAAGACTTTGAGTCCTTGGTTTGACTCAGTGACAACATCATTTTCCATTGCTCTGGTGCTCAGGAGGTTGATGTTGGTTGTCAGCCTGGTGCAATGGTAGCACTCTCGCCTCTGAGTCAGAAGGTTGTGGTTTCAAGCCTCACGTCGAACAGAGTTGGGATCACATTGTCTAAGGGTGGAGTTATTGCAAATAAAATTGGTCACTCACTCCATGGCTGTCTGTGGTATACTGCTGTGCACAACTGGCTGCCACGTTTTGCTCACAAAATACAGAGTCACTCCACTTTACAATACATTCTGTGAAGCACTTTGAGATGTCTTGAAGACATGAAAGGCGTGATATCAAATGCAAGAATTATTATTAATATGTCCTGCAATAATAATAATCCTTACATTCGATGTAGCGCTTTTCATGTCAAGATAGTAATAATAATTTTTCCTTTAGATAATTTAGTGCCTTATCACGTCACTTGAGAAATTTCAAAGTGCTTCACATGATTTACTGTAATGTGGATTGATGGTATATTTTGTATTGGGGACGTTCGGTTCTTGTGAGAAATGGCCATTTTTGGGCCAGGTAAAGTGTAACCTATCAACTACATTGGGCTGTCATTTGTATGGGACTGATACGCTGTGACTTTACAAGTCACTTTACCGGAAAAGGCGGTGCGGGGGGTGTGGTGTGGTGTGCGCACCTCCCCACAATGTAACCCCACCCACCCAGCACTGCATGGGTGTGTCAGCTTAGACTATATGGTTCCAAGTCATGACATTGGGCTGCAGCCCACAACCTTCTGACTCAGAGGAGAAAGTGCTACCACTGAGCCAGTCCACTTCACTGGCAATTTCTCAACTGCAGACACGATCACAACACTCCATGACTCAATCACTAAGTCACTCGGGGCCAGCGAGCGAGTGAACAGCACTCATTTTGGGAGCTGCACTCACTTGCTGAACCTGATCAAACCCATCTCATCTTCTCTTTAGACCTAGAGGTTACCTTATCTACCTATGACAACCTGAGGATAATTTCACAACGAAACAGCCCTGCTCCCTGTTGTCTGTACATCCATGCTGTTGGACAATTTCATCAAGTGCATTGGCGTGGATGTACACAACACTCCTCAGTCAGTAAGTCAAGGTGCAGGCAAGTGAGTGAGCAGCATTCATTTTGTGAGTGGGTTAACTGTATATTTTGAGTGTGAAACGCGGCAGCCAGTTTGCGCACAACAATGTTCCACAAACAGCCATGGAGTGAATGGCCAGTTTTAATTGGGAGATTGTTTGGCCCAAACACCGTGAGAGAGAAACCTCTTCTCTTTTCGAAGAGTACCGTAGAATCTTTAGCGTCCACCTGAACAGGGAGACAGCACTCCTGACAATGCAACTCATCCCCGGCACTGAATTGGAGTGTCATCTTACAACAAGAAACTTAGACTATTTGATTCAAAGTCCCGATGTAGGGGCTTGAACCCATAACCTTCCGACTCGGAAGCGAGACGCTACCACTGCTCCAGACTGACACATAACCAAAGACCAGAGCTCTGCATTCTCAAAAGACAATGAAGGCACATTATGGAACGTGCACAGGCTGGGAGTTTTCTACACACGTAAAATATCGACCACCAACTTTTTATAGCACCCCTTACACATGATAGAGTTCCAGAGTGCTTGAACATTGTTATGCAGAATATATATGTATTAATGGCAACTAATTTGATTTGTGGTTTTGGTTGTGACTGCCTTTTAACAAAATCACCTGCCATTTGTTTGCAGCACCATAAAGCTGAGTTGCCTTGTATCTCGATCACTGACCATCTGATAATGTTGTTTGAGTCGGCTTGTTGTAATGTTGCACTTCATAGTGACCTTTTTATACCAGTGCATGTCTTTGACATGTATCTTTGCAGTGTTACATGGGGGATTGTCAGCCGGCTGGACCGATAGTGGAGAGGTGAACTCAGTACATATTGCGGGGATGGGTGAGTGGGTTAGGGGGCCCTTGGGACATTGTCATATTTAAGCTCAGCTGTTTTGCTAAGCTGCGTGTTTTCCTTTATGTGTAGAGTTACAAGCGGGCCGTGGAGCTGAACCCACAGCTGTCACAAGGCTGGATGAACATGGGCGGAATCAAGCACATCAAGGTCAGCAAAATCAATTCACATTCACGCATACAGAATATATACGCACAACGCTTTTGTATGTTACATCATAAGAATCCTTGTATTTGATGTTGTGCCTTCTCACATGTTGAGACGTCTCAAAGCGTTTCCCAAGTTTCATTTACTCTCAAATGTAGCGACTGTGTATTTTGTGGGTGAATGCGTCAACTAATTTGTGCACAGCAATGTCCCACAAAAAGTGAATAATCAATTTTATTTGGGGAATAGCCAGGAAACCCGGAGAGTGGTTCAGTGGCAGCACTCTCACTTCTGAGTCAGAGGGTTGTGCGTTCAAGGTCCACATCAGGACATTGTCTAAGGTGACACTCCAATGTGGTGCTGGAGGTGTGTTGCATTGTCAGAGGTGCCGTACTTCAGATGAAATGTTAAACCTAGGTCTCGTCACCCTGTTCAGATCCTGCGTTAAAGATCCTGCAGCACAATACAGAAAGAGGAAGGAGTTTCTCCTGTGGTCCTGGTATCTGCCTGAACAGGCACAGATGGGACCTTGGTTGAACATCTCGCCTGAATTAAGGCACTTTGGATAATGCAGCCCTCCACCCCCAGAGCTGTCTACTTGTGTCCAGCACATGCCTTTGCCCTGTTCCCAGGCAGCTCTGCTGATTGCATGCCCATATCTATTCATTGTCACCAAGGCCAGGACGTGGGCTTCCCCAGGAGTCTGCCTTTGAGCTGGTCACTCACCCAATGGCTGTTTGTGGGATGTTGCTGTGTGCATTTTGGTTCGCTCACAAAATACAGTCAATCCACTTTACTGTATATACTGCCAAGCACTTTAAGATGTCTTGACGACATGATAAGGTGCTATATCAAATGCAAAGATTGTTATTATTATCTCACCGCTGCTCGCTTTGATGTCCCATCTCACAGGGCGATTACCCGGCGGCACGGGGTTATTATGAGAAAGCCTTGCAGCTTGTGCCCGGAAGCAAGATTCTGCAGGAAAACCTTAGCAAACTGGACCGTTTGGAGAAGAGGGGCGAGCGAAGCCCTCAGAGACCCAGTGCAACGTGACGAAGCAATAGCGCCTTGTCCAGCTCTCTCTGCTAGCGCCTGCAGAGCGTCATCAGCCTCACCAGCTGCTGAAGAACATGCATCTCCTGAAAGAAAGGCTATTGAAGCCATCACCGTGAGTCCAGTCATGGCTCATGTCACCACAGCAAGCTCCAATCTGTAGTGGGATTTGAGCTCTGTCACACTGTGGCTTTCATATTAACCCATTAAGCTCCCACTTTTTTCTTTTTCTCTCTCCAAAGTGACAGTGCGTAAATGCAATACAAAAGTACAATACAAAATTACATTTGAAAAGCTCCTTTGATGTTGGGAGGAATACCCAAGGCGCTGAAATCCCAAAGAGCTGATTCCCAATTCCAGTTCCAGTGACTCATGGTTACTCCTGGGAGATCAAACCAAGGTTCTTGGAGCTAATTGGAAAAAAAAACTCAGCAACACATATGTCAGATATTTTCCACCAGTAGCTATCCCATTCAGAATGCTCCACCAATCCCTCACACTTCCTTCCAAACAATCCTGTCCATAACACTTCCACCCACTATCCTGCCTGCAACATTCTGACCTGGAGCAATCCTGTTTTTCCTTATTGTGCTTTTCCACTGAGCCCTCCGTGGTGTCAAATCCTGACCACACAGAACATCTGCATGACCGAGTCTCGCACTGTCAGCCCCCGGTTTGTTACCCAGCCTGAGTGAATGTGGGGTCAAGCATTGAGAATGCATCGCACAACTCTTAAAGGAGAGTGGGAATGATTATGAAACAAATTTGAGGGATGGAGCGTTTTGCATTTGACATTGTAAAAGAAAATCGTGCAGCAGCGCAGTGCTCAGACTCCAATCAGGTTCCAGTTCCACTGCAACACATTTTAGTATCTCTATTTTTACATAAAATGTATAATTTATTTATAAATATATGTATTGAATCAATAATATATTTCACTATTGCTCGATGTATACACACAGTACATATGGAATGTGAAGCGTTCGTTGGTGTGCACAAGCTGTAACAGGCCTGTCCGTCCGGCTTTTTAATCAAAGATTTTGTGAAATCAAAAGCTGACTTTGTCACACTGCTCTTTTCTCAACGAGTCTTGGTCATTTTTCAATAAGGTCATTACAACAGCCCCTGTGCCCTCCCGCACCAGGCTCCGTGAGCCCTTCACCCCCATTCACACTTAGCTTCCCATCACCCAGCACATGGAGCTTGAGGTCCACAACCTCTCTTTCAAATGCACTGTGACCTCCCCCACCCTATCTGTGACCTCCCCCCACCCCACCTATGACCCCACTGTTCCCTTTCAGTGACATCAGTCTGCTTCAATTCCCACCCCCCCCCTCCCAACTATTCCATTCTACCTCTGCTCTCTGGAACTCCATCCTGAGTCCGCTAGCCTCTGCTTTCCCCACCTTGAAAACCCACCTGAAGTCTTATCTTTTCGTCCAAGCTTTGAGCTATCTTAACCCCCTCCCAACCACCCCCACCCAATCAGTTAAAAGCTTTGAGACATCCTCCTAACTTGAAAAGCACAAAATAAATGAAAAATTTTAAATGGCCACGGAATGCAACCTTCAACTTTCACTTGAGACTTGTTCAATAAAAATACACCAATGCATTCCAAACTGTAAAAGGTGCCAGGCCTGGCGTGGACACCAGGCTTTGCACCATCTCTTTGTCCAAGGTAGTTTGAACTCACCGTGGCATAAATCACTGCCATTGATGTTCTGACATGACCTGCTTTTACCATGAAGACAACACTTCAGGACATCTTCAGTTTGTGTCAGAGCAGAATTCACCCCAACAGCTGCTGAGATTTCAACACGTGATTCTCTACCTTCGTGGGATGAGAGATTGCTTTGCTCGGCTTGGCCTCATCAGGATCCAGGAATGCTGAGTCCAACATTGGATACGTGTAGTGAGTGGATACAGAAGAATAGGTTGTATTAATATAGTGAGTTTCATGTCAGGAAGATGTCTCAAAGCACTTGTTGAGGGGACGCCTATTGGCTATGAAGCCTGGAGAGTTTGTACAAGTCCTGAAATACACACTCAGATTCTAGCCTCTGCTTTCCCCACCTTGAAAACCCAGCGAGGTACAGCGAGGAAGGTTCCTCTGCCCATAAAGGTACCAATGAACAGTTAATGTGCATCTGCGGCTTTGTGGGCAGAGGAGTATTCCGCAGCGAGGTAGAGCCCAGAACTCAGAGGAGCACATCCGTTTATTAATCTGGGAAATTACAATGTTATTGTCGAACACTCTGATCAGCCAAGATTTGTTGCATTCTTGAGATGGCTTGTTTACTGGTGTAAATGAGGCATGTTTAATGTGCACTCATTCTCCTGACACCAACCCAACTTTTCACTCAAACGGCTGTCAAGAGAAGGACCTCTCAGACTCCTGACTGCGAATGATTTTGAGCTTGATTATATTAGGAGGAGGGGTCGGATTTTTTGTTCTCAATATAAATATGACATTTGGGTGCAGATAGCCAAGACATCTGAGCGTCTTGTCATTTCTGTGGTAACCATTAATCTGCTAGAAGTCCAGGAAAGTACCAGTCTTACTTAACTAGCCAGTTATCAGCCTGGCTCACTGGTAGCACTCTCGCCTTAGTCAGAAGGTTGTGGGTTCAAGCCTCACGTCAGAACATGGAATCACATTTCCTAAGCTGATAATCCAACGTAGTGCTGAGGGTATGTTGCGCTGTCGGTGGTGCCATGTTTTGGATGAGAAGCAACAACAACAACAAATCGCATTATATAGCGCCTTTCAAGTCAGGAGGATGTCCCAAGGTGCTGGACAGTCAGGCATCTGCACCTGAGCTGGTGGTTGGGATCAGGAGGGGTGGAGGGTGGAGAGGGTAAGGGTAGGAGGGTGACCGAAGGTGCGGTCAAAGGGGAGGGTCTTGAGATGGGTCTTGAAGGAGGCAAGGTACAAGGAGGGAAGGTACAAAGGTTCCCAATTGTTAATTCTAATTGGCTGTGGTGACACCAACTTCAGCCTGGATACTGTCCTGAAGGATCACACTGAGAAGGGGTGAAGGGCACCCTGGTCAGCTCGTCCCTCTTCAAGAACATCAAGGTCCCAATGCAGGTCAAGCTTGTGCCATACAAGACCTGTATGCAAACAGTCCTCCTTTATGGATCTCAGCTCCTGGAGACCACGGCACACCACCTCTGATAGGCAGATGGAACCACGATTAAACTGAGGTCCCATCTGCCTGTTTGGATGGACATTAAAGATCCCATGGTGCTATTTGAAAAGAGAAGGGAGTGTCTCTCTCCAAGTGTCTTGGCCAACAATCCCCCAAATTAAATGAGTCATTACTACACGTCTGATCATGAGAACTTGCTATGTGCAAATTGGCTGCTGCGTTTCATCCACTTTTCACCAGTGGTAGTCAACCTATTTGGGCAGCCAACGTTTTTCTTTTTGAATATTTATTGAATTTATGGCTGTGCCATGGGTATCGTGGCTCAGTAGCTGCTGGAAACAAGGTATTGATTTGGTGCAGACTTGCCTGAGCTGGTGAAATTCTAAAGGTCCATGACTTTAATTTCCTTTCAAAGAGGAACTATCTCCTGGAAGCTCCACCAAAACTGCTGTTTGTGACTTTTGTTGTAATGCACTATTTTCCCCTCATGTTTGATTCCCCATAATAATAAGCTGACCAATGATTGTTTTCACAAACTCTGGCTCTAGTTTCAGATTGCTTGTCAACTATATTGTCCAGGCAGGGCGAAACCTTGGGCAAGTTTCCTTACTCCACACGCCTAATAATAATCCCTCCAAAACCCAAAACAATAATAAATTGGTCATTTTCAATCTACGACTGTTTGTGGGACATTGCTGTGCGCAATTGGCTGCCGCGTTCGCCCACAGATATACAGTCAATTCACTTTACAGTGTGTTCTGTGAAGCGCTTTGGGACGTCCTCCCGACGTGAAAAGCGCTATATCAAATGCAAGGATTATTATTATTATTATTATATGAACTGTGAGTGTGACCAGAACCTGTCGAACATGTGGGAGCTCCGTCTGTCTTCTCTATGTCTCTCTCTCTCTCTCTTTGTCCTCTGTCTCTCTCTAACAGGGTTCTTTCCCTCTCTCTCTCCCTCATGATTGTCTGACTCTCCATCACATGGTGCTTATCTTTATAATTATGGCACTTCATCCAATGTGAGGTTCAAGCACCCTGTTTTAGAGGCTCATGTGAAGAAGGGAAACTTTGTTAGCACAAAGATGGTCAAAACAATAGAATGCTAGGAACATTTGCCATTGACCTGAGTGTGTGATGGGGAAAGACAATGCACTTGATGAAACTGTCCAACAGTGTGGATATGCAGACAGCAGTAAACTGGGCTGTTTCGTTGTGACCTTATCCTCTGGTTACGCGATCACAGGTAGGTTAATTAACCTCTAGGTCTAAAGAGAAGATGAGATGGGTTTGATCAGGTTCAGCAAGTGAGTGCAACTCCCAAAATGAGTGCTGCTCATTCGCACGCCGGCCCGAGTGACTTAGTGACTGAGTTGTGGAGTGTTGTGTCTATGTCTGGTAGAGAAATTGCCGGTGGAGTGGATTGTGTGTTAGCCTGACTCAGTGTCTTTGAATTAGAAGGTTGTGGGCTCAAGCCCCATGTTAGGACTTGGAACCATATAGTCTAAGCTGATATTCCCATGCAGTGCTGGTGGGGTGTTGCATTGTCGGTGGTGCAGTCCTTTGGTTGAGACGTTAAACCGAGGGCCCACCTTCCTGTTCAGTTGAACGTTAAAGTTCCCATGGCACAGTTCGAAAAGAGAGTTTCTCTCTCCCGGTGTCCCGGCCAACAATCCCCCAAATCAAATTGGTCATGGCCGTTTGTGGGACACTGCTGTACACAATAGGCTGCCGCGTTTCACCCACAAAACGGTCAATTCACTTTACAATACAGTATATCCTGTGAAGCACTTAGAGATGTCTCAACGACGTGATAAGGTGCAATTAAGGATGTTTATTTGGTAACAGGTTTACTCAGTCAGTAGTACTCTCACCTTTGAGTTTGAAGGTTACAGGTTCCAGTTCCATGTCAGGACTTCAAGCTCAAAGTCCAACCTGACACTCCAATGAGTGCTGAAGTTGATAACGCAGTGCTGGGAGAGCTGTATTGTCAGAGGTGCCGCCCATTGGATGAGACCCTGTCTGCCTGTTCGGGTGCACGTTAAAGATCCTTGTTCGATAAAGAGAAGGAAGTTTCTCCTCTCAGATCAACTTCAAGGCCCTCATATAAGAATATAAAAGATGCTAGATGAAAAGGTTTACTATTCGTTCACTGAAATAGTGTTTCCGGAGATTCATTCTGAATTTACCCCCTTCAATTGCAGTCCATATCCTCTGGTCTTACTATTCTGGACTAGGTGAAACAGCCTGTCATGATGTACATTGTCCCTCTAGAATCTTAAAGACAGCAATCATATCGCCTCTCAATCTTCTCTTTTTCAGCATGAACATGCCCAATTTACTTAGTCACTTCTCATAGTCTAGTTCCTCTATTCCCTCCTCTAAATTCTCTTGATTTCTCCCATATCCTTTTTGTACTTCGGCGACCAGAACTCTACACAGTACTCTTAAGTACGGTCGAGCCAATGATTTATACAATCGCAGGATAACGCCACTATTTCGGCTTGCTACTGATGTTTTGATACATCACAACATCTGATTTGCTTTGCTCACTGCCACAGAGCATTGTTGCGAGAGCTTCAATTTATTGTCAATCAGACTCCCATGTCCCTTTCATTTTGCATACATATCATTTTGCTTCCATTCAAATAATAGTCCCTTCCTGGATTTTTTGTCCCCTTTAAGTACTTTACATTTCTCCACATTGAATTTCATCTGCCACTAGTTTGCCCAATTCCCAAGTATTTTTCCAATGTTCCTGTAACTTATCTTGTTCAGCTTTGCAATCTACCATCTTTATTAGGTTGGTGCCATCTGCAAACTTAGCCACTGTGCTTGGGACTCCTTTTAAACATATTAAATGAGATCCCAAAACAGAACCTTGTGGAACTTGCCCTCGCCTTTAATTCCCTCAGTCCTCCCCATCTCTGTGACCCTCAACACACTCCTGCTCACCTCCTCTGATTGGCTTTTCAGACACAACACCATTTGAAGTGGATTGAGTTTAATGTCCACCTGAACAGGCAGATGGGATCTCGGTTTAACATTTCATCTGAAGGACGGCACCTTCAACAATGCAACACTTCCCCAGTGCCGCATTGAAGTGTCATCTTGACTATGTGAATTCATGCGCCACTGTGGAACTTAAACCCACAACCTTCTGAATTGGAGGCGAGTATATTGCTCACTAAGGCAGTAGATCTTACGCATTTTAACGCAGATGGAGACCTCTGTTTAATGTCTCATTCGGCACATAGCATTTCTGACAATGCAGAACATCCCTAATACTGTGCTGGAGTGTCAGCGCAGATTGTGAGTTCAAGGATAGGACATGCAGCTTGAACCTATAACATTTTGACTCAAGGCAAGTGCTGCCAACCGAACCCAGGCTACACAATGCTCCAAAACACATAGTTATCTACACAGGGATGGTATAGTCCGTGAACAAAGTGGGTTATGGGAAGGTGACAAAAGGTATGGTGAACAAAATTTTTTATAAGAATTTTGAAGGTAAGGAAAGACGGTGAGGTAGAGTTTAACATTTGAAATCCTTGGAGCAGGTGAAGTGAATGAAACACGGTTGCTGTCAGCACTACTCAGGGGAAATAGATGTGCTTGGCAGGAAGTGAGGCTGTTTTATTTGAAATGATGACCTGAATGTAGGCCGGGAGAGTCATTTCCACTGAATCCCTTATTTTGGCCTGAACAATGACACTGAAATCATAGTGTCTTTTGCCAAAGGGATGTGAGATGAATGTTTTATCAATTTGCTTTTCTTTTATTTGTACATAGCTGCTAGGGTGGTCCGCACTGGAAGCATCTCCTGTATGCTCAGTCGGTAACACTCTCGTTCTGAGTCTTAAGGTTGTATGTTCAAGTCCCACGTTGGGCCTTGGAATCACATTGTCTAAGCTGACATTGTAGCTCCGCCTCACACGCTGCCAGTTATTTCTGGGGCATCTCATGCGGTAAACTCACACAGATTGCATCTTGCATTTGACTCTCGAAAATCTTCCATTTGACCTCTTCGTATCACAATGAAGCTTTTATTTCCTGCTTGGAGCCTGAAGGATGAAATGTTATTTCTGACCCGCGTTGCACTATCTGTGGCATCAGAGTTAAATACAGTATTTTTAAGTTAAATACTTAAAAAGTCAAAGTTTTTGTAGCGGGAGCACCACCCTGTGGTTGCACAGAACAGAGCAGGAGACAATGATCGCAAGATTGGTTCAGGTGAAGACCCATTGCTACAGTTCTTAAAAATGTACAGCATGGCCCACATCAAGTCTACGCTGCCTGGGGGTTGGGAGTGTGGCTGAAGGCACAGTTAAAGAGGAAGGTATGCTCCTCAATGATAACAATCGTTGCATTCAATATAGTGGCTTATTGTGCTCCATGTTAGTGGGAAGCCTAGTGACTGTATTGTGGGCAAACAGCGCGAAAAAGGACCGTGCTGCAGTGAGTGATCAATTTTACTTTAGGTGATTTTTGTTGGTAATATGAAAGTTTAGAGGCTTGAATGGGTATGGGATAGGGCAGGGAAACGGGCTTGAATGGCGCTATACAAATGTAATTTTGTATTGTGTTGCTAGGCAAACAGTGGCTCCATGGAGTAAGGAATTGCCTAAGCAGGGGTGGGCAATTATTTTGGCTGGCGGGCCACTTCACGAGTTTTGGTAAGCTTCGCGAGTCAGACACTCAATATAGATGCAAATGCTTAATAGTTCAAAATCAAGTCTTACACTTGTACATGCATAAAATAAAGTCTATATAATGGACGTTTATTAAAATTAGATTAAATAAAAACTCATGAAGCAGACATTTATTCGATATTTATTCATTTATTCACATATTGACGAGAATGTGAGAAGCTCACTCAATGGGAAGAATGAAAGCGCTGATGTGCGTTAACCAGACAATTGAAGTCAGGCATTGTCTCTGTTGTTGCAATGCGGAGCACTGCTGTAAGGTGGTCATCAGTCATCGCAGACCTATGTTTTGATTTATTGAATTTCATCACAGAAAATGTCTCCTCGCCTATGTATGTTGATCCAAACAGCACAAGTATCTTCCAGGCATGAGCCTTCATTTTTTGAAAGGTATATTCATTAAGAGAGGCATTAAAAACTGGGAAGCGGCACTGATTTGAATTGCTCCACAAGCAATGGATCACATTGCATGTCAATAAGCTTGAGTTGGAGGTCAAATGGGGCTTTGTCAACATCAAATGAGAAAGGT